>NC_135235.1:620618129-620925004 GCF_051348905.1 Ranitomeya variabilis
ACTAGTAGCTAATGAGCTAGTTTTGTGGGTGAATTTTATTACACAAAACCAGCCATATTTTTTACTCAGAGCTCCTGCATAGTTCAATTAGAGAGCAGCATAGCAACCTGAAGGGGATTTTCTCTCCCCGTTCCAACAAGTCATATGGTGGGCAGACTATTGATGTAGGACAGCACCCGGACTAATACCTGATGGAGGTGAAGGAATGCCCTGGTCAGTTAGAGCACACACAGCTTAAGGACACAGTGTGCCGTGGATGCAGGAGGAGTACTAATCCAGAAGACAGTTCCCCATAATGCTTTAAACGTAAGGATGAGTGACCTCGGGGACCTCAAAACATCCAACACCGCGGAGACACCATCACGTGTTTCTCAATGCAGTGATCCAGAACACTGCCCCCATCCCTTATGGGAGATATGCAAATGCATGTAAAAAAGCAGAGGAGACACCATCCAATAAAGGAAAACCACCTATGCCAAAACATGGTATCCATCCACAGACAGACAGATGTTTTGGCATAGGTGGTTTTCCTTTATTGGATGCTGCCCTTCCCGTGGTTGTTCCTTCCCGGTGAAAGACCTGGCTATTCATTGCTTGCGTTGAGAAACACGTGATGGTGTCTACGCGGCTTTTTTACATGCATTTGCATATCTCCCATAAGGGATGGGGGCAGTGTTCTGGATCACTGCGTTGAGAAACACGTGATGGTGTCTCAGCGGTGTTGGATGTTTTGATCTCCCCGAGGTCATTCATCCTTACGTTTAAAGCCTTTTCACTAGGCACTGCTCCTAATAGCCAGTTTCCTACTCCACACTGATGAGGGGCAAATACCCCGAATCAGCTGTCTGTGGGTGGGATTGCTCCTCGGTCTTTTGGCTGCGATCTTGTGTCGCGGTCAGAGGGCGCGAGTATTTCTTGACAGCGTGCTGCTAATTTACGTCTGTGATATTTGTATCGGCAGTGAAGACTGAAGATGTTCATCAAGAATACGATTCGTGTGGTGGTGGAAGGTGGTGCCAGAAACAACGTGGTGTATGTGGTTCGTGACCGGCTGGAGCTCATCGGACTGATATCTTCAGTGTGAACGAATTTCACAACCAGGGTACATATGATGTTACCTTTGTGAGTGAGCCTTGCTGTCTAACTGTTTTTGAGTGGTTCAGAAGCCATGATGGTGACCCATGCCTGGAGGGAGTGCGAGTGGAGCCTCTGGGCTCATGGAGAAAGTAGTAACTGTTACCGTGTACAATCTTTACACAGAAATAAGTCTGCTGGAGCAGTTCCTGGCTTGGTACTGCGAATATGTGAAGGGTGGAGAGAAACGGAGAAATTAGGCATTTTTAATTGTAAATATGTGTTTCGTGTGAAACTGAGGAAAGACCCAAGTTGTTTGGGAGGTTTCACCCATCCCCCGGCGAATTTTTCAGTTGCGGGTCATAGGGGCTTTCTGTCGTATGCAGGGCAGCCTCTATACTGCAGGAAGTGTTTCCAATTTGGGCACTTACAGAACACGTGTGAGAAGAGCATGCTTTGTCATAACTGTAAGCAAGAAGGGCATGCGGCGGCTCAGTGTCCGATGCCACGTGAATGTGACCAGTGTGGTAATACAGGGCACCTGTATAAGGACTGTCCATATGGTTGGCCAGGAGGGCCAACTAGTGAGAAGGAGAGGCAGGAGGAGGAAGAAAAGAACTGTGAGGAGGAGCGGAGGCAGGAGGAGAAAAAAAAGAGAGGAGGAGGTCAAGAAACGGGAGGAGGAGAGGAAGCGGGAGGAAAGCGAGGCATCTGCGCAGCAAAGCGCTGAGGTAAATCAGCCCTCTATGATTGAGAGATGGCGGGATAAACGGCAGGAGGACAAGGAGGCTGAAAGGAGGAGCTGGAGGACAAGTTATTCTGGAGAGCCGCAAAGCATGAAGAGCGTGCTATGGTTAAAAAGAAAAAGAAAAAATGGAGGCCCCAGTTACCAAAGCAGAGTAGTTGGGTGTTTTGATGGATTCTCATGTACAACACCATGGAACTAATGGTGCTATATAAATAAATAATAATAATAATAATTTTGACACTTCTGGGGAGGAGGAGATGGCTGCGTCGTTGATTCTTGATTCTGATCCAGGAAGCATTGGCGTTTTTTCCTCAGAAGAGGAGCCTGGAGGTCGAAAGTGTCCCAGGGAGGGTGGTGGGGAAATCTGTGACTCTGAGGTTCGTGAAGGTGGAGGGCCCCAGAGGAAGGCTGGGCAGAAGAAGACGCATGTGGAGGAGTGTATAGAGGTCAGCGGCTCTGAAAGCTGCTCAGCGCAGATGGTGGAGGAGGACAGTGGCGGTGCTGTGTAGTTATGTGCTATTATTTCAGTAGCTAGGTGGTTTTGTATATAGCATTTGCCTTTAAAAATGTTTTTTGTGTTTTTCATGAAAGTTGAGTAATGTCATGTTCGTAGGTTTTTTTTTTTTAGTATTTTTTTTGTGTATGTGATGGGTTTTGTAATCATATCACAAAATGTGAGGGTCTTTAAAAGCAGGTTGCGGCGGGCGGCCATTTTGGATTTTTTTGCAACTCAGAATGCAGGAATTTTTTGTCTGCAGGAGTGTGGGATTGTGGATGGTGTGAAGGGGAGTGAATGGCCTCATGGTGCGTCTGTGTGGTCAGGGAGTGCCTGTAATAAAAATGATGGTGTGGGTTTTTTGGTGAAGGGAAATGATGTGAGTTTGTGTGATTATATGGTGATTGAGGTTGGAAGGTGTGTGTTGGCTAATTTTGAGTTTAGAAATGTTCGTTTTTGCGTTATTAATGTATGTGCGCCTGTGGGAAAACAGGAGCGTAGAGTTTTATTTGAAAAAAATTAAGTTTTTTATTCCAGGAAGAGTGCCTGTTGTGATAGTGGGTGATATGAACTGTGATGTGGGAAGTGTGAATGTTAATGCGTCAAGGAAAGTGTTATTGGATATGGTGAGTGATTTTGGTTTAAAAGATATGCAGCGGGCAATGGCATGCAAGATAACTCTGTTGTTAAATAAGTTTTTTTCTGACAGTGGGAGGGTGGAGTCTAGATTGGACTATTGTTTTTCTTCAAAAAATCTGATTCCTGTTAGTTATGCACAGGAGAGGGTGTTTTTTTCGGATCATGTGTGTATGAAGTGTGAATTCGATTTGCATGTTAATGAGGTAGCTGGGAAAGGTGTGTGGAAGTTGAATGTGAGTTTGCTGGAAGGAGGGGGGGTGAAGGAGGAGTATGAAAGACATTATGCAGAGTGGTGTGGGTGCAGGAGTGATTTCAGAAATGTGTGTGAATGGTGGGATTGGGTTAAATGGAAAACCAAGAGTTTAAAAAAAAAAAACTCGGGTACAAGTGTGCAGCTGCAAAGAGAGAAAGGTTTGATTTTTTAAATGCAAGACTGAGTGTGTTGTATAAGTTGAGGGCGGGAGGGATGGATGTGAGTGAAGATTTAGTGAAAGTGAAAAAAGAAGTGAATGACTTTTTGTTAGAAAGAGGGAGGAGTATTCTGTATAGGGCCAAATTAGAGAATTTGGAGAAGAATGAGAAGTGTTTGTGTTTTTTCTTTAAAAAAGTTTTTGGGAAGAGACAGAGTATGAGTGTTTTGAATGGGATGGATGGAAATGAAGTGAGTGGCGCGGACTTGTGTGAGGAAGTGGTAAAGTTTTATGATGAATTGTATGCTGTGAAATGGAGGGATGAAGGTTTGGAGGGTGAGGTGTTGAGTGTTTTGGAAAATAGTTTGAATAGGATAGAAAGGGAAAGTTTGATGGGTGATGTGACGGGTGAAGAAGTATGGAAGGTGGTGTGTAGCATGGCGTTGAATAAAACACCGGGGGAGGATGGTCTACCGGTGGAATTTTATCGTGTGATGTGGGATGTGATTGGGAAGGATTTTGTGGATGTATGTAAGTATATGTGGGCGAATGCAGAGGTGGCAAATGGTATGCGTGCAGGGGTGGTTGTGTTATTGCCAAAAAAAAGGTGATTTGAAAAATCTAAATAATTGGAGGCCGATCACATTGCTGAATTGTGATTATAAGATTTATGCAAAACTTTTGGGTAACAGGATGCGTGGCGTGGTTGGGAGTGTGGTGGGTGAGGAGCAATGTTGTGCGGTACCTGGAAGACGAATATATGGAAGTTTGTATGTTGAGAGATTGTTTGTGGGACTGCATGAATCGTAAGAAAGGGGTGTATGTGTTGAGTTTGGATTTTGAGAAGGCGTATGATAGATTGGCGCATGTTTTTTTGTTTAGTGTGTTGGTGAAGATGGGTTTTCCAACTGAGTTTGTTGAGAGAGTGAGAAGTTTCTATAAGAATATTTATAGTTGTGTGTTGTTGAATGGAAATGTGGGGAGGAGAGTAAATGTATTTTCGGGTGTTCGGCAGGGGTGTCCTTTGTCCCCTATCATTTTTATTTGCGCAATTGAGCCTTTGTTATGTCTGTTAAGAAAAGATAAGGTGATTCGGGGTGTGCAAGTACCCGGCGGTGGGGGGAGAGAGTGGAAGATGAGTGGTTATATGGATGATGTGTGTGTGCTGTGTGATTCAGAGTGTTCGGTATGGCGTGTGAAGTTGTTGGTTTCTATTTTTTGTGGAGCATCTGCTTTTAAAGTGAATTGGGAGAAGAGTAAGTGAAAGAATTTTGTGGGAAGGAGTCTGAGCAATGATGTTGGAGTGAATGTGGTGAGTGAATCGATAAAGGTTTTGGGTGTGAAATTTTCAGAGAAATTGGATGGAGAGGAAAGCTGGGTGGATGTGAAAGAGAGAGTGGAGCGTAAGTTAAATTTTTGGAGTTTGAGGGATCTTAAGTTTTTTGGTAAAATTTTAGTTATTAAGAGTGTTGTGTTACCTATTTTTTTTGTATGTTGCAATGGTTTTTCCACCAAGCTACATGTGTATTAGAAGATTAAATAGGGTTTTGTTTGTCTTTTTTGGGGGTTCATATATGGAGCGTGCGAGGAGAGAGATTGTTATGAAGAGTTTGGATAAGGGGGGACTGGGTTTCCCAAATTTGAATGTTTTTTTCGGCGTGAATATTATGGTGTTTTTACTAGGTGTGATTAGGATGGATGGGAAGTATGCATGTATGTGCAGGTTTTTGTTTGGAAATTTCTTGTTTCGTTTGAAATGGCGTGAAAGAGATCTTAGGAGCCCAGTGGCTTTTGAGGTTCCTGTGTGGTATGTGTGGGTTTACAAATTTTTAGTGAAGTATGAACTGTGTGATGTGGATGTGAGATTGTTAGAAAAGAAGAAAGCTGTATATAAGATGATTGAGTGTAGAGAGGTGGAATGTGACATTCTTGTTGGACGAGCCCATAGGCTGTCCTTGCCAGATTTTAAATTGGTAAGAGGGGATGATGTGCAGAAAGTATGAAAGAAGGTACGTGTGAATGGTATGACAAATAGGCAGAGTGGGATTGTATGGCAGTCATTGCATGGGATGTTGCCGGTGAGGGAGTATCTGAAAAATCAGGGTTTAGTGAGGAGTGAGAAGTGTCCGACGAGTGGATGTGGTGGGAGTGAGAGTGTGGTGCATTTGTTTTGGAATTGCCAGTATGATAGAAGTGTGATTGCAGGTCTGGGTCGCTTGTGTAAGGAGCTGTGTGAGGTGAATCTGTTGTCTTTTGAGCTTTTTATGTTTGGATTGGGTATATGTGGGGAAAAGGAGAGAGTATTGTGGTCAATAATGGCATGTATAAAAGAGGTTTTGTGGGATGTGAGGAATGTGTGTGTGTTTAAAAGGAAGGATATTGAGGTTAAAAATTGTATAATTATTTTGGGAAAATTGTATTTTTTGTGTGATCAGAGGAGGAGAGGGGAGGTGGATGCAGAGGGAATTTGGAAGACTAAAAAGTGGAAACATTTTGTTAATGTATCTTGAGGTGTTTTTTGGTTGTTAATAAAAATGTTGTTGTGTTTTCCAATGATGATGGGAATAGCGGGCGCACTGAGTATGTGGCACGCTGTTTTGGGAGATGAGTTCCTTATAGTTTTGGTTACCTGACTGTGGAACGTCCAATCTGAGGGGAAAAAAAAAATAAAAAAAGCTGTCTGTGGATGGATACCATGTTTTGGCATAGGTGGTTTTCCTTTATTGGATGCTGCCCTTCCCGTGGTTGTTCCTTCCCGGTGAAAGACCTGGCTATTCATTGCTTGCGTTGAGAAACACGTGATGGTGTCTCTGCGGCTTTTTTACATGCAGTTCCCCATAATGAACATGGGAAAGTTTGAATCCTGCATAATCATATAAAGGTTAGCGGGAACAGGGATGTTGCGGTCCTGTGGGGAACACCACCCTGGTGGGATGGAAAAATTCCATTGTGACAGTACTGGACATCAGGATAAGCTCAGTCCGCCTCATACATGCCATTTTCTATATCTTATGCTATTAGACTGGTTTGTGGAACTTATCCTGAAAAAAGCATATACTACCATCGCCTGCTTTTTTACAGAGAGAAAAAGAGAAAGAGAGACAGAAACAGTGAAAGAAAGAAGGAGAGAGATAGAGATCTGGTGCCAAAACTGAACTCTGGACTAAAGTTCGGTCGAACCCGAAATTCCACTGGTACTCTTATCCATATTCACTACCTTAAAATGACACTGACTTTAAGGTGGAGTCGTCTAATGTTTTTCTTCCTTTGCTGAATTTTATTGCTATTATTATATAAAACATATTATTCATTATAGCCAATCTGTCACCAGATTTTCTAACACAATTTGCATCCATTATTAAATAGATCTCGTAGACCTGTGGAGACTGGCATGTTGAGACTGGCATGCTTACTTTGAAAATCCATGTCAGAATGGCTGCTCAATTATTTTTGAAAGTTTTGCTGTGTTATATTATAATGAGCGCTCTAAGTACTCAATTTAATTTCAGATTAAGGCCTCGATTCTGACAAAAATTTTCACAGCGAGTACACCGGCCTTATCTGCAGGGTCGGACTTGCCACCGGGACAGTGGTGAAATGCCCGATAGGCCCCGCCCCAGAGAGGTGGAGGGGAGGGAAGAAAAAGGACGCGGGCCCTTTAAATCATCAGGCGGCGCCAACCGCTGCCATGAACAGGGCCGGCAACACCACCCGGCAAACCCAGGTAAGTGCTGGGGGCCCTGGGCGAACGCTGATGGGACACAGAGTATGGGATCCGTGAGTCGGGGGAGTCCGGTGCCAGCGCTAACATCAGGGCTCCCTTTCTAATACTCACCTCTCCTTGTTCCGGGCGGCAGCTGCAGTGTCTTCAGCGCCCTCTGACTCTGCGACGTCTAAGGGCAGAGGGTGCTATGACGTCATCACTGCTCGCTCAGCCTCTCTGTCCTGAGCGTTGCAGAGCTGGAGAGACGCTGAGTGTACCAGACCTGCGGTGGGAACGGGAGAAGTGAGGATTTTACTTTTTTTTTTAATGTATGAGGCCCATAGTAATGTATGGGGGGGCAATAATACTGTGTGGAGGAGTAGGGTTCCATAATACTGTGTGGAGGAGCTTAGGGGCATAATACTGTGTGGAGGAGCTGGGGGGTATAATACTGTGGAGCAGCTGGGGGGCATAATACTATGTGGAGGAGTGGGGGCCCATAATACTGTATGGAGAAGCGGGGGCCCAAAATACTGCATGGAGGAGCGGGGGGCATAATACTGTGTGGAGGAGCGGCGTCCCATAATACTATGTGGAGGAGCGGCGTCCCATAATACTAAAATAATACTATATGGAGGAGCGGGGATGCATAATACTGTATGGAGGAGCGGGGTCCCATAATACTGTGTGGAGGAGCTGGGGGGCATAATACTGTGTGGAGGAGCACGGGGCCCACAATACTGTAGGAGCAGGGGGCCTATGATGTGCTGTATGGAGGAGCATTATATGGGGCCGTAATACTTTATGGAGGACTATGTGGTTGGCCATAATACTGTATGGAGGACTATGAGGTGCCCATAATACTGTATGGAGGAGTATTATATGGGGCCAATAATTCTGTATGGAGGAGCATTATATGGGGCCAATAATACTGTATGGAGGACTATGTGGTTGCCCATAATACTGTATGGCGGTCTATGAGGTGCCCGTAATACTGTATGGAGCACTATGTGGTTGCCCATAATACTGTATGGAGGACTATGAGGTGCCCGTAATACTGTATGGAGCACTATGTGGTTGCCCATAATACTGTATGGAGGTCTATGAGGTGCCCATAATACTGTACGGAGGAGCATTATATGGGGCCTTTAATTCTGTATGGAGGAGCATTATATGGGGCCAATAATACTGTATGGAGCACTATGTGGTTGCCCATAATACTGTATGGAGGACTATGAGGTGCCCGTAATACTGTATGGAGCACTATGTGGTTGCCCATAATACTGTATGGAGGACTATGAGGTGCCCGTAATACTGTATGGAGCACTATGTGTTGACCATAATACTGTATGGCGCACTGTGTGGTGCTTATATATTGTACTATATCTGTTTTTTTATCTGTGCATCAGGAATCGTGGCATGTGTTAAAGGGGCCCACTGATAATCTTTCGCCCGAGGCCCATGAAAACCTGGAGCTGACCCTGGCGACAATGCACATCAAGATGAATGTCGGCTGCAGCTGTGACAGGGCGCTCTGCTCTGTGACAGGCCATGTGTTGAAGTCACATAGCAGTTTTGCTAAATGACTCCTGCAGCCTTTGATAGGCCGGTGGCCTTTCAATGTTACTGCTATGTGACGTCACCGCGCGGCCTGTCACAGAGCAGAGCGCCCTGTCACAGCTGCAGTCGGCAGCCATTGTAACGACCACGCCGAATATGAAGCCACAAGAGGATGCCGGGGAGCGCAAGAAGGTGAGAAGAATCCCCCCTTGGGCAAGGTAGTGGCCATAGGGACAGAAATAGGGGCCCAGGGAGGGTACATTAAATAAAGGGGCCCAGAATGAGGACATTATTACTGGAAAGGGCCCAGGATAGTGACCTTATAAAGGTGGACATTGGGGTCCAAGATGGAGCACCTTATTAAATAAAGGGGTGACATAATTACTGTATTGAGGTCAGGATGAGAAGCATACATTATTGGTTTATGGTGGCAAGTGGGGACATAATTACTGTAGGGACCAATCAGGGGACATTATTACTGCTGTAAATTACTTTTGAGCTTACTGTCTTCCATGGGGAGAACAAAAGGGGGTCCTGCTACTGTGCACGGTGGCACTGTCTTTTTTTTTCTTCATCTGACATAGTATAGAAGTCGAGGAAAATAGTGGGGAATGTGCTCTGGAAGCGATCAGCTATAGCTAACTGTGTTATTTTCTGCAGAGACGAGTTTTTGATGAAGTAATGGCGGTCTGCACTGGTTGAAGAAAAAGGACTACAGATTTCACCGGTGAGTCAGTGTGTTGCTTGTACACTTACACTATATACTGTATACTGTGTACATAACTCCTTTGTATAATGTCACTGGTGATCACTGTACTATGTGTACACTGACACTATATACAGAGCTCTTGTGTATAATGTCACTGGTGATCCCTGTATTACCTGTACACTGACACTATATACATAGCTCCTGTGTATAATGTCACCAGTGATCCCTGTATTACCTGTACACAATACGCCATATACAGAGCTCCTATGTATAATGTCACTGGTGATCACTGTATTACCTGTACACTGACACTATATACAGAGCTCCTGTGTATAATGTCACTGGTGATCACTGTATTGCCTGTACACTATATACAGAGCTATGTATAATGTCACTGGTGATCACTGTATTACCTGTACACTGACACTATATACAGAGCTCCTGTGTATAATGTCATTGGTGATCACTGTATTACCTGTACGCTGACACTATATACAGAGCTCCTGTGTATAATGTCACCTTTGGTCACTGTATTACCTGTACACTGACACTATATACAGAGGTACTGTGTATAATGTCACTGGTGGTAATAACCGTGTTGGTAGTATTGTGGTTTGTATTCATAATCAATATTGTAGTATTCGGGCACTATGTGTCTGGTCAGGGCGTGGCAGTATTTCTCCTTGTATGTGGTATCATTTGGTCCCTATATGCTGGTAATATTTATTTTTAGTCATTTATATAGCGCTATTGATTTCACAGTGCTTTACAGACATTATTGCCACTGTCCCCGATGGGGCTCACAATCTAGATTCCCTAGCAGTATCTCTTTGTAAAGGTGGGAGGAAACCAGAGTACCTGGAGGAAACCCACGCAAATACGGGGAGAACATACAAACTCATTGCAGATGTTGTCCTTGGTGGGATTTGAACCCAGGACCCCAGCGCTGCAAGGCTGCAGTGCTAACCCACTAAACCGTGCTGCCCTAATATGTCATATTATTTGGTCACTATGTGGTGGTAATATGTGATCTGGTCATGGTGTGGCGGTATTTGTCCCTTGTATGTAGTATTATTCGGTCACTGTGGTCTGGTCATGGTGTGGTGGTATTTCTTCCTGTATGTGGTAATATTGGTCTTGGTATAGTGTGTATGGCGGTCATTTGTTCTCTCTGATATTAATTAGAAGATTCTTTATTTCCATTACAGTTTTAATGCTTTGTACATAGCGGCGGAGATGCACTTACAGGGGGTTTCCTGTGGAAAAAAGTAATCACCTCTCCACAGGATAAGTGATAACATTGATTGGTGGGGGTCTGACTGCTTGGACCCATTCAGCAAAATGGGGAACTTTTTATCCCCATTAGACTGGAGTGGCATGTCTGACTAGATCACTGATCTATTCATTCCCTCAGTGGCTGCACTTGTTTTTTTCTGGAAGCCCCAAAGAGAATGAATGGAGCTGCGGTCAGACATCCCACCTGCCGCTGCATTTTAAAATAGGGATAAAAGTGTCCTGTCAGGGATAAAAGTTACCCATTCTTCCGATCGGTGCAGTTTCTAATGGTTGGACCTAAGCGATCACCTATCCTGTGGAGCCCATGGATCAGTGATAACTTGTTTTACCCAAAGAAACCCATTAATGTAAACTACCTTAATTATACATCCCAGTTATTGGGGCGCACAGTAGATGTGCAGCAGTCGTCTGTGTTTTACAGCTGGTGCTCCGCTATAATGATATTTGTATATAGCTGTAGGGTGGGCCCCTAGAGTCCATTCCCCTGGTGGGCACCAGACACCCCAGTCCAACCCTGCTTATCAGGTTCAAGAGATCTAATCAATAATGTATACTTTGTAGACTCCAGTGAGATATCAACTTTAAAGAAGCATCTTATACGCCAATGTGTATCAATGTTCTGTTTCTCTTCATTTGTGCAGCATTGGAGCAGCAGCTTGTCCTCAGGAGCTGTTCTTCATACAGCAGACAGGACGTTGCTACCATTATCTGTTTTTTATTAAGAGATCCAGTGGATCTAATCCGACTAGGTACATTGTAATTTTTAAGATTCATATTTCTTATAAAAATAATATTTGATTTATCAGGTGATATATCTGATAAAATCAGATCATTTTTGACTATTGGCCAGTACTTCATCAAAATATTCCTTATATTTTTGTAGGATTGGTTAAAAGTAGTGATGAAACTGTACTTAGTCTTGCTTTAATTATTTGATTGACCTCCCATTGGTTTATGATGTAATTGATGGGGATGTCCTGTATAGTCTCGGGGTACATTTTTAGATATCTAGGGAAGTCCTGCATTAAATAGCTGGATTTCAATAGGTAATGCACTGAACTGTCTCGGGTTTTCAAGGGTAAAATAAGCTAGATCATCTGGGGTGGGTCTGGGGTAACTAGTTGTACTGTTACTGGGTAATCATGGTGTAATTGATGGGGATGTCCTAGATTGCATTATTTTGGGGTCCAAGGGCCACATTGTCATACTGAACCAATCTGAACGGCTGAAAAACATTTTAAAGAAGTACTTACATGAATAAATCAGCAGAACCACCGTCAGTACATTAGTACATAATCAGAACTAAGTTTTAACTGTTTGAGAAGGATTTGTTTTCCCAAAAGCTTTATTGGGGTTTTTATATTTTAACCGGGAGGGGTAGACAGGGAAGGGGAGGAGGGTAGGGGGGAAGGGATATCAGCATTGGGAAGTAGGGGAGTATAACAAACAGATCTCACATAATAGTGAGGATGATAACAGTTTAACATGAATAAAGCAAGGGACGCAGCCCTTGAAACGAACCGCCTTATGATGGCTACTGCAATACAATTATCACCAAAAGGAATGAAATTTGGCTACATTTTAGCCTGAATAAAGCAAGGGACGCAGCCCTTGAAATGAATTTACTTATAATTGGCAACTATATAACAAAGATCAAGAAAGAGAGAGAGCCTAGACGAGCTAGGCTGGTAAATAAGGTGACTGAAAAGGTTAGAGGACTGGGGGAGTCTAAATGAGGCCTAGCCAGACCATGCCAGGAAACGTGCTTAGAGGAAAAGGTGGAATAGGATATTGAGTGGTCAGGGTTTAAAACACTGTTCCCATTTATACCATTTCTGGTAGAATTTGCCAAATTCGTTGTTGAACAAGGCAAATTTGAGTTCAAGTTCTCTATGTTGCGACATTAGTTTAACCCCTTCATGACCCAGCCTATTTTGGCCTTAATGACCTTGCCGTTTTTTGCAATTCTGACCAGTGTCCCTTTATGAGGTAATAACTCAGGAACGCTTCAACGGATCCTAGCGATTCTGAGATTGTTTTTTCGTGACATATTGGGCTTCATGTTACAGGTAAATTTATGTCGATAATCTCTGAGTTTATTTGTGAAAAAAACGGAAATTTGGCAAAGATTTTGAAAATTTCGCAATTTTCACATTTTGAATTTTTATTCTGTTAAACCAGAGAGTTATGTGACACAAAATAGTTAATAAATAACATTTCCCACATGTCTACTTTACATCAGCACAATTTTGGAAACAAATTTTTTTTTTGCTAGGAAGTTATAAGGGTTAAAATTTGACCAGCGATTTCTCATTTTTACAACAAAATTTACAAAACCATTTTTTTTAGGGACCACCTCACATTTGAAGTCAGTTTGAGGGTTCTATATGGCTGAAAATACCCAAAAGTGACACCATTCTAAAAACTGCACCCCTCAAGGTGCTCAAAACCACATTCAAGAAGTTTATTAACCCTTCAGGTGTTTCACAGCAGCAGAAGCAACATGGAAGTAAAAAATGAACATTTAACTTTTTAGTCACAAAAATGATTTTTAGCGAAGATTTTTTTATTTTCCCAAGGGTAAAAGGAGAAACTGGACCACGAACTTTGTTGTCCAATTTGTCCTGAGTACGCTGATACCTCATATATGGGGGTAAACCACTGTTTGGGCGCACGGCAGGGCTCGGAAGGGAAGGAGCGCCATTTGACTTTTTCAATGAAAAATTGGCTCCAATCTTTAGCGGACACCATGTCGCGTTTGGAGAGCCCCCGTGTGCCTAAACATTGGAGCTCCCCCACAAGTGACCCCATTTTGGAAACTAGACCCCCCAAGGAACTTATCTAGAAGCATAGTGAGCACTTTAAACCCCCAGGTGCTTCACAAATTGATCCGTAAAAATGAAACAGTACTTTTTTTTCACAAAAAAATTATTTTAGCCTCAATTTTTTCATTTTCACATGGGCAACAGGATAAAATGGAACCTAAAATTTGTTGGACAATTTCTCCTGAGTACACCGATACCTCACATGTGGGGGTAAACCACTGTTTGGGCACATGGTAAGGCTCGGAAGGGAAGGAGCGCCATTTGACTTTTTGAATGAAAAATTATCTCCATCGCTAGCAGACACCATGTCACGTTTGGAGAGCCCCTGTGTGCCTAAACATTGGAGCTCCCCCACAAGTGACCCCATTTTGGAAACTAGACCCCCCAAGGAACTTATCTAGAAGCATAGTGAGCACTTATAACCCCCAGGTGCTTCACAAATTGATCCGTAAAAATGAAAAAGTACTTTTTTTTCACACAAAATTTCTTTTAGCCTCAATTTTTTCATTTTCACATGGGCAACAGGATAAAATGGATCCTAAAATTTGTTGGACAATTTCTCCTGAGTACGCCGATACCTCATATGTGGGGGTAAACCACTGTTTGGGTGCACGGCAAGGCTCGGAAGGGGAGGCGTGCCATTTGACTTTTTGAATGGAAAATTAGCTCCAATCGTTAGCGGACACCATGTCGCGTTTGGAGAGCCCCTGTGTGCCTAAACATTGGAGCTCCCCTACAAGTGACCCCATTTTGGAAACTAGACCCCCCAAGGAACTTATCTAGATGCATAGTGAGCACTTATAACCCCCAGGTGCTTCACAGAAGTTTATAACGCAGAGCCGTCAAAATAAAAAATAATTTTTCTTTCCTCAAAAATGATTTTTAGCCCAGAATTTTTTATTTTCCCAAGGGTAATAGGAGAAATTGGACCCCAAATGTTGTTGTCCAGTTTGTCCTGAGTACGATGATACCCCATATGTGGGGGTAAACCACTGTTTGGACGCACCGCAGGGCTTGGAAGGGAAGGCACGCCATTTGGCTTTTTGAATGGAAAATTAGCTCCAATCATTAGCGGACACCATGTCGCGTTTGGAGAGCCCCTGTGTGCCTAAACATTGGAGCTCCCACACAAGTGACCCCATTTTGGAAACTAGACCTCCCAAGGAACTAATCTAGATGTGTGGTGAGCACTTTGAACCCCCAAGTGCTGCACAGAAGTTTATAACGCAGAGCCATGAAAATAAAAAATAATTTTTCTTTTCTCAAAAATGATTTTTTAGCCCACAATTTTTTATTTTCCCAAGGGTAACAGTAGAAATTGGACCCCAAAAGTTGTTGTCCAGTTTCTCCTGAGTACGCTGATACCCCATATGTGGGGGTAAACCACTGTTTTGGCACATGTCGGGGTTTGGAAGGGAAGTAGTGACGTTTTGAAATGCAGACTTTGATGGAATGCTCTGCGGGCGTCAGGTTGCGTTTGCAGAGCCCCTGATGTGCCTAAACAGTAGGAACTCCCCACAAGTGACTCCATTTTGGAAACTAGACCCCCAAGGGAACTTATCTAGATGTGTGGTGAGCACGTTCAACCCCCAAGAGCTTCACAGAAGTTTACAACGCAGAGCCGTGAAAATAAAAAATCATTTTTCTTTCCTCAAAAAAGATGTTTTAGCAAGCAATTTTTTATTTTCACAAGGGTAACAGGAGAAATTGGACCCCAATATTTGCTGGCCAGTTTGTTGTGAGTACGCTGATAAGCTATATGTGGGGGTAAACCACTGTTTGGGCACACGTCAGGGCTCGGAAGGGAAGTAGTGACATTTGAAATGCAGACTTTGATGGAATGGTCTGCGGGCGTCACATTGCATTTGCAGAGCCCCTGATGTGCCTAAACAGTAGAAACACCCCACAAGTGACCCCATTTTGGAAACTAGACCCCCAAGGAACTTATCTAGATGTGTGGTGAGCACTTTCAACCCCCAAGTGCTTCACAGAAGTTAATAACGCAGAGCCATGAAAATAAAAAATAATTGTTCTTTCCTCAAAAATTATGTTTTAGCAAGTAATTTTTTATTTTTGCAAGGGTAACAGGAGAAATTGGACCGCAACAGTTGTTGCCCAGTTTGTCCTGAGTACGCTGGTACCCCAAATGTGGGGGTACACCACTGTTTGGGCGCACGTCGGGGCTTGGAAGGGAGGGAGCACCATTTGACTTTTTGAACGCAAGATTGGCTGGAATCAATGGTGGCGCCATGTTGCGTTTGGAGACCCCTGATGTGCCTAAACAGTGGAAACCCCTCAATTCTAACTTCAACACTAACCCCAACACACCCCTAATCCTAATCCCAACTGTAGCCATAACCCTAATCACAACCCTAACCCCAACACACCCCTAACCACAACCCTAACCCCAACACACCCGTAACCCTAATTCCAACCCTAATCCTAACCCTAATCCCAACCCTAACCCTAATCCCAACCCTAACCACAACTGTAACCCCAACACACCCCTAACCCTATCCGTAACCCTAACCACAAGCCTAATCTTAACCCTATTTCCAACCCTAGCCCTAATTCCAACCCTAACCCTAAGGCTATGTTCACACGGTGCGGTTTTTGCTGCGGATCCGCAGCGGATTTGCAGTTGCGGATCCGCAGACGTTTTCCATGCAGGGTACAGTACAATGTTACCCTATGGAAAACAAAATCCGCTGTGCCGACGATCCTTTTTTCCGCTCGAAAATCCGCGCTGATTTTCTGCGGAAAAAAAGAAGTAGCATGTCAATTCTTTCTGCGGATTCCGCTGCGGGTTTCCACCTGCCCCAATAGGAAAGTGCAGTTGGAAACCATCAGTGGAATCCGCAGTAGAAACAGGACAAAAAACCGCAGTGGAAAACCACCGCGGATTTGCACTGCGGGTTCTCCAGATCAGGACCTGAAAAATCCGCAGGCAAAAAAGGATCGTGTGAATAAGCCCTAAGGCTATGTGCCCACGTTGCGGATTCGTGTGAGATTTTTCCGCATGATTTTTGAAAAATCTGCAGGTAACAGGCACTGCGTTTTACCTGCGGATTTACAGCAGATTTCCAGTGTTTTTTTGTGCGGATTTCACCTGCGGATTCCTATTGAGGAACAGGTGTAAAACGCTGCGGAATCCGCACAAAGAATTGACATGCTGCGGAAAATACAACGCAGCGTTTCTGCACGGAATTTTCTGCACCATGGGCACAGCGGATTTGGTTTTCCATAGGTGTACATGGTACTGTAAACCTGATGGAAAACTGCTACGAATTCGCAGCGGCCAATCCGCTGCGGATCCGCGGCCAATCCGCTGCGGATCCGCGGCCAAATCCGCACTGTGTGCACATGCCATAACCCTAACCCTACCCGTAACCCTAACCCTAACTCTAACTCTAACCCTAGTTCTAACCCTAACCCTAGTGGAAAAAGAAAAAATATATATTTTCTTTATTTTATTATTGTCCCTACCTATGGGGGTGATAAAGGGGGGGGGTTATTTATTATTTTTTTATTTTGATCGCTGTGATAGAACCTACCACAGCGATCAAAATGTACTTTGTAATGAATCTGCCAGCCAGTAGATTCGGCGGGCACACTGCGCATGCGCCCGCCATTTTGGAAGATGGCGGCGCCCAGGGAGAAGACGGACCGACTTCGGGAGGCTCGGTAAGTATGAGGGGGAGGTGGGGGGGTGGATCGGAGCACAGGGGGGTGGATCGGAGGACGAGGGGAGCGGACAGGAGCACGGGGGAGCGGACAGGGGGACGGAGGGGGGTACCGGACAGAACGGAGGACTGGGGAGGAGATCGGGGGCGGTGGGGGGGGGGCAGAACATGATTTCCAGCCATGGCAGATGCTATTGCAGCATCGGCCATGGCTGGATTGCAATATTTCACCATTTTCATAGGTGAAATATTGCAAATTGCTCTGATTGGCTGTTGTACTTTCAACAGCCAATCAGAGCGATCGTAGCCACGTGGGGGCAAAGCCACCCTCCCTGGGCTGAAGTAAAACTCCCCCTCTCCCTACAGATCGGGTGAAATAGGAGTTAACCCTTTCACCCGATCTGCAGGGACGCGATCATTCCATGACGCCACATAGGCGTCATGGGTCAGATTGGCACCGACTTTCATGACGCCTACGTGGCGTCAAAGGTCGGGAAGGGGTTAATAATAAAGTCAGCGCTGAGAAGTGTTGTTTTTTTCCAATGGTAGGCAATGGAGTTTTTGGCTACCATGCATAAATGTAAAATTATGTGTAGCAAGGACCTGTCAATGAGGTTAGTATCCAAGGAGTGAAGGGCCAGTTGTGGAAGGAGGGTAAAGGTAGATCCTATTAATTTGGAGATAATTGAGGAGATGTCTAACCAAAAGGAAACAACAGTGGGGCAGTTCCAAAAAATGTGCAATAAGTCTCCTCTATGGCCACAATCCCTCCAACAGAGGGGGGAGTTGGATGGACTGATGTGAGACAGCCTCGCTGGAGTATAGTACCATCTGGAGCATACTTTGAGGTGAGATTCTAGAAGGGACATAGAAATTGTTGAATGGTAAGATGCTGAGAATGCCTCTTCCCATTCGTCTGTGGTGGCATAGTGATTGAGGGATTTCTCCCAGGTTATTAAATAAGCGTTTTTGACAAAGGATGTGTCTTTGTTAAAGCTATCGTAGATATATTTGTGGCTCCAGAAAATTCTATGGTTTGGGTTGGATAGGATTTTTAGAGAAGCCTCTGAAAATCTCAACTTGAGATCTAGAAAAAGTTTTATATTTTCCCTCAGAACCATGTATTTGAGGAAGGAGGATGATGGGGCTTTAAATTTATTTTTTAGAGAGCTGAAGTCTAGAAGTTTAGGTCCGTTTGAGATGTCACCCAGGGTTTGAATTTTTAGGTCAGCCCACAGGGGGTGTACATTTTTGTTCAGTATTGAGTAAATGAAAGATAGAGATATTTTGTGAAGTATGGGTCCGATTTGACTGCGACCTCCTAATCTGGAGATTCTGGACCATGCAAGGGAGATTGCTTGGAATAATGGGTGCGTGGGGTTTTTTAGGGTAGAGCTAGCTATGGCCTTAAAAACCAGAGATTTGAGGGGCTTGCCCTTGTTGATTTCCATCTCCATGTCGTACCATGCAGGGATGTTTTGGTCTGAAAACCAAGATGAGCTTTGTTTTAGTAAAAGCTTGTGGTAATGGGCATGTATATTCGGAATGTGCATTTCGCCATGGATTTTCTTTTTGTTAAGAGATCTAGTATCCGTATAGGACGTGGAGATGGGAAGTGGGATGCATCTAAGAATATATAGAATTTTAGGGAGTGTGAACATTCTGACTGCCAAATTTCTCCCCCACCAGGAAAGATCTCTATCTTTAAAGATAATGCTATCTTTTAAAGTTGAATCAGTTAGCTTTTTCAAATTTGATGAGACAGTTTTGTCTAAGTTTTTGTTAATAATAATCCCTAAGTATGGAAATTCCTCACTACACCAGTTGAGTGATGTTGAGTTCTTCAAAAGATTGATTTCTTTTAGGTTAACATGGATGGGTAAAATGTTGGATTTTAAATTATTAATCTTAAATTTAGAGAGGGCCGCAAAATTCTCCAATTCCTTAAGGGTTTCCAATGTGGAGGTTACCGGGTTGGTAAGCGTCAGAATTATGTCGTCCGCGATTAGGCTGAGCTTATGTTGGCGTTTGTTGGTGGTAAGGCTAGTTTCACATTTGTGTTTAAAAACGCAGCGTTTTAAAAAAAAACCGCAGGTGGTGAAAAAACGCATGTAAACGCGTGCAAATGCTGCGTTTTTTAGACGCATGCGTTTTTGCATGCGGTAAAAAAACATGGCGTTTTGATGCGTTTACATGCGTTTTTTCATGCGTTTGCGTTTTTGAAACGCATGCTGAGAAGTGTGTGACAGCTGCCAATCATCAAAATCAACTAGAAAACCCACTATAAATAGAAATAGCTAGGGTTAGGGTTAGGGATAGGGTTAGGATCCCTAGGGGTAGGGTTAGGGGTAGGGTTAGGGTTTGGATCCCTAGGGTTAGGGTTAGGGGTAGCTTTTTATTAGAAGAATGTCCTGGTCACCAGGTCACTGATAAGCCACCCCCCACCATCAAGGTGATAAAGGGATCCAAACCCTAACCCTAGGGATGCAAACCCTAACCCTACCCCTAACCCTAGGGATCCAAACCCTAACCCTAGGGATCCTAACCCTAACCCTAGGGATCCATTGGGATTGGCTATTATGTTGACCTGGTGACCAGGACATTCTTCTAATAAAAAGCTTTGTTCAATGTGGACACCCTAAGATATACGGTATTGCTATAGAGTACTAAAAATATTAACTCGTAGAGTATTCACTGTCATATTGTTAGGGTTAGGGATAGGGTTAGGGTTAGGGTTTGGATCCCTAGGGTTAGGGGTAGGGTTAGGGTTAGGATCCCTTTATCACCTTGATGGTGGGGGGTGGCTTATCAGGGTGTATTCTTGTTTTTTTCTATAAAAACGCATGCGTTTTTAACGCAAGCAAACGCATGTGCTTAAAAACGCATGCGTTTACATAGACAACAATATGTTTTTTTGCTGCAAAAAAAGCCTCTAGAAATTACTACATGTTGCATTTCTGCGACAGAACGCATGCAGCAAAAAAACGCATGCGTCGTTAAACGCAGCCAAACGCGTACAAAAAAACGCATGCGTTTTTAATGTTAAACATAGGGGAAAAAAACGCATGCGTTTTTTTCTGTACAAACGCTGCAGATCAAAACGCAAGTGTGAAACCAGCCTTATACCAGTGATATTGGTATTTTGTCTGATATGTTGTACTAGAGGTTCAAGTGCTAAATTAAAAAGTAATGGGGAAAGGGGGCAGCCCTGTCTCGTACCGTTGTTGATGTCAAATGCAGTTGAGATGTAGTTGTTACAGATAATTCTAGCTGTGGGGCCTTTATAAAGTGACATGAACGTGGAGATGAGGTTGTTGTTGAAGCCAAATTTAATTAGGGCCTATTTGAGAAAACACCAGTCGATACGGTCAAAGGCCTTCTCAGCGTCAAGTGAAATGAGTACTGTCGGTGACCTGGATAAATTAGTGAGTTTGATAGAGTTTAATATCCTTCTAGTAGCATCAGCTGGTTGTCTATTCTTGATGAAACCCATTTGGTCATTTGCTATTAGATTGGGTAGAAAACAGGGTGGATTTGATTTAAATCTAACTGATTTAAATCACGATTTAAATCACTAGTCAGTAAGGCTTGATTTAAATCAGTGATTTAAGTCAAAGTTTCTACCTAAACCAGTTCTTGCTACTTTAACATGCAAGTAGATGAAGATTTTTAGAATCACTTTTTATATAACTTTTTTCTCCCCAGTTTAATGGGTTAATCATTCATATTTGGACACCACTGTTCTGTTGTACTTAGGAAGGAGAAAAATAATCCTGACCTTAATAACAATTTAAATAGATTTATTCAACTGAAACAATAACAACATTACAGCATAAGTTATTTGCTTAAACAAACATCCATGTTTGTTAACTAATTTGGCTAAACAAAATATATATATATTTTAAGAAACTTAGACTGTCAGCCCAGCCGACACATGAAAAACTTAAATACTACTGTCCCTGCTGTCCTCTGTAGCTCACTTGTCGTCATCTTCATCATCATCTTCTTCTTTGTTCCTATTCATAATCTGGAAAAGAAAAACAAGCTTTCCTGCTTTATTGGGTCCCAACCGATTTCTCAATTTAGAATGAATGAGTCCAAAGGAAGAGAATATTCTTTCAACTCCCGCAGAAGAAGCTAAAGCTGTTAAAAGTGAAATCATTACTTGAACAGTCTCTAAATCCAAGGGCTTAAGTGACTTCCACCAGTTTACTGGTGTGACCTTCCTTAAAATATCTTCAGCAAACATATATTTCTTGAATGGTTCCCCCTTAGCTCTGAAGTTTATTATAGTTGGCATTAAAGATTGATGATTGCTGGATACCCATGTCATAGCTAACTCCTCTTCCTCAGCACTTAGGTTTTGACCCTGATATTGGATATTGACAATATTTGCCAAAAAATGAGCTGGAGTCAGTGCTTGTCCCATTTGTTTGTTTACTGCTTGTAATTTAATTCTGTCCATGTGTAGTTCTGTTTTTAAGTGTTCACTCAGTTCCTTCCAAATTTCAACAGCATCCGCAATAAAACAGCTATTTTTCTGTATTTTGTTTAAAGCTTGAGAGATGGGTTTCAGGAAGCTCAGCATATGTTCAACATTTCTTTTAAGCCCAATGTTGAGGAATTTGGCCGTGACAGTGCCATCTATTTTATCTCGATTTTCTTCACAAAGTGTCATCAGAATAGGCCAGTTTTTGATATACTGCTCAAAACAGTCCACCACAGAGTTCCATCTAACATTTTGTGGGAGCGTTAGCTTGGTTCCACCCATCCTTTTCAGAGCTGCTGCAGCAAAATGATTATTACGGAAATATTTAGCAATTTCAACAACATTAGCCTTTATTTCTGGAACACTTAAGTCTTTGGCTAAGAGGTGCAGCAAATGAGCACTGCAACCATATGGTATTAGCAGCTTTGTATTCCCTCCCTGCTCTTCTAAATCTCTTCTCATCTTGGATACGTTTGCAGCATTGTCAGTGACCAAACTGCGTACTAGACATTTGAATTTTTGTTCACATGTCGTTATAGCTTTAACTGCCACTTCTTGTAAGTATTCTGCTGTGTGTGCACATCTGTGACGTATCAGTTGTTTGTGCAAGGAAGACTTTACCTTCTTCTGTTGTTATACAAGCACATACAATAGGATCATTGTGGACATTACTCCACCCATCAATACTTAGGTTAACAATTTTACCCTCCAGAGCTGTTGCACATTGCTCCATTTCTCTGTCATACACTTGATCCAGCAGTTTCCCTGCAACATCAGCTCTGCTGGGTGGACTGTATCCTGGTCTCAGTGACTGAACCATATTAATGAAATGTGGGTTCTCAGTCAGACGGAAAGAAGAGTTCGTTGCATAAATAAACTGGGCAATTTTTTCATCAATCAACTCTTTTTCTAATCTGCTAGTTCTTATCACAAACCGGTCTATGGTGGTTCCAGGAGGTAAAGGTTTTTTCTTCCTTTTGGGTGATGGTGATATGTGGCTGTGGGTGTCTGATGATGATGCTGCTGCTAATGAAGCACTATCCTGGATGGATAACTCTGAAACTGTAGAACAGGATGATGGTGATCTTGGAGGTGGATAGTTTCCAGAATCCATGAATTCCCCTAAACAAAAAAAGTCAATGCTGTTATTTTATTGTTTATACAATTTCTGCTTATTGTACACAACACATCACTGCCCCTGCCCCAAAAGGAATATTTGTTTTTCTTCATAACTGTACCAAATGACAGTAACATGCAGTAATAATAAGAAATATAATTTTTCTCACACATGACAGTTCAGTCTTTAGAAATAGGATTCAATAAAAATGTTTACCAACCTGAAGATCCTGCCTATTCAGAAGTGTTTCTTTGGTCATCTTCATCATCGCACTTCTCATGATGTTGCCTCATTCACGCCACCAGGCCTTGCATCTCTTTGTTGCATCGTTTGCATTTTGCACGCATGCCTGCCTTACCGATAGGCGAAGGAGCTTCATTAAAATATTCCCAAACTGGGTCTCTTTTACGGCCTGCTGCCATTATAAGGAAAGAATGTAATAAACCTCAGATCGTACACACAAACAGATCCAGACTTGTCTGTCTGTGGCTATGCTGCAGTATTGTGCTCAAAGTTTCACTTTCATTTTCTTGTCTGCTTGCCCTTCCTCCTCCTCACACTTAGATTTACATTCTTGTGTTGTGCAGATCTATTCCACTCCAAACAATCAGAAACATATTGTCTAATTTCTTGGACTTGGCACTGAAGGGGTTGATTCTGTATTCATAGGTTTGTAGAACAATAGGATTAAGGTCTTTTTCTCAACTCTGTTCATGTTGTAACATTTTTGCCGTGAAGAAGAGGCTGGGACCTCTGCGGAGTCAAATTCAGTTTTGAGAACTGCGTAAGTAAAGCGAGCATCTGTGATAATATAGGAGAGAAACGGGGAGAAAAGTAAGGATCTTAAGTCTTGTCTTAGAGACCTTAAGTCAGACTGAACTTTTGGTGAGGGAGAGGGAAGACCAATTAAGGTTTTTTCTAGATCGCGTGTAGATTTTTGAAGTTTTTGTAATTTTTTCCCTCTTTTCTTTTTTGATCTTAATGGAAATGTTTATTAATGTGCCTCTGATGACAGCCTTATGGGCGCACCAATTAATTGATGGGTTAGTGGTTTCCGGGGTGTTTTCGTTAAAGAAATTGATTATAGCGTTCTGGACTGTGGCCATATGGATGGAATCGTGAATAATGGAAGAGCTACATTTCCACATCTTCGCATTTTTTAAAGAAGGTCCGACGAGGATCTCACCAATTACAGGGGAGTAGTCCGATAATGTCCTATCACCGATGTGTACTTTTTTAAATTTCTCAAGAGAGAAGATGTCTGAGAGTATTAGGTCAATCCTGGATGCAGATTGGTGGACTGAAGAGAAGTGGGTGTATTCCTTAGATGAGGAATTCAGACATCTAAAAGTGTCGTAAAGTTCACTTCTGTCCAGCCACCAATTCAGGTTGTCCGAAGCTGGTCTGGAGCCAGAGGAGGAGTCTAGTACCCTGTCTGGGGTGATATTGAAATCTCCCAAGAAAATGAGTATTCCTCTTTTAACCTCATTTACCTTTCTCAGTAGTTTAGATAAGAATCTAACTTGATTCCTATTTGGGGCGTATACATTAGCCAGGGTGCACGTTTGACCATTGATGTTACAGATCAGTATGTGGTATCTGCCTCTGGTGTCTGTATGTTCCTCAAGGGTCTCAAAGGGTACCGTGTTTCTGACCAAGGTGATCACCCCAGCTCTTTTACTGGAATTGCAGGCTTCAAAACTGTGAGGGAAGCTGCGATGTTTAACCCCTTCATGACCCAGCCTATTTTGGCCTTAATGACCTGGCCGTTTTTTGCAATTCTGACCAGTGTCCCTTTATGAGGTAATAACTCAGGAACGCTTCAACGGATCCTAGCGATTCTGAGATTGTTTTTTCGTGACATATTGGGCTTCATGTTAGTGGTAAATTTAGGTCGATAATTTCTGAGTATTTGTGAAAAAAATGGAAATTTGGCGAAAATTTGTAAAATTTCGCAATTTTCACATTTTGAATTTTTATTCTGTTAAACCAGAGAGTTATGTGACACAAAATAGTTAATAAATAACATTTCCCACATGTCTACTTTACATCAGCACAATTTTGGAAACAAATTTTTTTTTTGCTAGGAAGTTATAAGGGTTAAAATTTGACCAGTGATTTCTCATTTTTGCAACAAAATTTACAAAACCATTTTTTTTAGGGACCACCTCACATTTGAAGTCTTTTTGAGGGTTCTATATGGCTGAAAATACCCAAAAGTGACACCATTCTAAAAACTGCACCCCTCAAGGTGCTCAAAACCACATTCAAGAAGTTTATTAACCCTTCAGGTGTTTCACAGCAGCAGAAGCAACATGGAAGGAAAAAATGAACATTTAACTTTTTAGTCACAAAAATGATTTTTAGCAAAAAAAATTTTATTTTCCCAAGGGTAAAAGGAGAAACTGGACCACGAACGTTGTTGTCCAATTTGTCCTGAGTACGCTGATACCTCATATGTGGGGGTAAACCACTGTTTGGGCGCACGGCAGGGCTCGGAAGGGAAGGAGCGCCATTTGACTTTTTCAATGAAAAATTGGCTCCAATCTTTAGCGGACACCATGTCGCGTTTGGAGAGCGCCCGTGTGCCTAAACATTGGAGCTCCCCCACAAGTGACCCCATTTTGGAAACTAGACCCCCCAAGGAACTTATCTAGAAGCATAGTGAGCACTTTAAACTCCAAGGTGCTTCACAAATTGATTCGTAAAAATGAAAAAGTACTTTTTTTTCACAAAAAAATTATTTTAGCCTCAATTTTTTCATTTTCACATGGGCAACAGGATAAAATGGATCCTAAAATTTGCTGGGCAATTTCTCCTGAGTACGCCGATACCTCATATGTGGGGGTAAACCACTCTTTGGGTGCACGGCAAGGCTCGGAAGGGGAGGCGCGCCATTTGACTTTTTGAATGGAAAATAAGCTCCAATCGTTAGCGGACACCATGTCGTGTTTGGAGAGCCCCTGTGTGCCTAAACATTGGAGCTCCCCTACAAGTGACCCCATTTTGGAAACTAGACCCCCCAAGGAACTTATCTAGATGCATAGTGAGTAGGGTTGAGCGACTTTGACTTTTTTAGGGTCGAGTCATGTTTCGCGAAACCCGACTTTTTGAAAAGTCGAGTCGGGCGAAATCGGCCGATTACTGCGAAAAGTCGAGGATCGGCCAGAACACGAAACCCTGTGCACGTCAATGGGGATTTTTCTCTCTCTCTCTCTCTCTCTCTCTCTCTCTCTCTCTCTCTCTCTCCCCCCTCCGTCCCAGCCCCGAAAATTTTGTTTTACACATTGCAAATCCCTACTGCGCACAAGCGATAAAATGATGATAGGCATGCATGCCCCTAACCCCTATGTCATCACTCTGCCCACACTCCTTCATTGGCTGAAGAAATGGCGCTAAACGCGTCATACGAAACGCGACTTTGGCGCCAAGATCGCGTACCGCATGACCGACCCCACACAGGGATCGGGTCGGGTTTCATGAGACGCCGACTTTGCCAAAAGTCGGCGACTTATGAAAATGAACGATCCGTTTCGCTCAACCCTAAGGCTACTTTCACACTAGCGTTAACTGCATTACGTCGCAAATCCGTTTTTTTGCCGAAAAAACGGATGCGTCAAAAAAGTGAAAAACGGAGACAAACGTATGCCACGCATCCAGCATTTCGACGGATCCGTCGCAAATCCGCTAAACTCTTCCGTCGAAAATACTGGATGCGTTGCATACGTTGCATCCGTTTTTAACATCCGTTGCATACGTTTTTCCGACGGATCCGTTTTTAAAATGGGAGGCTCCCAATTTGATTGGCTACTGGAAAATTTGAAAAACTATATAGTACTGTTTTTACAGCCCATCTTTGTGGGTTTAGTTTTGTGGCAGCGATGGAAGGTGTTCTTGGGAGGATTGCTAGTTTGGTTACCGACGTTATCTTTGAGACGAATCGCCTGGACATCATAGTGCGGGAGAAGGAGGCGGCAGCGGAAAGGCGTAGGATGCTTCTGCAGCAACGGAGACGGAGACGACTGTGGATTTATCCAATTAATGAACTACGGATGACCCGGGGTGTCCAGTCCACTCTGTACCTGGAGTTGCGGCACAATCCACACAAATTCCACAACTACGTGCGGATGAGGATTGAACATTTTGATTTTTTGCTTGCAAAAATGGAGGATGTCATCCGAAGACAGGACACAAGGATGAGGCTTGCCATCACACCGGCGGAGCGGCTGATGGTGACCCTGCGGTAAGCCTCTTTTTTTTTCTGTCATTGGTCATTTTTAATATTATATTACATGCTGCAGACAATACTACGCTGGCACTGCGCACTATTTTCTGCAGCATGTAATTTGGGTTTTCTTGGCGGACATTCCACTGCTTTATTTAAATGTCATTGCTGATATTGAATGTTAGATAACATACTGCAGAAAATACTGCGCTGAAATATTGCGTTGCATTTTCTGCTGTGTTTTTTTTTTTTTTAAAGTTTTTTGGGTTTGATGACATGCAACTGCCTTTCTTCATGTCATTGGTCATTTTGAATGTTATATTACATGCTGCAGACAATACTGCGCTGGCATACTGCGCACTATTTTCTGCAGCATGTAATTTGGGTTTTCTTGGCGGACATTCCACTGCTTTATTTAAATGTCATTGCTGATATTGAATGTTAGATAACAGACTGCAGAAAATACTGCGCTGAAATATTGCGTTGCATTTTCTGCAGTTTTTTTTTATTTTTGTTTTTTGGGTTTGATGACATGAAACTGCTTTTTTTTCTTTCATTGGTCATTTTGAATGTTGTATTACATGCTGCAGACAATACTGCGCTGGCATACTGCGCACTATTTTCTGCAGCATGTAATGTTGGTTTTCTTGGCGGACATTCCACTGCTTTTTAAAACTGGTTTAATGCTGGTTTTATTGTGTGTCCCGTCCTTAAAAAAAAATTAACAGTGCCATATTAAAACTTGTTGGTCTGTGCAATTTTTTCAAATTTTTTTTTTTTTTTTTTTTTTTTTTAAAGTTTCATAGCTACTGGTGAATCGATGACTTCGCTCCATTACCAATTCAGGCTGGGCATTTCAACTATCTCTGGAATAGTGAAGGACACATGTCGGGCTGTTTGGACCACTTTGCAACCAGAGTATATCCCCCAACCATCCATGGAAATCTGGTTGCGAAGTGCTGAAGAGTTTCAGCAAATTTGCAATTTCCCTAATTGTGTGGGTGCAGTTGACGGGAAACATATAATTATTGCGAAACCGGCAGGAACAGGATCGGAGTATTATAATTATAAGAAGTATTTCTCCATCGTCCTTATGGCTATTGCAGATGCCAACTGCAGGTTCCTTGCCGTGGACATCGGAGCGTATGGACGGTCCAACGATTCGCAAGTTCTTAAAAACTCTCCGATGGGTCGTTGCCTTTATGGAGAGACCTACGATTTACCGCCAGCCAGACCACTGCCAGGAACAAATGACCCAGCCCTGGAATATGTTTTTGTAGGTGATGAAGCCTTTCAACTGTCGCCGCACCTACTGAAACCGTACAGTAGCCGGAACTTAAACCATACCAAGCGGGTCTTTAATTACCGGCTTACTAGAGCACGAAGAGTAGTGGAGTGTTCCTTTGGCATATTGACGGCGAAGTGTCGAGTTCTGCTGACGGCTATCAAGCTGAAAACAACAACTATAGACGAGGTAGTTAAAGCCTGTGTGGTGCTCCACAACTTTGTCCTTTCAAAGGAGCCCATTTCCTTGGATGATGAAGAGTTGGAGACCACCTTGTGGGACTACCGCAGCAGCTCGGTTCACTCTACAAGTTCAGTTACAAGGATGAGGGACCAGTTTGCCGATTATTTTGTCTCACCTGTCGGGCGGATCCCGTGGCAAGACATGATTGTGTAACCAGTTTCCCATGTGTTTTGTTTATGTAAAAAATGTGTTTCTGCCCACAAAAAAAAAATAAAAAGTCCAAAAAGCGTGGTTTTCTTGCTAGTAAAACCATTATGTTATACCTTTAAAATGTCTGGTGTTTGTTTTTATTAAACCTTTTTTATTATATTACCTTAATAAATCCACACACACACAAAGAGTAGAATTATAATCGGAATTTTATTTTAACTCTTTTTTTTTTTTTTTTTTTTTTTGCCAAAAAAAAAAATATTTTTTATTATCAAATTTTTTTTTTGGAACATTTTGCAAAATTTGTTAAAATATTGACATAAACATCATATTTACAAGTCTTGAAAGTGTTGGGTGGAGATATGAGAGGAGGAGGGGCAGGAAGGTTGGACCACGTCGATAGGTGGGGAAACCCTACTTGTTTGGGGTGCAGTGGAAGGGGGGGGTAAACCAAGAGGCTGACCAGAGGGGGGTGGTGTTGGGGTAGGGGGAAGAGAAAAGCTGAGTAAAGAAAACATTGGGGAAGTAATTTGGTCTGGGGGCCGGGATTGTTGTGGGGACTGGGTTGGGTATTGTGACTGGGTAGGGTAGTGGGACTGGGTTGGGTAATGGGGCTGGCGTGGGGTTTGTGGCTGGGTTTGGTAATGGTGCTGGTGTGGGGATTGGGGCTGGGTTTGGTAATGGTGCTGGTGTGGGTATTGTGGCTGGGTTTGGTAATGGGGGGTATGGTGTGGAAATGGGGCCTGGGGTTGAATTGGAGTGGAGGTGTGGGGAGGTCTGTGGGTAGATTCATTAACGGCCTGCAGTAGAGCATTATGGCAGGTATTCATTACCCGCATCTGTTGCTCAAAAGAAAGCTTCTCCATGGTCCTGAGCATGGAGTTAAAAAAAATATTGCCCGGATCTGGACTTACAGCTGAATGCAGCCTATCCAAGCGACTGCTGGTTTCCTGGCTTGTTTCACTGATGCGTGACTGCACCATGTTGAAACCAGCAGTCACTTGCTCTCCCAAAATTTTGAAAGAGCCTTGGAAGGATGCATTCAGGTGTAAGAACTCAGGAGCATAGCTCTTTTCCTGACCCCTCTGTCGCTGCCGCCACGAACCTAATGGTGGTGTCGAGGTGGCAGGATCAGAGGGGTGGGGTAAAGGAAACGCTATCTGTTCAGCATCAGATGCGAGCAATGAAGGCTGCAATAATGCTCCACTGCTTGGGGCGGATGAAGTGGAGGGGACAGAGTGGTCAGAGGAGGGGTCAGTGGTGTGGGGCCTACCGACGTGGCCCTCAGTGGCGGACTCAGGAGGGATCGCTCCAGAGGGCGCAGAGGAAGATGCAGGCGCCCGGTGGCTGGAGAAGGTGCTGTGAAAGAAAAAACAAAAGAAATTAATACATTGGAATGAAAAAGCCCTGACTGAAAGCAAACTAATTAGACAGGTTAACATGGTTATTAGTGGGCTGTAGAATACTTACACTCTGCTCAGCATGGTGCGCCTCAGGAAGGAGAGGGCCTGGCCATATTTGTATTTGCTCCTCTTCCTTCCTGCAGAGCCACTCGGGGCCTGCATCTCCTCGTTGAATTCCCTCTTAAAGCGATCCCTCAGTGACCGCCACCGCTTCCTAACCTTTCCAACTGTGAAGACAAGAATCAAAAGAAAAAAAACAAAAAATGGTAAATGCAATACAGGTCCTTCTCAAAAAATTAGCATATAGTGTTAAATTTCATTATTTACCATAATGTAATGATTACAATTAAACTTTCATATATTATAGATTCATTATCCACCAACTGAAATTTGTCAGGTCTTTTATTGTTTTAATACTGATGATTTTGGCCTACAACTCCTGATAACCCAAAAAACCTGTCTCAATAAATTAGCATATTTCACCCGTCCAATCAAATAAAAGTGTTTTTTAATAACAAACAAAAAAACCATCAAATAATAATGTTCAGTTATGCACTCAATACTTTGTCGGGAATCCTTTGGCAGAAATGACTGCTTCAATGCGGCGTGGCATGGAGGCAATCAGCCTGTGACACTGCTGAGATGTTATGGAGGCCCAGGATGCTTCAATAGCGGCCTTAAGCTCATCCAGAGTGTTGGGTCTTGCGTCTCTCAACCTTCTCTTGACAATATCCCACAGATTCTCTATGGGGTTCAGGTCAGGAGAGTTGGCAGGCCAATTGAGCACAGTAATACCATGGTCAGTAAACCATTTTCCAGTGGTTTTGGCACTGTGAGCAGGTGCCAGGTCGTGCTGAAAAATGAAATCTTCATCTCCATAAAGCATTTCAGCCGATGGAAGCATGAAGTGCTCCAAAATCTCCTGATAGCTAGCTGCATTGACCCTGCCCTTGATGAAACACAGTGGACCAACACCAGCAGCTGACATGGCACCCCACACCATCACTGACTGTGGGTACTTGACACTGGACTTCAGGCATTTTGGCATTTCCTTCTCCCCAGTCTTCCTCCAGACTCTGGCACCTTGATTTCCGAATGACATGCAAAATTTGCTTTCATCAGAAAAAAGTACTTGGGACCACTTAGCAACAGTCCAGTGCTGCTTCTCTGTAGCCCAGGTCAGGCGCTTCTGCCGCTGTTTATGGTTCAAAAGTGGCTTTACCTGGGGAATGCGGCACCTGTAGCCCATTTCCTGCACACGCCTTTCCACACCAGACTCAGTCCACTGCTTCCTCAGGTTCCCCAAGGTCTGGAATCGGTCCTTCTCCACAATCTTCCTCAGGGTCCGGTCACCTCTTCTCGTTGTACAGCGTTTTCTGCCACATTGTTTCCTTCCAACAGACTTACCATTGAGGTGCCTTGATACAGCACTCTGGGAACAGCCTATTTGTTGAGAAATTTCTTTCTGGGTCTTACCCTCTTGCTTGAGGGTGTCAATGATGGCCTTCTTGACATCTGTCAGGTAGCTAGTCTTACCAATGATGGGGGTTTTGAGTAATGAACCAGGCAGGGAGTTTTTAAAAGCCTCAGGTATCTTTTGCATGTGTTTAGAGTTAATTAGTTGATTCTGAAGATTAGGGTAATAGGTCATTTATAGAACCTTTTCTTGATATGCTAATTTATTGGGACAGGTTTTTTGGGTTATCAGGAGTTGTAGGCCAAAATCATCAGTATTAAAACAATAAAAGACCTGACAAATTTCAGTTGGTGGATAATGAATCTATAATATATGAAAGTTTAATTGTAATCATTACATTATGGTAAATAATGAAATTTAACACTATATGCTAATTTTTTGAGAAGGACCTGTACATTACAGTCAGCTCAAAACATCACTGGAAAGTGAATACTTACCTAGTTTGCTCAGCTGCTGAGGATGAAGGCCCTCCCGCCTTGGAAACAGGTTGCGACACACTTCGTCCCAGAGCCGACGGGTGACACCGGTATCGGCATGCCTGCGGTCAGCCATGTTCCACAGCGGCTCCCGCTCGCGAACCTCCTCGATGAGACTATCGATGTCTATATCATCATCATCATCATCCTCTTCTGCGGGAGCACGCTGTGAAGCCTGTGCCAAAAAAAAAAAAAGAAAAACAAACAAATTAGTACACTGAAACACTAAAGTACCAATAGAATCCCCCTCCCAACAAAAAAAACTCACTGATGGCCGACCGCGGCGAGGAGTCCGCCAACTCTGGGAGTGTCTGGGAGAACCTTCAGCGGCAGCAGCAGGAGCAGCAGCAGCAGCCTGAAATAAAGTAAACAAATTCTCAGTTATGTTGGCATAGTTATGTATGAAAATCTGTTTTGTGTATGGTGCAGTGTGATGTGCGAAGCAACTGTTTCACCACTACTTACACTTGGTTCCTCCTCCACTTGCATCTCTCCACCCATCTCGCCCCCTTCTGACAGCTCCTCATCTGATTCAGCTTCCTGTTGAAACATAATTTATGCATGTAGTGATAAAAAAAAAAAGTAAATTTAAAAAAAAAAAAAAAAATTGTGTTAACTTACCGATACACGCTGTTGCTGTGGAGGAGGGCTGTCAGAAGAGGACATTGTTGTAGAAATAAGCCGGTGGCTGTGGTCCTGGGCTGACAGGCGGCGGCTGTGGTCCTGGGCTGACAGGCGGCGGCTGTGGTCCTGGTTTTTCTGTAAGTTTAAAGACACTTGCAATCTGCTCTACACATTGAAGCAGCAGATTTGGGGTCTTCAAAACTTACTTTTAACAGTTGGTGGCTGTTGTCCTAGTGTGCTGGTCCTGGGCTGACAGGCGGCGGCTGTGGTCCTGGTCCCTGGTGTATCTATAATAAGTGTAATGGATTTCTAGTTAGACCAACCCCTAAACTAGGTCATGTTTTAATAAACACCCTGTTAAAATGATGTGAGAAAAGTTCATTAAATGTGAACACCAAAACAGGTGCACGTTATCCCATTCATTTCCATGTTCCCAAAAAAATATTTTTAAATGTGAACCCACCATGTAAAAATATATTTAACACATTTTCCCCAAAAAAACCTTTAAGTGTAACCTTTATTAAAAAAAAAGTGCCCTCAAACAACTGTGTATTGCAAGTATAACCATTGGTACATACACCTGTTTTAAATTAATCTTTATGAAATGATACTACGGACATTTTTTAAACAAAAATTGTATTATTTTCTTTTTTTCACTCTTTTTTTAAATCACAATTAGGAGCTGACATGCTCTTTATTTTAAATACAAGTACATCAACTGCAAATGGTTTTAACAGTAAAATAAAACCAACACTTTTAAATAGAAAAAAAAACCACACTCACACATTCAAACCACAAGCTGCAGACCACTAGACTTTAAAAAAAAAATACATCAGATTTAACAAAAAAAAAAAAAAAAAACACATTTAAACCACATGCTGCACAGACCACTATACAGTGAATACATCAGAAAAAGGCAATTTAACTAATTAAAGCATGGACAAATGCACATGCAATCAACAAGACGCACACAAACATGCATGGTATGTGTCCACATTCCGGATCGCATCAGGATTTGGTCAGGATTTTCCATCAGTATTTGTAAGCCAAAACCAGGAGTGTAAAACAATTAGGGAAAGTATAATAGGAAAACAGGCACACTTTTGCTTTTATCACCCACTCCTGGTTTTGGCGTACAAATACTGATGGAAAATCCTGACCAAATCCTGATGCAATCCTGAACATGGACACATACCCTCCCACATGAACAGGCATAAGATTGGCAAAGGCATAATAAGGTGCATGCACATGATATACTTACAAAAGCACACAGCCGTACCAAAAAAAAAAAAAAAACACACATGCACGCACATAGCTTTATGCAAATACACATATATACAACAAAGGCAGAAAGGTGAACCCAATCAGAAGACACATACACACACACACACACACACACATTAACACATTACACACACACATACAAAAGGCTGACAATCCTTTGGCTGGAGCTGCAGGTCTTCACAGTGGCTGGCATCATGGTGGATCTGGACTCTAGCATGGCACTGGCTGGTGCAGGACGATGGCAGGCCTCAGGTTCTCTTCAGGTTTTAAGCTCTTGCTGTAGTCAGTAGTACCTCATACACACAGAAATGCACAGGCACACAGATGCACACAAAAATTGCAATACTCACACTGGCTCTATGGTGGCTGGAGTCTTGCTGGCAGCCTGGAGTCTTGCTGGCAGCCTGGAGTCTTGCTGGCAGCCTGGAGTCTTGCTGGCAGCCTGGAGTCTTGCTGGCAGCCTGGAGTCTTGCTGGCAGCCTGGAGTCTTGCTGGCAGCCTGGAGTCTTGATGGCAGTCTGGAGTCTTGCTGGCAGTCTGGAGTCTTGCTGGCAGTCTGGAGTCTTGTGGCAGTCTTCTTGGCTTCTCTGGGTCTTGCTGGCATATGTGGGGTTGAAGGCCCAGGCCAGGTTTATATAGATTTGGGGGTGTCTGGCCAATTGGCAACAACATCCTGCTTCTGAGCATGCTCAGTGTAAAAAAAATGTATTGCAGCGCTGTATTGCGTCGTACGACGTGTCCCGACGCATCCGTCGCTCATAGGCTTCCATTGCAGCCAACGACGTATGCCGCAGGATGCGTCGCGACACGTTTTTTAGGCGGAGACAAAAAACGTTACAATCAACGTTTTTTTGAGACGACGTGTCGCCAAATTTCGACGCATACGTCGTAAAACGTACACGACGTATGCCAATCCGTCGCCATACGTCGCCAATACAAGTCTATGGGAAAAAAACGCATCCAGCAAAAACTTTTGCTGGATGCGTTTTTACTGAAAAAAGACGTATTGAGACGTAATACAGTTAACGCTAGTGTGAAAGTAGCCTAATAGTGAGCACTTAAAACCCCCAGGTGCTTCACAGAAGTGTATAACGCAGAGCCGCGAAAATAAAAAATAATTTTTCTTTCCTCAAAAATGATTTTTAGCCCGGAATTTTTTATTTTCCCTAGGGTAATAGGAGAAATTGGACCCCAAATGTTGTTGTCCAGTTTGTCCTGAGTACGATGATACCCCATATGTGGGGGTAAACCACTGTTTGGGCGCACGGCAGGGCTTGGAAGGGAAGGCACGTCATTTGGCTTTTTGAATGGAAAATTAGCTCCAATCATTAGCAGACACCATGTCGCGTTTGGAGAGCCCCTGTGTGCCTAAACATTGGAGCTCCCCCACAAGTGACCCCATTTTGGAAACTAGACCTCCCAAGGAACTAATCTAGATGTGTGGTGAGCACTTTGAACCCCCAAGTGCTTCACAGAAGTTTATAACGCAGAGCCATGAAAATAAAAAATAATTTTTCTTTTCTCAAAAATGATTTTTTAGCCCACAATTTTTTATTTTCCCAAGGGTAACAGGAGAAATTGGACCCCAAACGTTGTTGTCCAGTTTCTCCTGAGTACGCTGATACCCCATATGTGGGGGTAAACCACTGTTTGGGCACATGCCGGGGCTCGGAAGGGAAGTAGTGACGTTTTGGAATGCAGACTTTGATGGAATGGTCTGCGGGCATCATGTTACGTTTGCAGAGCCCCTGATGTGCCTAAACAGTAGAAACCCCCCACAAGTAACCCCATTTTGGAGACTAGACCCCCCAAGGAACTTATCTAGATGTGTGGTGAGCACGTTCAACCCCCAAGTGCTTCACAGAAGTTTACAACACAGAGCCGTGAAAATAAAAAATCATTTTTCTTTCCTCAAAAAAGATGTTTTAGCAAGCAATTTTTTATTTTCACAAGGGTAACAGGAGAAATTGGACCCCAATATTTGTTTCCCAGTTTGTTGTGAGTACGCTGATACCCCATATGTGGGGGTAAACCACTGTTTGGGCGCACGTCAGGGCTCGGAAGGGAAGTAGTGACATTTGAAATGCAGACTTTGATGGAATGGTCTGCGGGCGTCACGTTGCATTTGCAGAGCCCCTGATGTGCCTAAACAGTAGAAACACCCTACAAGTGACCCCATTTTGGAAACTAGACCCCCCAAGGAACTTATATAGATGTGTGGTGATCACTTTCAACCCCCAAGTGCTTCACAGAAGTTTATAACGCAGAGCCGTGAAAATAAAAAATAATTGTTCTTTCCTCAAAAATTATGTTTTAGCAAGTATTTTTTTATTTTTGCAAGGGTAACAGGAGAAATTGGACCCCAACAGTTGTTGCCCAGTTTGTTGTTAGTATGCTGGTACCCCATATGTGGGGGTAAACCACTGTTTGGGCGCACGTCGGGGCTTGGAAGGGAGGGAGCATTATTTGACTTTTTGAACGCCAGATTGGCTGGAATCAATGGTGGTGCCATGTTGCGTTTGGAGACCCCTGATGTGCCTAAACAGTGGAAACCCCTCAATTCTAACTTCAACACTAACCCCAACACACCTCTAACCACAACCCTAACCCCAACACACCCGTAACCCTAATCCCAACCCTAATCCTAACCCTAATCCCAACCCTAACACTAATCCCAACCCTAACCCTAATCCCAGCCCTAACCACAACTGTAACCCCAACACACCCCTAACCCTATCTGTAACCCTAACCACAAGCCTAATCTTAACCCTATTTCCAACCCTAGCCCTAATTCCAACCCTAACCATAAGGCTATGTGCCCACGTTGCGGATTTGTGTGAGATTTTTCAGCACCATTTTTGAAAAATGCAGTGCCTTTTACCTGCGGATTTACCACGGATTTCCAGTGTTTTTTGTGCGGATTTCATCTGTGGTTTCCTATTGAGGAACAGGTGTAAAACACTGCGGAATCCGCACAAAGAATTGACATGCTGCAGAAAATACAACACAGCGTTTCCGCGCGGTATTTTCCGCACCATGGGTACAGCGAATTTGGTTTTCCATAGGTTTACATGGTACTGTAAACCTGATGGAACACTGCTACGAATTTGCAGCGGCCAATCCACTGCAGATCCGCAGCCAAATCCGCACCGTGTGCACATAGCCTAATTCTAACCCTAACCCTAGTTCTAACCCTAATTCTAGCCGAAACCCTAAGGCCAGGTTCACACTGCGCTAGCAGCAGCCCGTTCAGCACATACGTTAACGGGCTGCGGCTAGCGCAAGTGGCGACGTTTGCATCGCGCTAGCGCAGATAGAGCAACTGCTAGCTCTATCTGTGCTAGCAGTGACGTACCCGGAAACGCTGCAGTCCGCCTCTCCGGGTCCGTCACTCAATGACGGCACATCCCTAGCGCACAGCCATTGTGGGCGTGCGCTTGTGATGCGTCCGACATTGCTGTCAATGGCGGCTGTAACGGACTACGTTATACCGCGTTTATGCCGCGGTGTAACGTAGTCCGTCAAACGGACTGCTTAGACGCAGTGTGAACTAACCCTAACCCTAGTGGGGCAAAGAAAAAAAAAAAAGAAAAAATTCTTTATTTTATTATTGTCCCTACCTATGTGGGTGATAAAGGGGGGGTTTATTTTATTTTTTTTATTTTGATCGCTGTGATAGGTTCTATCGCAGCGATCAAAATGTACCTGTAACGAATCTGCCGGCCGGCAGATTCGGCGGGCGCACTGCGCATGCGCCCGCCATTTTGGAAGATGGCGGCACCCATCGAACAGACTGACCGACACCGGGAGGGACACAGGTCGGTAAGTATGAAGGGGGGGGTGATCGGAAAGCGGGGGGGGGGAGCGGACAGCGGGGGGAGCGCACAGGAGGACGGAGGAGAGCGGGGGACACTATATGACAGGACGGAGGACCGGAGGGGAGGAGATCGGTGGCGGTGGGGGGGCTGATCACGATCTCCAGCCATGGCTGATGCTATTGCAGCATCGGCCATGGCTGGATTGTAATATTTCACCAATTTTCATTGGTGAAATAATACTAACGCTCTGATTGAAAGTGAAAGTGAAACGCCACTTTCAACAGCCAATCAGAGCGATCGTAGCCACGGGGGGGCGAAGCCACCCCCCCTGGGCTAAAGTACCACTCCCCCTGTCCCTGCAGGCCGGGTGAAATTACAGTTAACCCTTTCACCCGGCCTGCAGGAGCGCGATCCGGCCATGACGCATATGCTGCGTCACAGGTCGGATTGGCACAGGTTTTCATGACGCATACGCTGCGTCAAAGGTCGGGAAGGGGTTAAAGTAGGGGTGATTTCCTGCCAAAAACTTTGTCTCCTGGATACATGCAATATCTATCTGGGATTTAAGTAACTCCATAAGGCGTGCCTCTTTTGGGGGCTATTTAGACCTCTGATGTTGTAGGTTAGAATTTTGAAAGACATTTTAACCAAACTGAACGTCAAGGTAGCACTAAGAGCCTTAGGGTCACAGTAGCCTGAAAAGGAAAAGTCAGATGGGGAGAACAAGATATAGTAAAAACCTACGAACTATACTATAGCCTTCTTCTTGTGAACTTCTGCCTCAGCGGATTCTTGATTGGAACCTTAAAGATAAAATGTTACAAAAACAATACAGGTAGGTCTACAAAAACTACCTGAAAAGAAAAAGTGGGGTTAATAACAGTGGACGGGAGGGGGACATCCCAATGGTAATTGAGAGGGGGACCCCCAACGTTAAGTAAAGATAGAACAAGAAGTATCCATATGTTTGGATAAGTTGTTGTTCAGCGGTCCAGTGATCTGATGAAGTTTATACCTTCTTCGACGGAGAAAATCGGAATGGTTTTTCCCCCGTGAAAGATCAGCAGTTTCAGCGGGAAGCCCCATTTGTAGTTCCTTTGTCACGTAGGGCTGAAGTCACTGGTCTGAATTCTCTGCGGCCTTCCAAGGTTTCTTTTGAGAAGTCGGGGAAAACCTTTGGGTCCTTGTAGGGCTCTGGAAAGGTTTTTCTTTCCTTTAGGTAAGAGAGTATAGATTCTTTGGTTTTAAAAAAGTGGAGTTTGAGAATGGTGTCTCTAGGTAATTCTGCCGAGATTTTGTTAGGCTTGGGCAGCCGGTGGGCCCTATCAATTGTTAAATCTAGATCTGAGAGATCAGGCAGGGCCGATTTAAAGATGTTTTTGAGATGAGTTGACAGTTGTTTCTGGGACACCTCCTCTGGTATGCCCCTGATTTTCAGATTTTCTTCTGCCTCTGTCCTCGAGATCCGCCATATTAAGGCGTAGGTGTTTCATCTCTATGTTGATCCGGTCTAGCTCGTCGAAAGAGATAGACGATCTGTGTTCCAGTCTATTTATCCTCTCCTCGTGTTTTGACAGTTGTTTGTCGAACCTGTCAAGTTTGTCACAATATTTTTGAAAGTTGGAATCCATTTCCGTTTTCATTGTTTTAACAAGAGAGTTAAATTTTTCGTCCATTCTGTACTTTGATTTGCTTATTAGGTCATCTTGATCTGGCTGGCTTGAGCCTCCAGAATGAGTGAGTGAGTATGGGTTGGCTGATTTTAAATCTTTATGAGATTCAGGAACATCAAATTTTGTTTTACTCTTTTGTGGAGATTGGTTAGGAGATGTGTCGCTAGGTTCCTCATCTTCTTCTGCATCTGAATAGTTCCCAGAGGAGGTGTATTTCTCGCTTGTAGCCCCTGGGTTAGATCTCTTTAGACTGGCAGACGAATCCATTTTAATAGGAGATGATTTGCTGACTGGGGATTTGGTGAATGACTCGTATTCCAGTACATTGGGTTGGTCCCTCCTGGGAGATCTGGATCTGCATCTGGGAGAGGAGAAGGGGTTAGGTCTGTTTCTTTCTTGCTCTCTGCGACCCAGGGTTCTGTCTTGTTTTTGGCTGTAATGTGTTTTCGTTGAGGTAGTAGGGACTACTTTCCCTTTAAGTTTTGTATTTTTCATGGTAATAGTTGAGAGACACAATTAGAGCAGATTCTGATGTACTGAGCAGATAGGGCTGTATCTCCCCGTTATGTTGTGTGCAGCTGGAATTAAGAGAAAGTACTTCTACTCCTTTCCAGAGGTAGATTTTTTGTGGGGGATAATGAGGAGCGTGCGCTCCTTTATTTATTGTCTTTTTAAGAGTTTAATTGCAGTTTGTCTTTTTTTTTGTTTGTTTCAATAAATTTTTATTTCAATTTCAAGAATAACACAATGTACTCCCAACATGGGAGTTTTGTTAGTACAAAAACTGTACTTATATCAACCAGTAAATAATATAACAAATAAAGGACATTTATGCATTTTAGTTTAAGACAAGACAGAAACATAAGGGTAAGTACGTTAGGGTAGGAGCACTATAAATTCACTTTAAAGTAATTTTTCTTCATAGTAATAGACCTAGACCATTACCGACCATGACTAATTTTTTGATCATCAACTCACAGAGTGAGAAGAGAAGAAGAGAGAGAGAAAGAAAAGGGAAAAAAACAAAAAGGGGGTGCAGCAATTCGACCCATCTAAGGGCCACCAGAGGATGCCTCAAGGAGAAAGTGTAAGAGCAAGCGTCATTTGATCTCCAGGATTTAAGTCTAGCCATGGAGACCATATTTGAAAAAAGGAGTTCCAGCCGTCAGTTCTCGTTGCTTGAATACGTTCATACATCATGATAGTGTTCATTCTATCTTTAACCTGGGATATTGAGAGCGAGGAAGTCTTCCACTTTGATGCTATATGTATTTTGGTCGCCATTCCCATCAAAATTACCAGCCTATATAGATTTTTGGAAACCCCCGGTGGTTTTAGTCCGAGTAGGAATGTCAGCGGGTCCAGTGGTACCTCTTTTCCATACATCCTATCAACCAGTAGCTTCACCTCCCGCCACAGACCCACCACCAGCGGGCATGTCCACCACATATGTCTCATGTCACCAGGAGCATCACAACCTTTAAAACATTTGTCTGCTATCTGAGGATAAACGGCATGTAGCCTCGTGAGCACCTGATATGTTCTGTGGAGTACCTTGAGGGATGATTCGACCATGGATACCTGATGGGAACCCTTTGATAAAGCGTCACAACAGCGTTGCCATTCCTCCAAAGATATTTCAAACCCCAGATCTTCCTCCCATTGTCGCATAAATCTAAGTTTTTTCTCTTCTTGTGTAGTGGCAAAGGAAGAGTACAGTAAAGAGATTACCCCCCTCCCCAGGGGTTCGCCTGAACATTTTTGTTCAAATCCAGTTAGCCTAAAAGAATCATTGCCTGGTACACTTCTCCTAACAAAATCAAAGATCTGATTCATGCAGAGGTGTTTTATTGTAATTAGGCCTTTCAAGATCCACCAGGAGAAGGGTTGTGGGTCAAGTCCCGGGGGAAACATTGGATTATTAAATAACGAATTTAGTGGTGTGTTTTTGGTTTGCAGCTTAGTCTTAAATCTTTCCTTTCTCCAGAGGAGCAGAGATTGGGCTGTAAAAGGCGCTGTAATAGAGATATGTTGTGGAAGTTTCGCTTCGGTCCACAACAAACCTGAGAGAGAGTAAGGTTTTAACAAAAATGACTCCAGGTGGACCCATCTAGGCCTATCTATTGTTGAGCATACTCTGGTCAGCTGGGCAATCTGGGCAGATTTAAAATAGTTTATAAAGTTAGGCAGAGAAAATCCTCATTTTTTTCTGCTCATGAACATAATTTGTTGTTTAATCCTTGGTTTTTTCCCTTGCCAAATAAATTTAGAGATCATAGAGTGTATGTCGCGTAAAACCCCGGAGGGTATTGGTATAGGGAGGGAGCGGAACAGATATAAAAACCTTGGAAGGGAGACCATTTTAATAGCATTTATTCTTCCTAGCCAAGATAGTAATAATGATGACCAATTGGACAGATCCTTTTGAAGATTCTTTATCAGGGGGGCATAGTTCCATTTATATAAAGTTGATTTATTAGATGTAAGTTTGATCCCCAAATATGTTAAATAATGTTCCTTTTTTCAAAGCCAAATTGTGACACTAAGTGCGACTGCACTTCTTCCGATGTGTTCAGGAATAGGGCTTCCGATTTTTCAATGTTAATTTTAAGTCCTGATACTATCTCAAAGTCATGAAGTAGTGAAAATAAATTTGAGAGGGTGGTATGGGGATTGGTGAGGGACAAAAGTAAGTCATCAGCAAATAAACTGACTTTGTACTGTTCTCCCAAATTAGTTGGACCTAATATGTCAGGGTTATTTCTTATGGCTTATGGCCAAAGGCTCCATCGCTAATGCAAATAGAGCTGGCGAAAGTGGGCATCCCTGTCTGGTTCCTCTCATTATATTTATCGGTGTAGGATGTAAAGATGGGAGCTTAAGGTATGCGGTTGGTTTGTCATATAACAAAGTTAAGCAGTTAATCAATTTATGGGGTAGGCCGAATACTGTTAGTTTCCTGAATAGATATGACCATGAAACTGAATCAAAGGCTTTTTCTATATCCAATGCTAAAAGCATAGTAGACTGCTGGGAATTAGTTGCTGAATGTATTATATTTAGGTTTCTTCTTATATTATCTGGCCCTTGTCTTCTTGGTATAAAGCCTACTTGGTCTCTATGTATAAGAGAGGGGAGCACTCCATTAATTCTGTCTGTAATGATAGATGTAAATATTTTTAGATCGACGTTGAGTAACGAGATGGGTCTATAATTTTTAGTTAGTTGGTGGTCTTTTTTTGGTTTGGGGATCACTGCAACATGCGCTACATAAAATTCCGGGGGCATTTGAGTTCCATTTAATAAAGCGTTACAAAATTTTGTAATATGTGGTATGAGAATTTCTTTAAACCTTTTATAATATGGCGCTGTAAGGCCATCAGATCCTGGTGCTTTGTCAGTTTTCAATTTTTGAATTGTACTCCTTACTTCGTCGTTTGTTATCTCTGATTGTAGTAGTTGGGAGGAGGATTCATTTATTTTAGGGAGTGATAGGTGTTGCAGGAAAGATTGCAGAAGATGTGGTGGCGGGGGTTTGGGAGGTGAGTACAATTTTTGGTAGAAGTTATGAAACTCTCTGTAGATAGCCTCAGGAAGAGCAGAAATACGGCCATTGCTGCTTTTGATTGAGTATATAGTATTTAAAGATTCTTTTTGATGCAGTTGGCGTGGTAGTAATTTACTTGGTTTGTTTGCTTGCCTATAGAAAGAGGCTTTTGTCCATGCCAGGGCACGTTCTGTTCTATGAGTAAGGACAGCGTTTAACTGGAGTTTAACACTCTGTATCTGCTTAATCAAATACCATGAGTTGTTGATTTGCCTGTTCAAGGTTTAGTAACTTATATTCTAATTTAGTTTGAAGCTCTGATTTTTTTTTTTTTTAATTGATGCTAATTTGATTAGGGTGCCGGTGATATATTTTTCATGCGCTTGCCATATACTTCCTGGGGATGATTCCTCATTTACATTAGTGGGAAAATAGATCTTAAGATCCTCACTGATTTTAGTAGCGATCTCTGGGTCTGTCAGTAGTGATTCATTTAGTCGCCATCTAAATAGCTTTGATGAATTTGTATTAAACTTAAACACTGAGAGGACCGCATCGTGGTCTGACCAGGAGGATGGAATGTGGCGAGATAACAAACCTCCAGGCAAAGTGTTAGCCGTGGCTATTTGCATATCTATTCTCGAGTAGGTTTTATGAACATTAGAAAAGAAAGTGTATCCTTTCACATTATCATTTATCTCTCTCCATACGTCAACTAGTCTGTATTCGCTCATTAATCTAGTTATCTTTCGTCTATCCCCCCTAGTAATATCCGATCGTTTTGCTGCTGTGCAGTCCAGGGTAGGGTTTAGGGTAAAGTTAGTCTCCACACCAGATTAAATGTTGGAAAGGTACCACCGAAATCTTAGATAGTATTAATTTAAATACAGTTGTTTGGGTTGTAGCAGGCATATAACTATTTATTATGCAAATGTTTTGCCCTTGTTAGTTACCATGTAGGATTATAAATCTGACATCCGGGTCCACAATAGTATTGTCGATCTGAAATGCTAAGCTATTTTTAAGAAGTATGGCCACACCTCTAGTTTTGCGCTCCCAGGTTGCTAGGTAGAAACGAGAATAACCGGGGTCAAAGTATTTAGGGCTAGAAGTTTTGGAGAAATGAGTTTCCTGCAGGCATATGATGTCTGGTTTATGTTTGTGATAATCTATAAAAGCTTTTCTACGCTTCATGGGTGAGTTGAATCCATGTACATTATGAGATATAATTCTACACATAGTTGCGTATTATATTACCGCTAATCGTCGGTGCTCGGTTAACATTTGATGCGCCATGTTGTCGGGAAGTCGGCTCCAGTTTAGGCAGAGTAGTGGGGTACATTCAAGTCTGTGAAAAAACATGAGGGTATAGACAACACAGGGGGAGACAATTATACAAAACAAATAACATCTAAACAATTGGGTTAAATACCCTTTTAAGGCGATGTTCCGGGGTACCACAATAAAAGGAATCCCGGAAATCGTCCCAGTCAGGCAACATGTATTGAGTCCCAACAGCCCAACCCTTGTTAAATGTTACCCTTGTCAAATGATAAGCTAAAACAATGAAGTAGTCTAAAAGTGAACTAAATGGGTAAGTCTTATATTGCTTAGGATTCATGGCTATACTCAACAACTAACCACAGCAAGTCAATTTTGCTGGTAAACAACTGCAGGAGCAAGTTATAAATTTAGGGCACTAAGACTGTGCCTCTGCGGTCCCTTGTATAGAAATCTTTCCAATACGGGCTTGTACAAATTTCAAGTGACCCGTGCGTTCTGGCTCCTGGTTCTGGGGGTCTGTACCCACTCTCTCTGTGGACGTGGTCGCCACTGCGGTAGGGGTGGCACGGTCTCCGTAATAGGAATTCCAGCACGTTCGAGGGCTTTTTTCCCTCCTCCAGAGATCGACATACAAACGACTCATTACTATGGGTGAATAATAAGGCAAACGGGAATCCCCATCGGTATTTGGTATGTATCACTTGCAGAGCGGTGGTGATTGGTTTTAGTGACCTTCTCCTGGCGAGTGTAGCAGGAGACAGGTCTGCAAACAGCCGCACTCTATTCGGTAGTCCGGGTAAAGATGTCAATTCTCTAGTTGCTGCCAGAATTAGGTCTCTCGATTCTTCATAGTGCATTTTGAGCACAACGTCTCTGGGGAGCTCTGTTGTTCTTGATCTGCCCAAGGCTCTGTGGATCTTTGTGATGTGAAGTAGTGCAGGATCAGTCTCTGGGAGCAGTGCCCTAAACAGCGCCGCTGCTGTATCTTTAAGGGCTACTGTGGACTCTGGGAGGCCTCTGATGCGTATGTTACTTCTAAGAGATCTATTCTCGTAATCCTCACATTTTATTTCTAAGTCCACTATGCGTTCAGCATGGACTTTAATAGTCTCCTGGTCTTCCTCAAGGGCCTCAGTTGCTGCCTGCATTTTGTCCTCCAGACTGGAGGTGCGTTGTAGTATCTCCTGCAGCTGCGTAGTAACGTTATGCATTGCTGATTTTAGTTCCGAACGAAATGTTTCCTGCAGAGTTTTAACTAGCGCTGCCGTGGAGACAACCGCTTCACCTGTGACGTTGGGTTCCTCCGTCTCTGCTCCGCTAGACACCGCTGTGAGTGAGGCAGAAGGAGAAGCTGCTGCGGCGGCCATCTTGCCCACGCTGCTGCTCATGAGGAGTTCTTCTATTGTGCGTCTTGCAGTTTGGCTCGCACTCCCCTTCTTCGGCATATTCGTCTCCGCAGCTCTCAGTAGTGAGTACTTGCTGTGCCAGTGGTTTTCGCCGTGGTTTCGGTGCTTTTTAGGGTTTTAATGGCTATTTGGGAAGCGGAGCTCAGCCAGCCATGTCCGACTCAGCTAAGGTCCGCGCATGCGCCCGCAGTTTGTCTTTTAACTTGAGTGCAGTGACCCGGTTTTTTGTCTTCTGCTCTCTGTTATCTGTTTCTTGGAGTGGAAAGAAAGATGGTGCCGGCGGAGTAATTCCTATTTAGGACTGCCGGAACTACTTCCCATAAGCACTTATTACGGCCGCTTGGAATTTTTCTTATGTAGTAGGATTTATGCTCGCTTCCTTTATGTGGTTATTATAGGGGCGATATGAGGAGACTACTACTGAATTATCTTTTATTTTGAGTGCAGTGGCCCAGTTTTATCAGCCTCTGCTTTCTGTTATCTGCTCCTTGGAGTAAAAAGCAAGATGGAGCCGGCGGAGTGATTCCTGTTTAGGGCGGCTGGATCCACCTCCCATAGACTCTTGTTATGGGCGTTTGGGATTTTCCTTATATGGTGTTATTAGTACTCCCTTCCCCTGAGTGGTAATTATAGGGGCGATATGTGGGGAGATTACTGCTGAGTTAGTCCCTTTTTGTAGCCGCGATTTCAGCGGTATACACAGAGATATAGGGGGACTATTTTTTGTTGTCCGGCCTCTAGGTTTCCCCTGAGTGGAATCGGGGTTTCAATCCAGCAATTCACTGACCTTGTGATTGAGCGTTGCTGAATCTTCCTGCCAGGACCGGAGCTGCTGCGGGGAGAAGGATTAGTTTGAGGGTGGTCTGTGTCGGCTCTTGCTGAGCTGCTGTCCGCTGTACTTGCGGTGCAGAGGAGCGGAGCCCGCCAGTCCTAATGCGCCGGCGCCTGGAGAGCTGAGCTGATTCCCGCTTAGCGAGCGGCGCTGCTGCAGCACCGCGCTCAGCGTATGTGGCTGACAGCCGCTGAGAGAGGATTCCCTGCGGCGCTGCACTCCGGGGGGAGGGGTATCCTGAGCCGCGGTCGGCAGTCGGGTCGCAGCCGCTTGGAACTGCTCTCTGATCCTTCTTGCTGGAAGCAGTCAGCCAGGGAGGTCTTCGGTTTGAAGCTGACAGGTCTTCCTGAAGGGGAGTTCTGTTCAGATCTTTATCCCGGAGATAAGGAGATAATGAAGGGGAATCCGCCTCCTCACTGTATGCTTAGTTCTTGGTTCTTCCGGCTTAGGAATGCCTCAAGGCCTAGTCAGGCCGGAGCTGCTGTGGAACCCGTGGTGTGGCAAATCAGTTCAGAATTCTGGTTGAAAGGGCTCCCAGAAGTATCAGGGAATGATTTAGGGGGATTTTGTGACCGGGGGTCTCCTTGAAATGCGGTGGAAGTCGCTTTAATGGGACTTTTCCCCAGGAGCTCCCTCTTCACACGACTGTCTCCATAGATGTCCGAAGCCACGCCCCTGTTTGAGAAGGATTTGGAGAGTTTCTAGCTCCAAAAAAAATTAGTGTGAAATACATCCAAATTTAAGCTGAGTTTTAGGAGCAGAAACTCAACCAATTCCTCCTCATCGTCACCAAACTACGTTTTGACGATTTTTCTTTTTTAAGACCTCGTACAGCTAGGAATAAAACGTTAATTTGTGCAGGATTTTATTAGTCAGAGCAGCAGTTTGTGCTCTGGAGCTGTTCTTCATACAGCAACCAGTAAGCTATAAACATTGTCCGCCATATTTGAGGTAAAAGACACCTAACAACGCCACCTGGTCACCTACTTGCGTAGAGGTATACAAATACATTTACTTACTCCCCTCTTTCCCTCACCTTCTCTTCCAGTTTTAAGTCGTGAATGGATACATTGGGGGATCATTGGCGTAACTATAGTCCTATGGGCCTTGGTGCAATATTTGGACATGAACTCCACCAACATTTGATTAGATGTATGGGCCCCTATAATAATGTCCTCCATTCTGGCCCCATCCTGTAATAATGTCCCCCATCCTGTTTTCATCCTTTAATAATTTCCCAATCTGGACTCCCATCTTGTAATAATGTCCCCCATCCTAAGCTCTTTCCTGTAATAATGTCCCCTTTCCTGTAATAATGTCCTTAGCTCTTCCTGCAATAATGTCCCTACCTCTGGCTCCTTCCTATAATAATGTCCCCTTTCCTGTAGTAATGCCCCCCTTCCAGTAATAATGTCCCCTCTCGTGTAATAATGTCCGCCATCCTGGCAGCCATCCTGTAATTATGTCCTCAGTCCTGGGGACACACATTCAGCTGAAAACGACCTGGTTACGTACTATAATTATTGCTAGAATGTGTCCTCTTATTAAATTAGGTTCCTTTTTATCAAGAGGGCTTTTTATTAAAACTGGTTGTAAAACGCACTGGATAGCTATGAGCAAGCTTGACAAAATTCGGATTTGTTTGTTCGTTCAAACTTGGCCAAGAAATTTGATTCACATGGAAGTTATTCGATGTCAATTGAATATTCCTTGTTGAGGTCTAAAGTCTATCCAGAGTAAAATAAATCTAGGTTGAAAAAAAAATCACCATCATGTCACCCACGTGATGCACATCATGCAGCATCAGAGGTCTGCTCAACACCGGTGCTGAGTGAAGATGCACGAAGAGAACATCACATGCAGTACTGAAGAAAAGAGGCTGGAAGAAACTGCATGAAGGCTCAAATGGGGATTTGTGACAGTGGGACAGGTGAGTCAGGTGAGTGCCGTCGTCAGTACTATTCATTGTTCTTGACTCCTTTACCAGATCTCTACAGGTCAGCAAAATTGCAGCTGGACAACCATTTTACTGCCTTCGCATGAAGTGAATCAAGAAAAACCTGGATCTAGGAGAATCCTGATTTAAAAAAAGAATTTCAAAGTGAATTCTTAAGCAGTGATTTTAATAAATTTTCCTCAAAGTATCCAGCATCCTTTAAGAGCCCAACCCCCCCTCCCCCCCCCCCCCAATACGAATCATACCTGGTTTATTATGAAGAAACGCTTCATAGCACAGATTTCCACTTTTTGAAATTGAGCCAAGCAATACCCGTCTTATGATAATTGATTACCTCACAGAATATACATTATACAGAAATACATGAGAATAAAAAAGATAAGAGCTAAATAGATATGCACGAGACATTTTAGCACACTACAATGCATATACAGTAGATCAAGTGACATGAACGTTGATAGAATTCAATGCAGACGAAAGCCTTCAATTAGAGTTGCCCCTGGGTTAGATCTCTTTAGACTGGCAGATGAATCCATTTTAATAGGAGATGATTTGCTGACTGGGGATTTGGTGAATGACTCGTATTCCAGTACATTGGGTTGGTCCCTCCTGGGAGATCTAGATCTGCGTCTAGGAGAGGAGAAGGGGTTAGGTCTGTTTCTTTCTTGCTCTCTGCGACCCAGGGTTCTGTCTTGTTTTTGGCTGTAATGTGTTTTCGTTGAGGTAGTAGGGACTACTTTCCCTTTAAGTTTTGTATTTTTCATGGTTATAGTTGAGAGACACAATTAGAGCAGATTCTGATGTACTGAGCAGATAGGGCTGTATCTCCCCGTTATGTTGTGTGCAGCTGGAATTAAGAGAAAGTACTTCTACTCCTTTCCAGAGGTAGATTTTTTGTGGGGGATAATGAGGAGCGTGCGCTCCTTTATTTATTGTCTTTTTTAGAGTTTAATTGCAGTTTGTCTTTTTTTTTTTTGTTTCAATAAATTTTTATTTCAATTTCAAGAATAACACAATGTACTCCCAACATGGGAGTTTTGAAAGTACAAAAGCTGTACTTATATCAACCAGTAAATAGTATAACAAATAAAGGACATTTATGCATTTTAGTTTAAGACAAGACAAAGACAAAACAGAAACATAAGGGTAAGTACGTTAGGGTAGGAGCACTATAAATTCACTTTAAAGTAATTTTTCTTCATAGTAATAGACCTAGACCATTACCGACCATGACTAATTTTTTGATCATCAACTCACAGAGTGAGAAGAGAAGAAGAGAGAGAGAAAGAAAAAAAAAAAGGTGGTGCAGCAATTCGACCCAACTAGGGGCCACCAGAGGATGCCTCAAGGAGAAAGTGTAAGAGCAAGCGTCATTTGATCTCCAGGATTTAAGTCTAGCCATGGAGACCATATTTGAAAAAAGGAGTTCCAGCCGTCAGTTCTCGTTGCTTGAATACGTTCATACATCATGATAGTGTTCATTCTATCTTTAACCTGGGATATTGAGAGCGAGGAAGTCTTCCACTTTGATGCTATATGTATTTTGGTCGCCATTCCCATCAAAATTTCCAGCCTATATAGATTTTTGGAAACCCCCTGTGGTTTTAGTCCGAGTTGGAATGTCAGCGGATCCAGTGGTACCTCTTTTCCAGACATCCTATCAACCAGTAGCTTCACCTCCCGCCACAGACCCACCACCACCGGGCATGTCCACCACATATGTCTCATGTCACCAGGAGCATCACAACCCCTAAAACATTTGTCTGATATCTGAGGATAAACGGCATGTAGCCTCGTGGGCACCTGATATGTTCTGTGGAGTACCTTGAGGGATGAGTCGACCATGGATACCTGATGGGAACCCTTTGATAAAGCGTCACAACAGCGTTGCCATTCCTCCAAAGATATTTCAAACCCCAGATCTTCCTCCCATTGTCTCATAAATCTAAGTTTTTTCTCTTCTTGTGTAGTGGCAAAGGAAGAGTACAGTAAAGAGATTACCCCCCTCCCCAGGGGGTCGCCTGAACATTTTTGTTCAAATCCAGTTAGTCTAAAAGAATCATTGCCTGGTACACTTCTCCTAACAAAATCAAAGATCTGATTCATGCAAAACATTTCTCTAACTGGGGGTTCATGTTTTTGGATAAATTCCTGTCTGGACAAGGTGACATTAAATGGGGAGCAGAGGTGTTTTATTGTAATTAGGCCTTTCAAGATCCACCAGGAGAAGGGTTGTGGGTCAAGTCCCGGGGGAAACATTGGATTATTAAATAACGAATTTAGTGGTGTGTTTTTGGTTTGCATCTTAAGTCTTAAATCTTTCCTTTCTCCAGAGGAGCAGAGATTGGGCTGTAAAAGGCGCTGTAATAGAGATATGTTGTGGAAGTTTCGCTTCAGTCCACAACAAACCTGAGGGAGAGTAAGGTTTTAACAAAAATGACTCCAGGTGGACCCATCTAGGCCTATCTATTGTTGAGCATACTCTGGTCAGCTGGGCAATCTGGGCGGATTTAAAATAGTTTATAAAGTTAGGCAGAGAAAATCCTCTTTTTTTTCTGCTCATGAACATAATTTGTTGTTTAATCCTTGTTTTTTTCCCTTGCCAAATAAATTTAGAGATCATAGAGTGTATGTCCCATAAAACCCCGGAGGGTATTGGTATAGGCAGGGAGCGGAACAGATATAAAAACCTTGGAAGGGAGACCATTTTAATAGCATTTATTCTTCCTAGCCAAGATAGTAATAACGATGACCAATTGGACAGATCCTTTTGAAGATTCTTTATCAGGGGGGCATAGTTCCATTTATATAAAGTTGATTTATTAGATGTAAGGTTGATCCCCAAATATTTTAAATAATGTTCCTTTTTTTCAAAGCCAAATTGTGACACTAAGCGCGATTGCACTTCTTCCGATGTGTTCAGGAATAGGGCTTCCGATTTTTCAATGTTAATTTTAAGTCCTGATACTATCTCAAAGTCATGAAGTAGTGAAAATAAATTTGAGAGGGTGGTATGGGGATTGGTGAGGGACAAAAGTAAGTCGTCAGCAAATAAACTGACTTTGTACTGTTCTCCCAAATTATTTGGACCTAATATGTCAGGGTTACTTCTTATGGCTTCAGCCAAAGGCTCCATCGCTAATGCAAATAGAGCTGGCGAAAGTGGGCATCCCTGTCTGGTTCCTCTCATTATATTTATCGGTGTAGGATGTAAAGATGGGAGCTTAAGGTATACGGTTGGTTTGTCATATAACAAAGTTAAGCAGTTAATCAATTTATGGGGTAGGCCGAATACTGTTAGTTTCCTGAATAGATATGACCATGAAACTGAATCAAAGGCTTTTTCTATATCCAGTGCTAAAAGCATAGTAGACTGCTGGGAATTAGTTGCTGAATGTATTATATTTAGGTTTCTTCTTATATTATCTGGCCCTTGTCTTCTTGGTATAAAGCCTACTTGGTCTCTGTATAAGAGAGGGGAGCACTCCATTAATTCTGTCTGTAATGATAGATGTAAATATTTTTAGATCGACGTTGAGTAACGAGATGGGTCTATAATTTTTAGTTAGTTGGTGGTCTTTTTTTGGTTTGGGGATCACTGCAACATGCGCTACATAAAATTCCGGGGGCATTTGAGTTCCATTTAATAAAGCGTTACAAAATTTTGTAATATGTGGTATGAGAATTTCTTTAAACTTTTTATAATATGGCGCTGAAAGGCCATCAGATCCTGGTGCTTTGTCAGTTTTCAATTTTTGAATTGTATTCCTTACTTCGTCGTTTGTTATCTCTGATTGTAGTAGTTGGGAGGAGGATTCATTTATTTTAGGGAGTGATAGGTGTTGCAGGAAAGATTGCAGAAGATGTGGTGGCGGGGGTTTGGGAGGTGAGTACAATTTTTGGTAGAAGTTATGAAACTCTCTGTAGATAGCCTCAGGATGAGCAGAAATACGGCCATTGCTGCTTTTGATTGAGTATATAGTATTTAAAGATTCTTTTTGACACAGTTGGCGTGCTAGTAATTTACTTGGTTTGTTTGCTTGCCTATAGAAAGAGGCTTTTGTCCATGCCAGGGCACGTTCTGTTCTATGAGTAAGGACAGCGTTTAACTGGAGTTTAACACTCTGTTTCTGCTTAATCAAATACCGTGAGTTGTTGATTTGCCTGTTCAAGGTTTAGTAACTTATATTCTAATTTAGTTTGAAGCTCTGATCTATTTTTTTTTTTAACTGATGCTAATTTGATTAGGGTGCCGGTGATATATTTTTTATGCGCTTGCCATATACTTCCTGGGGACGATTCCTCATTTACATTAGTGTGAAAATAGATCTTAAGATCCTCACTGATTTTAGTAGCGATCTCTGGGTCTGTCAGTAGTGATTCATTTAGTCGCCATCTAAATAGCTTTGATGAATTTGTATTGAACTTAAACACTGAGAGGACCGCATCGTGGTCTGACCAGGAGGATGGAATGTGGCGAGATAACAAAACTCCCGGCAAAGTGTTAGCCGTGGCTATTTGCATATCTATTCTCGAGTAGGTTTTATGAACATTAGAAAAAAAAGTGTATCCTTTCACATTATCATTTATCTCTCTCCATACGTCAACTAGTCTGTATTCGCTCATTAATCTAGTTATCTTTCGTCTATCCCCCCTAGTAATATCCGATCGTTTTGCTGCTGTGCAGTCCAGGGTAGGGTTTAGGGTAAAGTTAGTCTCCACACCAGATTAAATGTTGGAAAGGTACCACCGAAATCTTAGATAGTATTAATTTAAATACAGTTGTTTGGGTTGTAGCAGGCATATAACTATTTATTATGCAAATGTTTTGCCCTTGTAAGTTACCATGTAGGATTATAAATCTGCCATCCGGGTCCACAATAGTATTGTCGATCTGAAATGCTAAGCTATTTTTAAGAAGTATGGCCACACCTCTAGTTTTGCGCTCCCAGGTTGCTAGGTAGAAACGAGAATAACCGGGGTCAAAGTATTTAGGGCTGGACGTTTTGGAGAAATGTGTTTCCTGCAGGCATATGATGTCTGGTTTATGTTTGTGATAATCTATAAAAGCTTTTCTACGCTTCATGGGTGAGTTGAATCCATGTACATTATGAGATATAATTCTACACATAGTTGCGTATTATATTACCGCTAATCGTCGGTGCTCGGTTAACATTTGATGCACCATGTTGTCGGGAAGTCGGCTCCAGTTTAGGCAGAGTAGTGGGGTACATTCAAGTCTGTGAAAAAACATGAGGGTATAGACAACACAGAGAGAGACAATTATACAAAACAAATAACATCTAAACAGTTGGGTTAAATACCCTTTTAAGGCGATGTTCCGGGGTACCATAATAAAAGGAATCCCGGAAATCGTCCCAGTCAGACAACATTGAGTCCCAACAGCCCAACCCTTGTTAAATGTTACCCTTGTCAAATGATAAGCTAAAACAATGAAGTAGTCTAAAAGTGAACTAAATGGGTAAGTCTTATATTGCTTAGAATTCATGGCTATACTCAACAACTAACCACAGCAAGTCAATTTTGCTGGTAAACAACTGCAGGAGCAAGTTATAAATTTAGGGCACTAAGACTGTGCCTCTGCGGTCCCTTGTATATAAATCTTTCCAATACGGGCTTGTACAAAGTTCAAGTGACCCGTGCGTTCTGGTTCTGGGGGTCTGTACCCACTCTCTGTGGACCTGGTCGCCACTGCGGTAGGGGTGGCACGGTCTCCGTAATAGGAATTCCAGCACGTTCGAGGGCTTTTTTTCCCTCCAGAGGTCGACATACAAACGACTCATTACTATGGGTGAATAATAAGGCAAACGGGAATCCCCATCGGTATTTGGTATGTATCGCTTGCAGAGCGGTGGTGATTGGTTTTAGTGACCTTCTCCTGGCGAGTGTAGCAGGAGACAGGTCTGCAAACAGCCGCACTGTATTCGGTAGTCCGGGTAAAGATGTCAATTCTCTAGTTGCTGACAGAATTAGGTCTCTCGATTCTTCATAGTGCATTTTGAGCACAACGTCTCTGGGGAGCTCTGTTGTTCTTGATCTGCCCAAGGCTCTGTGGATCCTTGTGATGTGAAGTAGTGCAGGATCAGTCTCTGGGAGCAGTGCCCTAAACAGCACCGCTGCTGTATCTTTAAGGGCTACTGAGGACTCTGGGAGGCCTCTGATGCGTATGTTACTTCTCCGAGATCTGTTCTCGTAATCCTCACATTTTATTTCTAAGTCCACTATGCGTTCAGCATGGTCTTTAATAGTTTCCTGGTCTTCCTCAAGGGCCTCAGTCGCTGCCTCCATTTTGTCCTCCAGACTGGAGGTGCGTTGTAGTATCTCCTGCAGCTGCGTAGTAACGTTATGCATTGCTGATTTTAGTTCCGAACGAAATGTTTCTTGCAGAGTTTTAACTAGTGCTGCCGTGGAGACAACCGCTTCACCGGTGACGCTGGGATCCTCCGTCTCTGCTCCGCTAGACACCGCTGTGAGTGAGGCAGAAGGAGAAGCTGCTGCGGCGGCCATCTTGCCCACGCTGCTGCTCATGAGGAGTTCTTCTATTGTGCGGCTTGCAGTTTGGCTCGCACTCCCCTTCTTCGGCATATTCGTCTCTGCAGCTCTCAGTAGTGAGTACTTGCTGTGCCAGTGGTTTTCGCCGTGGTTTCGGTGCTTTTTAGGGTTTTAATGGCTATTTGGGAAGCGGAGCTCAGCCAGCCATGTCCGACTCAGCTAAGGTCCGCGCATACGCCCGCAGTTTGTCTTTTAACTTGAGTGCAGTGACCCGGTTTTTTGTCTTCTGCTCTCTGTTATCTGTTTCTTGGAGTAGAAAGAAAGATGGTGCCGGCGGAGTAATTCCTATTTAGGGCTGCCGGAACTACTTCCCATAAGCACTTATTACGGGCGCTTGGAATTTTTATGTAGTAGGATTTATGCTCCCTTCCTTTATGTGGTTATTATAGGGGCGGTATGAGGAGACTACTACTGAATTATCTTTTATTTTGAGTGCAGTGGCCCAGTTTTTTCAGCCTCTGCTTTCTGTTATCTGCTCCTTGGAGTAAAAAGCAAGATGGAGCCAGCGGAGTGATTCCTGTTTAGGGCGGCCGGATCTACTTCACATAGACGCTTGTTATGGGCGTTTGGGATTTTCCTTATATGGTGTTATTAGTACTCCCTTCCCCTGAGTGGTAATTATAGGGGCGATATGTGGGGAGATTACTGCTGAGTTAGTCCCTTTTTGTAGCCGCGATTTCAGCGGTATATGCAGAGATATAGGGGGACTATTTTTTGTTGTCCGGCCTCTAGGTTTCCCCTGAGTGGAATCGGGGTTTCGATCCAGCAATTCACTGACCTTGTGATTGAGCGCTGCTGAATCTTCCTGCCAGGACCGGAGCTGCTGCGGGGAGAAGGATTAGTTTGAGGGTGGTCGGTGTCGGCTCTCTTGCTGAGCTGCTGTCCGCTGTACTTCCGGTGCAGAGGAGCGGAGCCCGCCGGTCCTAATGCGCCGGCGCCTGGAGAGCTGAGCTGATTCCCGCTTAGCGAGCGGCGCTGCTGCAGCACCGCGCTCACCGTATGTGGCTGACAGCCGCTGAGAGAGGATTCCCTGCGGCACTGCACTCCGGGGGGAGGGGTATCCTGAGCCGCGGTCGGCAGTCGGGTCGCAGCCGCTTGGAACTGCTCTCTGATCCTTCTTGCTGGAAGCAGTCAGCCAGGGAGGTCTTCGGTTTGAAGCTGACAGGTCTTCCTGAAGGGGAGTTCTGTTCAGATCTTTATCCCGGAGATAAGGAGATAATGAAGGGGAATCCGCCTCCTCACTGTATGCTTAGTTCTTGGTTCTTCCGGGTTAGGAACGCCTCAAGGCCTAGTCAGGCCGGAGCTGCTGTGGAACCCATGGTGTGGCAAATCAGTTCAGAATTCTGGTTGAATTGCTCCCAGAAGTATCAGGGAATGATTTAGGGGGATTTTGTGACCGGGGGTCTCCTTGAAATGCGGTGGAAGTCGCTTTAATGGGACTTTTCCCCAGGAGCTCCCTCTTCACACGACTGTCTCCATAGATGTCCGAAGCCATGCCCCTGTTTGAGAAGGATTTGGAGAGTTTCTAGCTCCAAAAAAAATTAGTGTGAAATACATCCAAATTTAAGCTGAGTTTTAGGAGCAGAAACTCAACCAATTCCTCCTCATCGTCACCAAACTAAGTTTTGACGATTTTTCTTTTTTAAGACCTCGTACAGCTAGGAATAAAACGTTAATTTGTGCAGTATTTTATTAGTCAGAGCAGCAGTTTGTGCTCTGGAGCTGTTCTTCATACAGCAACCAGTAAGCTATAAACATTGTCCGCCATATTTGAGGTAAAAGACACCTAACAATGCCACCTGGTCACCTACTTGCGTAGAGGTATACAAATACATTTACGTACTCCCCTCTTTCCCTCACCTTCTCTTCCAGTTTTAAGTCGTGAATGGATACATTGGGGGATCATTGGCGTAACTATAGTCCTATGGGCCTTGGTGCAATATTTGGACATGAACTCCACCAACATGTTGATTAGATGTATGGGCCCCTATAATAATGTCCTCCATCCTGGCCCCATCCTGTAATAATGTCCCCCATCCTGTTTTCATCCTTTAATAATTTCCCAATCTGGACTCCATCTTGTAATAATGTCCCCCATCCTAAGCCCTTTCCTGTAATAATGTCCTCTTTCCTGTAATAATGTCCTTAGCTCTTCCTGCAATAATGTCCCTACCTCTGGCTCCTTCGTATAATAATGTCCGCTTTCCTGTAGTAATGCCCCCCTTCCAGTAATAATGTCCCCTCTCGTGTAATAATGTCCGCCATCCTGGCGGCCATCCTGTAATTATGTCCTCAGTCCTGGGGACACACATTCAGCTGAAAACGACCTGGTTACGTACTATAATTATTGCTAGAGTGTGTCCTCTTATTAAATTAGGTTCCTTTTTATCAAGAGGGCTTTTTATTAAAACTGGTTGTGAAACGCACTGGATAGCTATGAGCAAGCTTGACAAAATTCGGATTTGTTTGTTCGTTCAAACTTGGCCAAGAAATTTGATTCACATGGAAGTTATTCGATGTCAATTGAATATTCCTTGTTGAGGTCTAAAGTCTATCCAGAGTAAAATAAATCTAGGTTGAAAAAAAAATCACCACCATGTCACCCACGTGATGCACATCATGCAACATCAGAGGTCTGCTCAACGCCGGTGCTGAGTGAAGATGCACGAAGAGAACATCACATGCAGTACTGAAGAAAAGAGGCTGGAAGAAACTGCATGAAGGTTCAAATGGGGATTTGTGACAGTGGGACAGGTGAGTGCCGTCGTCAGTACTATTCATTGTTCTTGACTCCTTTACCAGATCTCTACAGATCAGCAAAATTGCAGCTGGACAACCATTTTACTGCCTTTGCATGAAGTGAATCAAGAAAAACCTGGATCTAGGAGAATCCTGATTTAAAAAAAGAATTTCAAAGTGAATTCTTTAGCAGTGATTTTAATAAATTTTCCTCAAAGTATCCAGCATGCTTTAAGAGCCCCCGCCCCCCCCCCCAATACGAATCATACCTTTTTTATTATGAAGCAACGCTTCATAGCACAGATTTCCACTTTTTGAAATTGAGCCAAGCAATACCCGTCTTATGATAATTGATTACCTCACAGAATATACATTATACAGAAATACATGAGAATAAAAAAGATAAGAGCTAAATAGATATGCACGAGACATTTTAGCACACTACAATGCATATACAGTAGATCAAGTGACATGAACGTTGATAGAATTCAATGCAGACGAAAGCCTTCAATTAGAGTTGCCCCTGGGTTAGATCTCTTTAGACTGGCAGATGAATCCATTTTAATAGGAGATGATTTGCTGACTGGGGATTTGGTGAATGTCTCGTATTCCAGTACATTGGGTTGGTCCCTCCTGGGAGATCTAGATCTGCGTCTAGGAGAGGAGAAGGGGTTAGGTCTGTTTCTTTCTTGCTCTCTGCGACCCAGGGTTCTGTCTTGTTTTTGGCTGTAATGTGTTTTCGTTGAGGTAGTAGGGACTACTTTCCCTTTAAGTTTTGTATTTTTCATGGTTATAGTTGAGAGACACAATTAGAGCAGATTCTGATGTACTGAGCAGATAGGGCTGTATCTCCCCGTTATGTTGTGTGCAGCTGGAATTAAGAGAAAGTACTTCTACTCCTTTCCAGAGGTAGATTTTTTGTGGGGGATAATGAGGAGCGTGCGCTCCTTTATTTATTGTCTTTTTTAGAGTTTAATTGCAGTTTGTCTTTTTTTTTTTTGTTTCAATAAATTTTTATTTCAATTTCAAGAATAACACAATGTACTCCCAACATGGGAGTTTTGAAAGTACAAAAGCTGTACTTATATCAACCAGTAAATAGTATAACAAATAAAGGACATTTATGCATTTTAGTTTAAGACAAGACAAAGACAAAACAGAAACATAAGGGTAAGTACGTTAGGGTAGGAGCACTATAAATTCACTTTAAAGTAATTTTTCTTCATAGTAATAGACCTAGACCATTACCGACCATGACTAATTTTTTGATCATCAACTCACAGAGTGAGAAGAGAAGAAGAGAGAGAGAAAGAAAAAAAAAAAGGTGGTGCAGCTATTCGACCCAACTAGGGGCCACCAGAGGATGCCTCAAGGAGAAAGTGTAAGAGCAAGCGTCATTTGATCTCCAGGATTTAAGTCTAGCCATGGAGACCATATTTGAAAAAAGGAGTTCCAGCCGTCAGTTCTCGTTGCTTGAATACGTTCATACATCATGATAGTGTTCATTCTATCTTTAACCTGGGATATTGAGAGCGAGGAAGTCTTCCACTTTGATGCTATATGTATTTTGGTCGCCATTCCCATCAAAATTTCCAGCCTATATAGATTTTTGGAAACCCCCTGTGGTTTTAGTCCGAGTTGGAATGTCAGCGGATCCAGTGGTACCTCTTTTCCAGACATCCTATCAACCAGTAGCTTCACCTCCCGCCACAGACCCACCACCACCGGGCATGTCCACCACATATGTCTCATGTCACCAGGAGCATCACAACCCCTAAAACATTTGTCTGATATCTGAGGATAAACGGCATGTAGCCTCGTGGGCACCTGATATGTTCTGTGGAGTACCTTGAGGGATGAGTCGACCATGGATACCTGATGGGAACCCTTTGATAAAGCGTCACAACAGCGTTGCCATTCCTCCAAAGATATTTCAAACCCCAGATCTTCCTCCCATTGTCTCATAAATCTAAGTTTTTTCTCTTCTTGTGTAGTGGCAAAGGAAGAGTACAGTAAAGAGATTACCCCCCTCCCCAGGGGGTCGCCTGAACATTTTTGTTCAAATCCAGTTAGTCTAAAAGAATCATTGCCTGGTACACTTCTCCTAACAAAATCAAAGATCTGATTCATGCAAAACATTTCTCTAACTGGGGGTTCATGTTTTTGGATAAATTCCTGTCTGGACAAGGTGACATTAAATGGGGAGCAGAGGTGTTTTATTGTAATTAGGCCTTTCAAGATCCACCAGGAGAAGGGTTGTGGGTCAAGTCCCGGGGGAAACATTGGATTATTAAATAACGAATTTAGTGGTGTGTTTTTGGTTTGCATCTTAAGTCTTAAATCTTTCCTTTCTCCAGAGGAGCAGAGATTGGGCTGTAAAAGGCGCTGTAATAGAGATATGTTGTGGAAGTTTCGCTTCAGTCCACAACAAACCTGAGGGAGAGTAAGGTTTTAACAAAAATGACTCCAGGTGGACCCATCTAGGCCTATCTATTGTTGAGCATACTCTGGTCAGCTGGGCAATCTGGGCGGATTTAAAATAGTTTATAAAGTTAGGCAGAGAAAATCCTCTTTTTTTTCTGCTCATGAACATAATTTGTTGTTTAATCCTTGTTTTTTTCCCTTGCCAAATAAATTTAGAGATCATAGAGTGTATGTCCCATAAAACCCCGGAGGGTATTGGTATAGGCAGGGAGCGGAACAGATATAAAAACCTTGGAAGGGAGACCATTTTAATAGCATTTATTCTTCCTAGCCAAGATAGTAATAACGATGACCAATTGGACAGATCCTTTTGAAGATTCTTTATCAGGGGGGCATAGTTCCATTTATATAAAGTTGATTTATTAGATGTAAGGTTGATCCCCAAATATTTTAAATAATGTTCCTTTTTTTCAAAGCCAAATTGTGACACTAAGCGCGATTGCACTTCTTCCGATGTGTTCAGGAATAGGGCTTCCGATTTTTCAATGTTAATTTTAAGTCCTGATACTATCTCAAAGTCATGAAGTAGTGAAAATAAATTTGAGAGGGTGGTATGGGGATTGGTGAGGGACAAAAGTAAGTCGTCAGCAAATAAACTGACTTTGTACTGTTCTCCCAAATTATTTGGACCTAATATGTCAGGGTTACTTCTTATGGCTTCAGCCAAAGGCTCCATCGCTAATGCAAATAGAGCTGGCGAAAGTGGGCATCCCTGTCTGGTTCCTCTCATTATATTTATCGGTGTAGGATGTAAAGATGGGAGCTTAAGGTATACGGTTGGTTTGTCATATAACAAAGTTAAGCAGTTAATCAATTTATGGGGTAGGCCGAATACTGTTAGTTTCCTGAATAGATATGACCATGAAACTGAATCAAAGGCTTTTTCTATATCCAGTGCTAAAAGCATAGTAGACTGCTGGGAATTAGTTGCTGAATGTATTATATTTAGGTTTCTTCTTATATTATCTGGCCCTTGTCTTCTTGGTATAAAGCCTACTTGGTCTCTGTATAAGAGAGGGGAGCACTCCATTAATTCTGTCTGTAATGATAGATGTAAATATTTTTAGATCGACGTTGAGTAACGAGATGGGTCTATAATTTTTAGTTAGTTGGTGGTCTTTTTTTGGTTTGGGGATCACTGCAACATGCGCTACATAAAATTCCGGGGGCATTTGAGTTCCATTTAATAAAGCGTTACAAAATTTTGTAATATGTGGTATGAGAATTTCTTTAAACTTTTTATAATATGGCGCTGAAAGGCCATCAGATCCTGGTGCTTTGTCAGTTTTCAATTTTTGAATTGTATTCCTTACTTCGTCGTTTGTTATCTCTGATTGTAGTAGTTGGGAGGAGGATTCATTTATTTTAGGGAGTGATAGGTGTTGCAGGAAAGATTGCAGAAGATGTGGTGGCGGGGGTTTGGGAGGTGAGTACAATTTTTGGTAGAAGTTATGAAACTCTCTGTAGATAGCCTCAGGATGAGCAGAAATACGGCCATTGCTGCTTTTGATTGAGTATATAGTATTTAAAGATTCTTTTTGACACAGTTGGCGTGCTAGTAATTTACTTGGTTTGTTTGCTTGCCTATAGAAAGAGGCTTTTGTCCATGCCAGGGCACGTTCTGTTCTATGAGTAAGGACAGCGTTTAACTGGAGTTTAACACTCTGTTTCTGCTTAATCAAATACCGTGAGTTGTTGATTTGCCTGTTCAAGGTTTAGTAACTTATATTCTAATTTAGTTTGAAGCTCTGATCTATTTTTTTTTTTAACTGATGCTAATTTGATTAGGGTGCCGGTGATATATTTTTTATGCGCTTGCCATATACTTCCTGGGGACGATTCCTCATTTACATTAGTGTGAAAATAGATCTTAAGATCCTCACTGATTTTAGTAGCGATCTCTGGGTCTTTCAGTAGTGATTCATTTAGTCGCCATCTAAATAGCTTTGATGAATTTGTATTGAACTTAAACACTGAGAGGACCGCATCGTGGTCTGACCAGGAGGATGGAATGTGGCGAGATAACAAAACTCCCGGCAAAGTGTTAGCCGTGGCTATTTGCATATCTATTCTCGAGTAGGTTTTATGAACATTAGAAAAAAAAGTGTATCCTTTCACATTATCATTTATCTCTCTCCATACGTCAACTAGTCTGTATTCGCTCATTAATCTAGTTATCTTTCGTCTATCCCCCCTAGTAATATCCGATCGTTTTGCTGCTGTGCAGTCCAGGGTAGGGTTTAGGGTAAAGTTAGTCTCCACACCAGATTAAATGTTGGAAAGGTACCACCGAAATCTTAGATAGTATTAATTTAAATACAGTTGTTTGGGTTGTAGCAGGCATATAACTATTTATTATGCAAATGTTTTGCCCTTGTAAGTTACCATGTAGGATTATAAATCTGCCATCCGGGTCCACAATAGTATTGTCGATCTGAAATGCTAAGCTATTTTTAAGAAGTATGGCCACACCTCTAGTTTTGCGCTCCCAGGTTGCTAGGTAGAAACGAGAATAACCGGGGTCAAAGTATTTAGGGCTGGACGTTTTGGAGAAATGTGTTTCCTGCAGGCATATGATGTCTGGTTTATGTTTGTGATAATCTATAAAAGCTTTTCTACGCTTCATGGGTGAGTTGAATCCATGTACATTATGAGATATAATTCTACACATAGTTGCGTATTATATTACCGCTAATCGTCGGTGCTCGGTTAACATTTGATGCACCATGTTGTCGGGAAGTCGGCTCCAGTTTAGGCAGAGTAGTGGGGTACATTCAAGTCTGTGAAAAAACATGAGGGTATAGACAACACAGAGAGAGACAATTATACAAAACAAATAACATCTAAACAGTTGGGTTAAATACCCTTTTAAGGCGATGTTCCGGGGTACCATAATAAAAGGAATCCCGGAAATCGTCCCAGTCAGACAACATTGAGTCCCAACAGCCCAACCCTTGTTAAATGTTACCCTTGTCAAATGATAAGCTAAAACAATGAAGTAGTCTAAAAGTGAACTAAATGGGTAAGTCTTATATTGCTTAGAATTCATGGCTATACTCAACAACTAACCACAGCAAGTCAATTTTGCTGGTAAACAACTGCAGGAGCAAGTTATAAATTTAGGGCACTAAGACTGTGCCTCTGCGGTCCCTTGTATATAAATCTTTCCAATACGGGCTTGTACAAAGTTCAAGTGACCCGTGCGTTCTGGTTCTGGGGGTCTGTACCCACTCTCTGTGGACCTGGTCGCCACTGCGGTAGGGGTGGCACGGTCTCCGTAATAGGAATTCCAGCACGTTCGAGGGCTTTTTTTCCCTCCAGAGATCGACATACAAACGACTCATTACTATGGGTGAATAATAAGGCAAACGGGAATCCCCATCGGTATTTGGTATGTATCGCTTGCAGAGCGGTGGTGATTGGTTTTAGTGACCTTCTCCTGGCGAGTGTAGCAGGAGACAGGTCTGCAAACAGCCGCACTGTATTCGGTAGTCCGGGTAAAGATGTCAATTCTCTAGTTGCTGACAGAATTAGGTCTCTCGATTCTTCATAGTGCATTTTGAGCACAACGTCTCTGGGGAGCTCTGTTGTTCTTGATCTGCCCAAGGCTCTGTGGATCCTTGTGATGTGAAGTAGTGCAGGATCAGTCTCTGGGAGCAGTGCCCTAAACAGCACCGCTGCTGTATCTTTAAGGGCTACTGAGGACTCTGGGAGGCCTCTGATGCGTATGTTACTTCTCCGAGATCTGTTCTCGTAATCCTCACATTTTATTTCTAAGTCCACTATGCGTTCAGCATGGTCTTTAATAGTTTCCTGGTCTTCCTCAAGGGCCTCAGTCGCTGCCTCCATTTTGTCCTCCAGACTGGAGGTGCGTTGTAGTATCTCCTGCAGCTGCGTAGTAACGTTATGCATTGCTGATTTTAGTTCCGAACGAAATGTTTCTTGCAGAGTTTTAACTAGTGCTGCCGTGGAGACAACCGCTTCACCGGTGACGCTGGGATCCTCCGTCTCTGCTCCGCTAGACACCGCTGTGAGTGAGGCAGAAGGAGAAGCTGCTGCGGCGGCCATCTTGCCCACGCTGCTGCTCATGAGGAGTTCTTCTATTGTGCGGCTTGCAGTTTGGCTCGCACTCCCCTTCTTCGGCATATTCGTCTCTGCAGCTCTCAGTAGTGAGTACTTGCTGTGCCAGTGGTTTTCGCCGTGGTTTCGGTGCTTTTTAGGGTTTTAATGGCTATTTGGGAAGCGGAGCTCAGCCAGCCATGTCCGACTCAGCTAAGGTCCGCGCATACGCCCGCAGTTTGTCTTTTAACTTGAGTGCAGTGACCCGGTTTTTTGTCTTCTGCTCTCTGTTATCTGTTTCTTGGAGTAGAAAGAAAGATGGTGCCGGCGGAGTAATTCCTATTTAGGGCTGCCGGAACTACTTCCCATAAGCACTTATTACGGGCGCTTGGAATTTTTATGTAGTAGGATTTATGCTCCCTTCCTTTATGTGGTTATTATAGGGGCGGTATGAGGAGACTACTACTGAATTATCTTTTATTTTGAGTGCAGTGGCCCAGTTTTTTCAGCCTCTGCTTTCTGTTATCTGCTCCTTGGAGTAAAAAGCAAGATGGAGCCAGCGGAGTGATTCCTGTTTAGGGCGGCCGGATCTACTTCACATAGACGCTTGTTATGGGCGTTTGGGATTTTCCTTATATGGTGTTATTAGTACTCCCTTCCCCTGAGTGGTAATTATAGGGGCGATATGTGGGGAGATTACTGCTGAGTTAGTCCCTTTTTGTAGCCGCGATTTCAGCGGTATATGCAGAGATATAGGGGGACTATTTTTTGTTGTCCGGCCTCTAGGTTTCCCCTGAGTGGAATCGGGGTTTCGATCCAGCAATTCACTGACCTTGTGATTGAGCGCTGCTGAATCTTCCTGCCAGGACCGGAGCTGCTGCGGGGAGAAGGATTAGTTTGAGGGTGGTCGGTGTCGGCTCTCTTGCTGAGCTGCTGTCCGCTGTACTTCCGGTGCAGAGGAGCGGAGCCCGCCGGTCCTAATGCGCCGGCGCCTGGAGAGCTGAGCTGATTCCCGCTTAGCGAGCGGCGCTGCTGCAGCACCGCGCTCACCGTATGTGGCTGACAGCCGCTGAGAGAGGATTCCCTGCGGCGCTGCACTCCGGGGGGAGGGGTATCCTGAGCCGCGGTCGGCAGTCGGGTCGCAGCCGCTTGGAACTGCTCTCTGATCCTTCTTGCTGGAAGCAGTCAGCCAGGGAGGTCTTCGGTTTGAAGCTGACAGGTCTTCCTGAAGGGGAGTTCTGTTCAGATCTTTATCCCGGAGATAAGGAGATAATGAAGGGGAATCCGCCTCCTCACTGTATGCTTAGTTCTTGGTTCTTCCGGGTTAGGAACGCCTCAAGGCCTAGTCAGGCCGGAGCTGCTGTGGAACCCATGGTGTGGCAAATCAGTTCAGAATTCTGGTTGAATTGCTCCCAGAAGTATCAGGGAATGATTTAGGGGGATTTTGTGACCGGGGGTCTCCTTGAAATGCGGTGGAAGTCGCTTTAATGGGACTTTTCCCCAGGAGCTCCCTCTTCACACGACTGTCTCCATAGATGTCCGAAGCCATGCCCCTGTTTGAGAAGGATTTGGAGAGTTTCTAGCTCCAAAAAAAATTAGTGTGAAATACATCCAAATTTAAGCTGAGTTTTAGGAGCAGAAACTCAACCAATTCCTCCTCATCGTCACCAAACTAAGTTTTGACGATTTTTCTTTTTTAAGACCTCGTACAGCTAGGAATAAAACGTTAATTTGTGCAGTATTTTATTAGTCAGAGCAGCAGTTTGTGCTCTGGAGCTGTTCTTCATACAGCAACCAGTAAGCTATAAACATTGTCCGCCATATTTGAGGTAAAAGACACCTAACAATGCCACCTGGTCACCTACTTGCGTAGAGGTATACAAATACATTTACGTACTCCCCTCTTTCCCTCACCTTCTCTTCCAGTTTTAAGTCGTGAATGGATACATTGGGGGATCATTGGCGTAACTATAGTCCTATGGGCCTTGGTGCAATATTTGGACATGAACTCCACCAACATGTTGATTAGATGTATGGGCCCCTATAATAATGTCCTCCATCCTGGCCCCATCCTGTAATAATGTCCCCCATCCTGTTTTCATCCTTTAATAATTTCCCAATCTGGACTCCATCTTGTAATAATGTCCCCCATCCTAAGCCCTTTCCTGTAATAATGTCCTCTTTCCTGTAATAATGTCCTTAGCTCTTCCTGCAATAATGTCCCTACCTCTGGCTCCTTCGTATAATAATGTCCGCTTTCCTGTAGTAATGCCCCCCTTCCAGTAATAATGTCCCCTCTCGTGTAATAATGTCCGCCATCCTGGCGGCCATCCTGTAATTATGTCCTCAGTCCTGGGGACACACATTCAGCTGAAAACGACCTGGTTACGTACTATAATTATTGCTAGAGTGTGTCCTCTTATTAAATTAGGTTCCTTTTTATCAAGAGGGCTTTTTATTAAAACTGGTTGTGAAACGCACTGGATAGCTATGAGCAAGCTTGACAAAATTCGGATTTGTTTGTTCGTTCAAACTTGGCCAAGAAATTTGATTCACATGGAAGTTATTCGATGTCAATTGAATATTCCTTGTTGAGGTCTAAAGTCTATCCAGAGTAAAATAAATCTAGGTTGAAAAAAAAATCACCACCATGTCACCCACGTGATGCACATCATGCAACATCAGAGGTCTGCTCAACGCCGGTGCTGAGTGAAGATGCACGAAGAGAACATCACATGCAGTACTGAAGAAAAGAGGCTGGAAGAAACTGCATGAAGGTTCAAATGGGGATTTGTGACAGTGGGACAGGTGAGTGCCGTCGTCAGTACTATTCATTGTTCTTGACTCCTTTACCAGATCTCTACAGATCAGCAAAATTGCAGCTGGACAACCATTTTACTGCCTTTGCATGAAGTGAATCAAGAAAAACCTGGATCTAGGAGAATCCTGATTTAAAAAAAGAATTTCAAAGTGAATTCTTTAGCAGTGATTTTAATAAATTTTCCTCAAAGTATCCAGCATGCTTTAAGAGCCCCCGCCCCCCCCCCCAATACGAATCATACCTTTTTTATTATGAAGCAACGCTTCATAGCACAGATTTCCACTTTTTGAAATTGAGCCAAGCAATACCCGTCTTATGATAATTGATTACCTCACAGAATATACATTATACAGAAATACATGACAATAAAAAAGATAAGAGCTAAATAGATATGCACGAGACATTTTAGCACACTACAATGCATATACAGTAGATCAAGTGACATGAACGTTGATAGAATTCAATGCAGACGAAAACCTTCAATTAGAGTTGCCCCTGGGTTAGATCTCTTTAGACTGGCAGATGAATCCATTTTAATAGGAGATGATTTGCTGACTGGGGATTTGGTGAATGTCTCGTATTCCAGTACATTGGGTTGGTCCCTCCTGGGAGATCTAGATCTGCGTCTGGGAGAGGAGAAGGGGTTAGGTCTGTTTCATTCTTGCTCTCTGCGACCCAGGGTTCTGTCTTGTTTTTGGCTGTAATGTGTTTTCGTTGAGGTAGTAGGGACTACTTTCCCTTTAAGTTTTGTATTATTCATAGTTATAGTTGATAGACACTATTAGAGCAGATTCTGATGTACTGAGCAGATAGGGCTGTGTCTCCCCGTTATGTTGTGTGCAGCTGGAATTAAGAGAAAGTACTTCTACTCCTTTCCAGAGGTAGATTTTTTGTGGGGGATAATGAGGAGCTTGCGCTCCTTTATTTATTGTCTTTTTAAGAGTTTAATTGCAGTTTGTCTTTTAACTTGAGTGCAGTGACCCGTTTTTTTTTTCTGCTGCTCTCTGTTATCTGTTTCTTGGAGTAGAAAGAAAGATGGTGCCGGCGGAGTAATTCCTATTTAGGGCTGCCGGAACTACTTCCCATAAGCACTTATTACGGGCGCTTGGAATTTTTCTTATCTAGTAGGATTTATGCTCGCTTCCTTTATGTAGTTATTATAGGGGCGATATGAGGAGACTACTACTGAATTATCTTTTATTTTGAGTGCAGTGGCCCAGGTTACTTACTATAATTATTGCTAGAATGTGTCCTCTTATTAAATTAGGTTCCTTGTTATCAAGTGGGCTTTTTATTAAAACTGGTTGTAAAACGCACTGGATAGCTATGAGCAAGCTTGACAAAATTCGGATTTGTTCGTTCAAACTTGGCCAAGAAATTTGATTCACATGGCAGTTATTCGATGTCAATTGAATATTCCTTGTTGAGGTCTAAAGTCTATCCAGAGTAAAATAAATCTAGGTTGAAAAAAAAGTCACCATCATGTCACCCACATGATGCACATCATGCAACATCAGAGGTCTGCTCAACGCCGGTGCTGAGTGAAGATGCACGAAGAGAACATCACATGCAGTACTGAAGAAAAGAGGCTGGAAGAAACTGCATGAAGGTTCAAATGGGGATTTGTGACAGTGGGACAGGTGAGTGCCATCGTCAGTACTATTCATTGTTCTTATCCATCTCAAAAGCGGAACAACGCCAGATGTATTAAGTGCTGATCAGATGTCTCAACTTTGTCCTAGATGCAGGGCTACATTTTAGTTGCTTAATCAGCAGTCATATGTGCATTAATCACAATATTCCATATATGTTTAGATAACCAATGACAGAAGAGCTAGACAATATGGTAATTAACTAACCACCCCTAACAACCCCTAACCACTCCTTTCTATATGAAAATATAAAACTATGTATGTTCAATAAAGTTTGAGTATTGATGGAATGTTATTGACACAACAATGGTGTGCAGTCTCATTCCTTGAGCGCTCAAAATACTAGTCTTATTGGGAGCGGCCACAGCACACACAGGTATAAATTTATCCAATCCAAATTTCCATATCAAATGGCGCCCAACGTGGGGCAAGGGACGAAACGCACACGAGACCCTGCTGACCGAAGAGACGGCGGTGTTGGCCACGGCCTTGGTTCACGGGACGGAGACTGCGCAGCTCCATAAGTAAGGTAAGAAAATGTTATCATCTTACCTGGAAGTCCCCTGTGCCCAGTCCGGGTCTATACCTCTTGCCGGTCAGGTGTGGTCACCACCGCATTCCCAGGTAGTGTCAAAAGTCCAAGCCCGTATCCACGTATCCAAACCCTGGGAGGTGTCTGCTGTGTGTCGTGTATGTGTTCTGTGTTTGTGTAAAATCCGGGAGAAGGAAGGAACAGTGACTGTTTTGTGGTGGCTGGGTAACAGACCGCAGGAGGTCAAATCGCTCGATAAGTTATTGCAGGATTCCTGTGCATAGGAGGAACAGGTAGAGTTCCGGGGCAGGTAGTCCCATGTTCCAGGCACGGGTAGTGATAACTTAGAGGGCTACTGCAGATTCCCGTAGTGCCGGCGCTCCAGTCAGGACGACCGGACCGGGGTGGTAGATTTGCCGCTTGTTGTGCTTCTCACTCAGGCGGCCCGGGCACAGGTGTGCCCAGTGCGATTGGCAGTAGTCTGTTCCCAGCGCAACCTGCCCATGTCACAGAATTTAAAGGGGCATTTCCTGGATTGTCTATCTGTATCTGTTTCTGTTTGTTTCAATTCTTGTATTGCTGCTTTAAGAGCATACAATTGTAAAGAAAGTTTTGGTTTTTTTTTCTTCTCCCCTTTCTTCTCCCCTCTCTTAGAAGGCTGCTGCAGATTCCCGTAGTGCCGGCGATCCAGTCAGGACGACCGGACCGGGGTGGTAGATTTCCCGCTTGTTGTGCTTCTCACTCAGGCGGCCCGGGCACAGGTGTGCCCAGTGCGATTGGCAGTAGTCTGTTACCAGCGCAACCTGCACGTGTCACAGAATTAAAGCGGCATCTCCTGGACGCCTATCTGTCTGTTTCTGTTTGTCTCACGTACTAATTGCTGCTTTAAGAGAATACAATTGTAAAAGAAAGGGGTTTTTTTCTCTCTTATTTTTACTTCCTCTTTTCGAAGCTGCAAGCAGAGATATATGCATTGTAAATCACACTGTCACATCTGTTTTTTTTTTCCTTCTGGCTGTTTCTGCAATGCTGGCTATGTGTAGCTATTTGTGAAGATGTTAAACAAGTTGTATCTATTATTTTTGATGCAACATATGTGTTTTCAAATACGTGATTTTAGTGACATTGGATACAATAGCAAAGAAAAGGGGAAGTGTGTGTCTCTGACTGCGTTGAGCGCAGAGAGAGGGGAGAAGAAAAATATATAGTTTTTTTTTACTCTTTTTGAAAGTCTTTATTCTGTTTTTTATATATATATTTTTCAAAGTTTTTTTAACCCCTTCCTGACATCAGACGTACTATCCCGTCGAGGTGGGGTGGGCCCGTATGACCACCGACGGGATAGTACGTCATACGCGATCGGCCGCGCTCACGGGGGGAGCGCGGCCGATCGCGGCCGGGTGTCAGCTGCCTATCGCAGCTGACATCCGGCACTATGTGCCAGGAGCGGTCACGGACCGCCCCCGGCACATTAACCCCCGGCACACCGCGATCAAACATGATCGCAGTGTACCGGCGGTATAGGGAAGCATCGCGCAGTGAGGGGGCTCCCTGCGGGCTTCCCTGAGACCCCCGGAGCAACGCGATGTGATCGCGTTGCTGCGAAGGTCTCCTACCTCCTTCCTGGCTGCAGGTCCCGGATCCAAGATGGCCGCGGCATCCGGGTCCTGCAGGGAAGGAGGTGGCTTACCGAGTGTCTGCTCAGAGCAGACACTTGGTAAGCCTGCAGCCCTGCACAGCAGATCGTCGATCTGGCAGAGTGCTGTGCACACTGCCAGATCAATGATCTGTGATGTCCCCCCCTGGGACAAAGTAAAAAAGTAAAAAAAAAATTTTTCCACATGTGTAAAAAAAAAAAAAAATTCCTAAATAAATAATAAAAAAAATATATATATTATTCCCATAAATACATTTCTTTATCTAAATAAAAAAAACAAAACAATAAAAGTACACATATTTAGTATCGCCGCGTCCGTAACGACCCAACCTATAAAACTGCCCCACTAGTTAACCCCTTCAGTAAACACCGTAAGAAAAAAAAAAAAAACGAGGCAAAAAACAACGCTTTATTACCATACCGCCGAACAAAAAGTGGAATAACACGCGATCAAAAAGACTGATATAAATATCCATGGTACCGCTGAAAACGTCATCTTGTCCCGCAAAAAACAAGCCGCCATACAGCATCATCAGCAAAAAAATAAAAAAGTTATAGTCCTGAGAATAAAGCGATACAAAATAATTATTTTTTCTATAAAATAGTTTTTATCGTATAAAAGCGCCAAAACATAAAAAAATGACATAAATGAGGTATCGCTGTAATCGTACTGACCCGAAGAATAAAACTGCTTTATCAATTTTACCAAATGCAGAACGGTATAAACGCCTCTCCCAAAAGAAATTCATGAATAGCAGGTTTTTGGTCATTCTGCCTCACAAAAATCGGAATAAAAAGCGATCAAAAATGGTCACGTGTCCGAAAATGTTACCAATAAAAACGTCAACTCGTCCCGCAAAAAACAAGACCTCACATGACTGTGGAGCAAAATGTGGAAAAATTATAGGTCTCAAAATGTGGAGACGCAAAAACTTTTTTGCTATAAAAAGCGTCGCTGGTTTCACACTTGCGTTTTTGTCTGCAGCGTTTTTTGCACAAAAAAACGCATGCGTTTTTTCCCTATATTTAACATTGAAAACGCATGCGGTTTTTTTGTACGCGTTTGGTCGCGTTTTCAAACGCATGCGGTTTTTTTCTGCATGCGTTCATTTTCAGAAATACAACCTGCAGTATTTTCTTGCGTTTTTAAGCACATGCGTTTGTTTGCGTTAAAAACGCATGCATTTTTATCGAAAAAAAACAGAAAACACACTGAAAAGCCACCCACCACCATCAAGGTGATAAAGGGATCCAAACCCTAACCCTAACTCTACCCCTAACCTCACGCCTAACCGTTTAATGAACATTTTCTGACAGTCATAGTGCCACGTATTTCAGTGCCACGTATTTCAGTGCCACGTATTTCAGTGCCATGTATTTCAGTGCCACGTATTTCAGTGCCATGTATTTCAGTGCCACGTATCACGTATTTCAGTGCCACGTGTTTCAGTGCCACGTATTTCAGTGCCACGTATCACATATTTCAGTGCCACGTATCACGTATTTCAGTGCCACATATTTTAGTACCACGTATTACAGTTGCACGTATTTCAGTGCCACGTATTTCAGTGCCACGTATTTCAGTTTCACGTATTTCAGTGCCACGTATCACGTATTTCAGTGCCACGTGTTTCAGTGCCACGTATTTCAGTGCCACGTATTTCAGTGCCACGTATTTCAGTGCCACGTATTTCAGTGCCACGTATTTCAGTGCCACGTATCATAGTTCAGTGCCACGTATTTAAGTGCCACGTATTTAAGTGCCACGTATTTAAGTGCCACGTATTTCAGTGCCACGTATTTCAGTGCCACGTATTTAAGTGCCACGTATTTAAGTGCCACGTATCACGTATTTCAGTGCCACGTATTTCAGTGCCACGTATTTCAGTACCACGTATTTCAGTGCCACGTATCACGTATTTCAGTGCCACGTGTTTCAGTGCCACGTATTTAAGTGCCACGTATCACGTATTTCAGTGCCACGTATTTCAGTGCCACGTATTTCAGTGCCACGTATTTCAGTGCCACGTATTTCAGTCACGTTTAGGGGTAGGGTTAGGGCTAGGGTTGGAGGTAAAGTTAGGGTTGGGGCTAAAGTTAGGGTTGGGGCTAAAGTTAGGGTTAGGGTTTGGATTACATTTACGTTTGGATTAGGGTTGGGATTAGAATTATGGGTGTGTCAGGGCTAGGGGTGTGGTTAGGGTTACCGTTGGGATTAGGGTTAGGGGTGTGTTTGGGTTAGGGTTTCAGGTAGAATTGGGGAGTTTCCACTGTCCAGGCACATCAGGGGCTCTCCAAGCGCGACATGGCGTCCAATCTCAATTCCAGCCAATTCTGCGTTGAAAAAGTAAAACAGTGCTCCTTCCCTTCCGAGCTCTCCCGTGCGCCCAAAAAGGGGTTTACCCCAACATATGTGTTATCAGCGTACTCGGGACAAATTGAACAACAAGTTCTGGGGTCCAAGTTCACTTGTTATCCTTAGGAAAATAAAAATTTGGGGGGCTAAAAATCATTTTTGTGGGAAAAAAAGATGTTTTATTTTCACGGCTCTGCGTTATAAACTGTAGTGAAACACTTGAGGGTTCAAAGTTCTCACAACACATCTAGATAAGTTCCTTGGGAGGTCTAGTTTCCAATATGGGGTCACTTGTGGGGGGGTTTGTACTGTTTGGGTACATCAGGGGCTCTGCAAATGCAACGTGACGCCTGCAGACCAATCCATTTAAGTCTGCATTCCAAATGGCGCTCCTTCCCTTCCGAGCTCTGTCATGCGCCCAAACAGTGGTTCCCCCCCACATATGGGGTATCAGCGTACTCAGGACAAATTGGAAAACAAATTTTGGGGTCCAATTTATTCTGTTACCCTTGTAAAAATACAAAGCTGGGGGCTAAAAAATCATTTTTGAGAAAAAAAAAAAATTATTTTCACGGCTCTGCGTTATAATCTGTAGTGAAACACTTGGGGGTTCAAAGCTCTCAAAACACATCTAGATAAGTTCCTTAGGGGGTCTACTTTCCAAAATGGTGTCACTTGTAGGGAGTTTCAATGTTTAGGCACATCAGGGGCTCTCCAAACGCAACATGGCGTCCCATCTCAATTCCAGTCAATTTTGCATTGAAAAGTCAAATGGCGCTCCTTCCCTTCCAAGCTCTGCCATGCGCCCAAACAATGGTTTACACCCACATATGGGGTATCATCGTACTCAGGACAAATTGCACAACATTTTTTGGGGTCCAATTTCTTCTCTTACCCTTGGGAAAATAAAAAATTGGGGGCAAAAAGATCATTTTTGTGAAAAAATATGATTTTTTATTTTTACGGCTCTGCATTATAAACTTCTGTGAAGCACTTGGTGGGTCAAAGTGCTCACCACACATCTAGATAAGTTCCTTAGGGGGTCTACTTTCCAAAATGGTGTCACTTGTAGGGAGTTTCAATGTTTAGGCACATCAGGGGCTCTCCAAACGCAACATGGCGTCCCATCTCAATTCCAGTCAATTTTGCATTGAAAAGTCAAATGGCGCTCCTTCCCTTCCAAGCTCTGCCATGCGCCCAAACAATGGTTTACACCCACATATGGGGTATCATCGTACTCAGGACAAATTGCACAACATTTTTTGGGGTCCAATTTCTTCTCTTACCCTTGGGAAAATAAAAAATTGGGGGCAAAAAGATCATTTTTGTGAAAAAATATGATTTTTTATTTTTACGGCTCTGCATTATAAACTTCTGTGAAGCACTTGGTGGGTCAAAGTGCTCACCACACATCTAGATAAGTTCCTTAGGGGGTCTACTTTCCAAAATGGTGTCACTTGTAGGGAGTTTCAATGTTTAGGCACATCAGGGGCTCTCCAAACGCAACATGGCGTCCCATCTCAATTCCAGTCAATTTTGCATTGAAAAGTCAAATGGCGCTCCTTCCCTTCCAAGCTCTGCCATGCGCCCAAACAATGGTTTACACCCACAAATGGGGTATCAGCGTACTCAGGACAAATTGCACAACATTTTTTGGGGTCCAATTTCTTCTCTTACCCTTGGGAAAATAAAAAATTGGGGGCGAAAAGATCATTTTTGTGAAAAAATATTTTTTATTTTTACGGCTCTGCATTATAAACTTCTGTGAAGCACTTGGTGGGTCAAAGTGCTCACCACACATCTAGATAAGTTCCTTAGGGGGTCTACTTTCCAAAATGGTGTCACTTGTAGGAAGTTTCAATGTTTAGGCACATCAGGGGCTCTCCAAACGCAACATGGCGTCCCATCTCAATTCCAGTCAATTTTGCATTGAAAAGTCAAATGGCGCTCCTTCCCTTCCAAGCTCTGCCATGCGCCCAAACAATGGTTTACACCCACATATGGGGTATCATCGTACTCAGGACAAATTGCACAACATTTTTTGGGGTCCAATTTCTTCTCTTACCCTTGGGAAAATAAAAAATTGGGGGCAAAAAGATCATTTTTGTGAAAAAATATGATTTTTTATTTTTACGGCTCTGCATTATAAACTTCTGTGAAGCACTTGGTGGGTCAAAGTGCTCACCACACATCTAGATAAGTTCCTTAGGGGGTCTACTTTCCAAAATGGTGTCACTTGTAGGGAGTTTCAATGTTTAGGCACATCAGGGGCTCTCCAAACGCAACATGGCGTCCCATCTCAATTCCAGTCAATCTTGCATTGAAAAGTCAAATGGCGCTCCTTTCCTTCCGAGCTCTGCCATACGCCCAAACAGTGGTTTACCCCCACATATGGGGTATCAGCGTACTCAGGACAAATTGTACAACAACTTTGGGTGTCCATTTTCTCCTGTTACCCTTGGTAAAATAAAACAAATTGGAGCTGAAATAAATTTTGTGTGAAAAAAAGTTAAATGTTCATTTTTATTTAAACATTCCAAAAATTCCTGTGAAACACCTGAAGGGTTAATAAACTTCTTGAATGTGGTTTTGAGCACCTTGAGGGGTGCAGTTTTTAGAATGGTGTCACACTTGAGTGTTTTCTATCATATAGACCCCTCAAAATGACTTCAAATGAGATGTGGTCCCTAAAAAAAAATGGTGTTGTAAAAATGAGAAATTGCTGGTCAACTTTTAACCCTTATAAATCCGTCACAAAAAAAAATTTTGGTTCCAAAATTGTACTGATGTAAAGTAGACATGTGGGAAATGTTACTTATTAAGTATTTTGCGTGACATATGTCTGTGATTTCAAGGCATAAAAATTCAAAGTTGGAAAATTGCAAAATTTTCAAAATTTTCGCCAAATTTCCATTTTTTTCACAAATAAACGCAAGTTATATCGAATAAATTTTACCACTAACATGAAGTACAATATGTCACGAGAAAACAATGTCAGAATCGCCAAGATCCGTCAAAGCGTTCCAGAGTTATAGCCTCATAAAGGGACAGTGGTCAGAATTGTAAAAATTGGCCCGGTCATTAACGTGCAAACCACCCTTGGGGGTGAAGGGGTTAAAGCTTTTTTTAAGTTTTCCAAAGTTTTTTTTTCCCTTTTGTATCAAAATTTTGAGTTTTTGGTAGTGTACTAAGTTTTTGACGGTTTTATCGTTTTGGGTTTTTTTTTTGGAGTTTTATATACTCATTTTTAGAAGTTTTTTGGTGTTGTTTTCTTTTTCCTTTTTGTGTGTTTTTCATTTTTTGTTTTTGCCATGGGGAATAAGGTGGCCAAGAAACAGGAAAGCCTTTTACTTCCTGGAGAGAAAACAGCCCCTTGTGATAGTGATAGTGGCAGAACACGAAGGTGTTAAGTATGTGAAGAATTTTGGAAGGTATAAAGTATGTGAAATTCATAAGAATGGCAGGCTTCAAGCTGCGGAATGGCATGACGTAGAAATGAAAATAAGGGAAGTTAGCTGATGTTAAATTGCTGAATTCTAATACACGGTATGAAGTGGCAGCAGAGCTTACATCATTTAGGTGGTACAGAAAGTTATGTGAGCAAACCAGGAAGTGGTTTTTTTGTGTGTATAAGACGGGAAATATTGGATCTGTGCAGTCTGCTTTTAGCAGAATTCATGGTATAGGGAGTTTTTTTTTTTGCACAGTATGTTGCGCGCCCCGTCTCTCCCTACAGGGAGAAGGCATCATTGCTCCACTCTATTGTTCTCGTTCTTCTCTATCCTCCTTTTTCTCTGTCACTCTTTCCATCCTCATTCTTCTCTCTCTCTCGCCTTTCCTCTCCTCTTTCTCCACGCTTTTCTCTTCTCTCTCTCCCTCTATCTCTCTCCTCCAAACCTTCCATCTTCTCCTCCCTTTTCTCCTCACCCTCTCTATCTCCTCCTTCTCTTCCTTCTCCACACCCGTCTCCACTCCTCTCTTCTCTCTTCCACACCTCCCATCTTCTCCTCCCTCTTCTCCTCACTCTTTCTCTCTCCACCTCCTTCTCCACCCCCTGATTCTCCCCGTTTCTCTTCAACACACCTTTCTGTCTCCCTCTATCTCCTCATTCTCCTTCTCCACACCTCTTTCCTCCTTCACTCATCTCTACATTTCTCTCTCCCCTCCTTCTATTCCTTTTTCTCACTCATCAACCCCTCCTCCTTCTTCTTCCTCTTTCTTCCTCTTCATTACTGGCTGGGCCAACGCCCAATTCAAACAATGTGGTGCTTACAGCACAAGGTTCCCCTTCTATGTCCCTGACACAGTCCAGCCATTGCCAGTTGTGATATCGGAGAAAGAAGGTGAAAATCCCCCTACACACAATGCAGTGGGCAGCCCCCAGACACAGCAGACAGCTCAGCCCTGGGGTGCAGAGGGGGGAGTACTGATATCATCAATTTCAGCATTTCAGTCAGAGCTGCCTACATTCACACCAACATAGAACTATAAACCTAATCCATCACAGCTTCAGCAAGGGGGAGACATCCTCACACAAAAAGCAACTTCTAAGTCCAATATCAGCCAGTGTATGACCCCAGTACACGCTATCACAACTATTCCTGATGAAGATGAAGAGGGAACATCATACATGCTGCCCAGTACTAGGGAAAGAAACCCACAGGCACCACCATTACACTATGTGCACTGCACTTCAAGCCAGGTGACAATCTTCCAGACCCAGGGATGCATCCCATGCCATTTTACCGAAGAATGTAGCAGAACCAGCGAACATATGCAGCCACCTGGAATGATCTCTGGGCCATAAATGGAAATAGAAGCAGGCGATGCACTCTGGCCAGTCATGAAGGAACAATTCAAACTTCCAGCAGAATTAGATGTACATGTTTGGGAGTCAGGACCACAGCTAAGTGAACAGCTCAGAGAGTGGGCCAAAGGCAGATTGGCAGGACAAGCCCTCAGCTTACACATGACATGAGCCAAGACAAGACAGAGTATGTAAAGAAGTTTCATGGCAGAGTAATGCAAGTATTCCAAGACTTGGGCTTCACCATTCAAGACCAGATACACAGGCAAATGTTGGCACAGGCCTTTGTGCATGGACTGAGACAGCCAATTAGGAAACCACTGATAGTGGCTAGGCCTGAGAACAGGTCAATAGCAGTGGACTGACCCAGCAAAATGGTTTATGTGCGCCTAGGAGACTGTTTATTGCCGATTGTCACCAAAACTGCTGCCATTATAGCACCACAAAGAGTGCGAAGAAGGAAACGGGTGCCGTGCTGCTGAGAACGCCAGAAGGGGAGCCAAAGGTGAAGACGCTGCAAAGTGCTGAGCGACACACCGGAAGAACCGCTGCAGACTCCGGAGAGGAGACACCGACCTCAATAAGGTTAGCAAAGGGGAGAAGCTATGTCAGAACAGTGGGAAGAAGTGATGGCAGATGCAGCCGCAGCCCCTGTAATGCCCCAAGACCTTGGGTTGGGTGCAGCCGCCGGTCTCATGGCACCCCCGGGCCTCGCCACGGATGCACCTGCAGGCCCCATCTTGCCACCGCAGCTTCAATCAGCAGGCCGGACCCCGCTGCCTCTACAGTACCCATCATGCCATTGTCCATAGTAGCCAAAGGGACTGAGTCCCAACCAGGGGTGCAGAAGACAGCCCCTCTCATGGTCATCACTGACCTGGAAGCGCAACCACCCTACAAAGACAGAAAAAGTGTCAAGTGTTACATCTGTGGCAAGTTTGGCCATTTCCAGAACCAGTGCAAAGCACTCACGCTCCCGAAGAGACTGGACCCATGCAACCCAAGAGTTGGTCCAGAGAAACAGGTCAAGGAAGAAGTGCAGAAAGCAGTGAAGTACCCCGTCCATAGGACAGGGGCAAGCAAGAAAGGTCCACAAGACACTACACTCCTGACATGTAAACCTTCATCTGCAAGACCAATACCTCAAATTACCCTTAAAGTGGATGGCGTTGTCAGATCTTTTCTTCTGCACACCGGGGCAAGTGTGATGAGACCTGTGGAACTCGCTGATCCCACCTGCCTATCAGAATCCTGTGCCTCGCATGGGCATTGATGGTCAAGTCAGACATTCTCAGCTTACAAAGTCACTGAGCGTGTGCACTCAGCCAGGACACTATCCTGCCCCAGTTTGTGGTGTCTAGGACCTTCCACTCAACCTGCTGGGAGTGAACCTACTGCAGAAGCTGAAGGCAACCACAGTGTTCCAGGAAGATGGGACAGTGACACTTTCTTCATCCCTGACCCAAGAAGAGTCATGCTGGCGGCCCTACAAGAACCTTAATCAACCAATGAGGCCTACTCAAGGAGGTACTGGACGTAGTACCAGAAAGTCTATGGTCTAAGGGACCTCAGGATATGAGAAAACCTCAAGTTGCCCCAGTACGGGTGTCACTCAAGCCTGGTACCCCGTTCCCTCGTAAGGCCCAGGCCAGGCCTAGAGTCAAGCTGCCTCTGACCAACTGAAGGTCTACCTGGAAATAGGAATCATTGTTCCTTGCACATCGCCTTGCAATACCCCGCTTCTCCCGGTCAAGAAAAAGATTGTAAAAGGAGAGCCAGCCAAGTTCAGAATGGTACATGACCTGAGAGCTGTGAATGACGCCATGATGTTTGAAACTCCAATTGTGCCGAATCCGCACACTCTGCTCTCAAATGTGCCTGCCACAGCAAAAGTGTTCACAGTGACCGACCTGGCTAATGTTTTCTCCAGTGTTCCCCTTCATCCAGAAGACCAGTTCCTGTTTGCCTTAACGCACCGGGGGGTCATCACACATGGACAGTGATGCCACAGTGGGCCCAGAACAGCCCTTCACAGTTCACCAAAGCAGTGTCCACAGTCCTCACCAACTGGGTCACAGAACATGCAGAAGTAACCCTGCTACAATACTTGGACAATCTACTCCTTTGTGCAGTTGGCTTTGACACGAAAAGCCCATCTCTTGTCTCTTCTACTCTACCTGGCGGAGCAGCACTGTAAGATCTCAAAGAACAAAGTCAAGTGGTGTCTGAAGCGAGTTACGTTCCAGAGGCACTGTATTGCTCACCAGGCGAAACACCTGACAGATGACCGGAAGAACACAGTGGAGAAGATGGTTCCTCCAACAACTCAAAAGTTGCTACAGGCCTTCCTTGGTCTAGATTCGTATTGCAGAGCCTGGATCCCTGATGCCTCAGTCCTAATGCAGCCTCTGTGTGAATAAGTCAGCGTGACCCCGTTCCTCCTGACAGATGCAGCCTTCAGCTCGTTCAAGAAGTTAAAAGGCGCAGTAGTCTCAGCGCCAGCACTAGGCCTATCTGACTACGAGAAGCCATTCCGTCTCTACTTGATGAGAAAAGAAGGCCTTGCTACTGGAGTCCTTACGCAGCTTCAGTGGGGAAAGCAGAGACTTTTGGACTATTTTTCAGTTCGCCTGGATCCAGTTGCAAGGGGAGCCTCTTCTTTCCGGATGAGAGCAGCAATTGCAGCACACGCCCTCCTGGACAGGACTCCGCAATCCTCAACCAGACCCAGCCAAAACATCTCTCCACCGCCAGGCATCTTCGCCTCCAGTGCTCTCTACTCCTGCCTGACAATGTCACCAACTGCAGATGCACAATGCTCAATCCATCCACTCTACTCCCACTCCCAAGGGGGGATACAGATATGGACCCTCAGATAAAAAGTCTGCATGGGATCTGGATTTGCTCCGGATGGATGACCATGATTGCTTCAGCATCATGCAACAGGAAACAGCAGAACTACCCAAGGTGGCAGAAGAGCCACTGACCAGCCCAGAGTTGATCCTCTATGTTGATGGCTCGAGATTTGCAGATGATGAAGGAAGATTCCACACGGGATGTGCAGTGACCAGCAATCAAGAGATCCTGTGGTCCAGAAGTCTGACACCCAGTCTGTCAGCCCAGGAAGCAGAACTGATAGCGCTGACGAAGGCCTACCAGATGGCAGAAGACAAGACTGAGAAAATGTATACCGATTCGAGGTACTCGCATGGCATAGCACACGACTTCGGACCCATCTGGGCTGCAAGGGACTTCATCACAGCAAGCGGAACAACCGTGAAGCATCATGGAGCCATTAAGGACCTGCTGAATGCACTTCAACTTCCAAAAGTGGTGGCAGTACTAAAAGTCAAAGCGCATGGAAAACTAAACACAGTAGACGCACAACATGGCAGATATGGCAGCCAAAGAAGCAGTCAAGGGAAGACTATGGAAAAGTGGAAGAGGTCGTAGAGCCGGACGGCTACTACATGATGACTGAAGACAAGAAACCTGACCAAATGACGTCCTGTGATCTACTGAAAAAGCAAGCCCCAAAGGACAAGAAGGAATGCTGGATGTGGAAGGGAGCAACATATGAAGAAGGAAGGGTATACTCAATGGATTACAAACCCTGGTTACCCCGAAGCATGTACCCTATGGTGGTCCAGTGGGCACATGGGCCCACACACAGATTAAAGACACAGATGAATGATCCGATTGGTGTTTACTGGTTCGCTCCAGGGATCCCCACCCTAACAGCCAAGTTCACTTTGAGCTATCTGACCTGCGGCAAATGCAACCCTGGAAGAATGGAGAAAGTTCCCACACATCATCTTGCCAGACCACTGTACCCCTTTCCAGAGGATCCAGATAGACCACATCCAAATGCCGCCAAGTGGAAGTTTCGAATATGCCCTTGTGGTCGTGGACGTGTTTTCAGGATGGCCAGAAGCTTTCCCAGTGAGGAATCAGTCAGCAAAGACTACTGCAAAGAAGCTACTCTCAGAGACGAGATATGCAGCTATGGGGTCCCAGAAGTGATAGAGAGTGACCGGGGACCCACATTCACAGCAAATCTCACACGAGAGATCTGGTCAGCAGTAGGGTCAGACTTAGGCCTACACACTCCCAATCACACTACTTAGTGTTAGGCATACTTCCAGAGGCCCAGAAAAGCTGTCACTATATGAAATTTTGTTTGGGTCTAGTCCCAGGTTAGGGGTATCCTGTTGTGAATTCTGCTTTTGGGCTCCCTCCGGTGGTTATAAGTGGTAGCGCTGCTGTCTTCGATCCCAGCATTTCATCAGGTGTGTCCACTTAATGCAATCCACTGGGCTATTTAGCTTTGCCTCACCCTTTAGTCAGTGCCAGTTGTCCATAGTTCCTGGAGGATTTACATCTCTGTCTGGTCTCTGCTGCTTTGCTGTTCATTTCTACAAAGATAAGTTCTGGCTTTGTTTTTGCAGTCCACATGCTGTGGGCCTTATAGTTCTGCGCATTTCTATGTTTTGTCTTGTCCAGCTTGGTCTGTATGGGGACTTGTTCTTCCAAGCTGGTATCTCTGGAGATGCAGATATACCCTCCATACATTTAGTTAGATGTGGAGATTTTGTATTTTCTGTGGTGGATATTTTCTAGTGTTTTAATACTGACCGCATAGTACTCTGTCCTATCCTTTCTATCTAGCTAGAATGGCCTCCTTTGCTAAATCCTGATTTCAGTCTGTGTATGTTAATTCCCTCTCCTCTCACAGTCAATATTTGTGGGGGGCTGTCTATCCTTTGGGGATTTTCTCTGAGGCGTGATAGTTTTTCCGTTTCTTTCTCTAGGGGTATTTAGTCCTCCGGCTGTGACGAGGTGTCTAGGGAGTGACAGGAACATCCCACGGCTACTTCTAGTTGCGGTGTTAAGTTCAGGGTCCGCGGTCAGTACAGGTACCACCTTCTCCAGAGTACGTCTCATGCTGCTCCTAGGCCACCAGTTCAACAGTATCCTTTCCCTCAGCAGCTGATTATGTAATATGATACTTTGTCTGCTTATGTAATTGAACTCCCCAAGAAACTTGCTAACATCCATTCTCGAGTTTTTTCTTCATTGCCAGATCCAGATACAGTGTCCGGTACACACTCTTTGAAGCCAGGAGTCTGGGTGTTGGTAAAAAAGTTTGTAAAGAGAACACCACTCGATCCCAGATTTGATGGTCCTGTTCAAGTGCTGCTGATGACACCAACCTCTGTGAAACTGGAGGGAAGACCCACTCTGAGCCACTCATCGCATTGCAAGAAAGCTCCACTACCAGAAGATGACACCCAAGCCAGAATGATGTTGTGGATGCCCTGCCTGACCGAATAGATGACCTACCTGATAAAGACTACACATCGCTCACTACACATGCTGTTGACTAAGAGACTGATTGCAACGAACCCCCGTTAGGGACAGATCTCCTGACCGCCCATTTGCGAAAAGTCTGTACGGAGTGGGGCGCAGGCGTTAGACTTGTGTCAGTTCACCGACAGCACAAAAGAGTTGCAGCGCTTTGGGACAGGAGGCTAGGATTAGGGCAAGTGATATCTAAGGGGGGCTTGTGATAGAAATATATATATCATGTAGATCTCACTTGCATGTATACTGCTCTATAATCTATATATATAATTGTCTAAGGGTTTTTCCGTCTGTCTTTCTGTCTGTCTGTCTGTCTGTCCTGGAAATCCCGCGTCTCTGATTGGTCGAGGCCGCCAGGCCTCGACCAATCAGCGACGGGCACAGCATGGCGACGATGATGTCATAATGGAAATCCCGCGTCTGATTGGTCGAGGCCCCCAGGCCTCGACCAATCAGCGATGGGCACAGTATCGACGTAGATGTCTTAATGGTTGCCATGGCGACGATGATGTCATAAAGGTTGCCTCGACCAATCAGCGACGGGCACAGTCTGCCGCGAATTCTGGAATCATCATTGTCCATATACTACGGGGACATGCACATTCTAGAATACCCGATGCGTTGGAATCGGGCCACAATCTAGTTATATATACTCATATACTCACAGCTAATATATACATTATAATCAATGGCTTAAAATGGCTGACATAAACTGATATAAGCCAGACAGATTGTATGGGGTTTTCCATCTCAAAAGCAGAACAACGCCAGATGTATTAAGTGCTGATCAGATGTCTCAACTTTGTCCTAGATGCAGGGCTACATTTTAGTTGCTTAATCAGCAGTCATATGTGCATTAACCCCTTAAGCCCCGAGGGTGGTTTGCACGTTAATGACCAGGCCAATTTTTACAATTCTGACCACTGTCCCTTTATGAGGTTATAACTCTGGAACGCTTCAACGGATCTTGGCGATTCTGACACTGTTTTCTCGTGACATATTGTACTTCATGATAGTGGTAAAATTTCTTCGACATAACTTGCGTTTATTTGTGAAAAAAACGAATATTTGGCGAAAATTTTGAAAATTTCGCAATTTTCCAACTTTGAATTTTTATGCCCTTAAATCACAGACATATGTCACACAAAATACTTAATAAATAACATTTCCCACATGTCTACATTACATCAGCACAATTTTGGAACCAAAATTTTTTTTTGTGACGGAGTTATAAGGGTTAAAAGTTGACCAGCAATTTCTCATTTTTACAACACCATTTTTTTTTAGGGACCACATCTCATTTGAAGTCATTTTGACGGGTCTATATGATAGAAAATACCCAAGTGTGACACCATTCTAAAAACTGCACCCCTCAAGGTACTCAAAACCACTTTCAAGAAGTTTATTAACCCTTCAGGTGTTTCACAGGAATTTTTGGAATGTTTAAATAAAAATGAACATTTAACTTTTTTTCACACAAAATTTATTTCAGCTCCAATTTGTTTTATTTTACCAAGGGTAACAGGAGAAAATAGACCCCAAAAGTTGTTGTACAATTTGTCCTGAGTACGCTGATACCCCATATGTGGGGGTAAACCACAGTTTGGGCGCATGGCAGAGCTTGGAAGCAAAGGAGCGCCATTTGACTTTTCAATGCAAAATTGACTGGAATTGAGATGGGACGCCATGTTGCATTTGGAGAGCCCCTGATGTGCCTAAACATTGAAACCCCTAACAAGTGACACAATTGTGGAAAGTAGACCCCCTAAGGAACTTATCTAGATGTGTGGTGAGCACTTTGACCCAACAAGTGCTTTACAGAAGTTTATAATGCAGAGCCGTAAAAATAAAAAATCATATTTTTTCACAAAAATGATCTTTTCACCCCCAATTTTTTATTTTCCCAAGGGTGAGAGAAGAAATTGGACCCTAATAATTGTTGTGCAATTTGTCCTGAGTACGCTGATACCCCATATGTGGGTGTAAACCATTGTTTGGGCGCAGGGCAGAGCTCAGAAGGGAAGGAGCACCATTTGACTTTTCAATGCAAAATTGACTGGAATTGAGATGGGACGCCATGTTGCATTTAGAGAGCCCTTGATGTGCCTAAACATTGAAACCCCTAACAAGTGACACCATTTTGGAAAGTAGACCCCCTAAGGAACTTATCTAGATGTGTGGTGAGCACTTTGACCCAACAAGTGCTTTACAGAAGTTTATAATGCAGAGCCGTAAAAATAAAAAATCATATTTTTTCACAAAAATGATCTTTTCACCCCCAATTTTTTATTTTCCCAAGGGTAAGAGAAGAAATTGGACCCCAAAAATTGTTGTGCAATTTATCCTGAGTACACTGATACCCCATATGTGGGTGTAAACCATTGTTTGGGCGCAGGGCAGAGCTCAGAAGGGAAGGAGCGCCATTTGACTTTTCAATGCAAAATTTACTGGAATTGAGATGGGACGCCATGTTGCGTTTGGAGAGCCCCTAATGTGCCTAAACATTGAAACCCCCCACGAGTGACACCATTTTGGAAAGTAGACCCCTTAAGGAACTTATCTAGATGTGTGTTGAGCACTTTGACCCAACAAGTGCTTCACAGAAGTTTATAATGCAGAGCCGTAAAAATAAAAAATCATATTTTTTCACAAAAATGATCCTTTCACCCCCATTTTTTTATTTTCCCAAGGGTAAGAGAAGAAATTAGACCACAAAAGTTGTTGTGCAATTTGTCCTGAGTACGACGATACCCCATATGTGGGTGTAAACCATTGTTTGGGCGCATAGCAGAGCTCAGAAGGGAAGAAGCGCTATTTTACTTTTCAATGCAAAATTGACTGGAATTAAGATGGGATGCCATGTTGCGTTTGGAGAGCCCCTGATGTGCCTAAACATTAAACCCCCCCACAAGTGACACCATTTTTGAAAGTAGACCCCCTAAAGAACTTATCTAGATGTGTTTTGAGAGCTTTGAACCCCCAAGTGTTTCACTACAGTTTATAACGCAGAGCCGTGAAAATAAAAATTATTTTTTTTTTTCACAAAAATGATTTTTTAGCCCCCAGTTTTGTATTTTCACAAGGGTATCAGGATAAATTGGACCCTAAAAGTTGTTGTCCAATTTGTCCTGAGTACGCTGATACCCCCTATGTGGGGGGGAACCACTGTTTGGGCGCATGACAGAGCTCGGAAGGGAAGGAGCGCCATTTGGAATGCAGACTTAAATGGATTGGTCTGCAGGCGTCACGTTGCATTTGCAGAGCCCCTGATGTACCCAAACAGTACAAACCCCCCACAAGTGACCCCATATTGGAAACTAGACCCCACAAGGAACTTATCTAGATGTGTTGTGAGAACTTTGAACCCCCAAGTGTTTCACTACAGTTTATAACGCAGAGCCGTGAAAATAAAAATTATTTTTTTTTTCACAAAAATGATTTTTTAGCCCCCAGTTTTGTATTTTCACAAGGGTATCAGGATAAATTGGACCCTAAAAGTTGTTGTCCAATTTGTCCTGAGTACGCTGATACCCCCTATGTGGGGGGGAACCACTGTTTGGGCGCATGACAGAGCTCGGAAGGGAAGGAGCGCCATTTGGAATGCAGACTTAAATGGATTGGTCTGCAGGCGTCACGTTGCATTTGCAGAGCCCCTGATGTACCCAAATAGTACAAACCCCCCACAAGTGACCCCATATTGGAAACTAGACCCCCCAAGGAACTTATCTAAATGTGTTGTGAGAACTTTGAACCCCCAAGTGTTTCACTACAGTTTATAACGCAGAGCCGTGAAAATAAAAATTATTTTTTTTTTTCACAAAAATGATTTTTTAGCCCCCAGTTTTGTATTTTCACAAGGGTATCAGGATAAATTGGACCCTAAAAGTTGTTGTCCAATTTGTCCTGAGTACGCTGATACCCCCTATGTGGGGGGGAACCACTGTTTGGGCGCATGACAGAGCTCGGAAGGGAAGGAGCGCCATTTGGAATGCAGACTTAAATGGATTGGTCTGCAGGCGTCACGTTGCATTTGCAGAGCCCCTGATGTACCCAAATAGTACAAACCCCCCACAAGTGACCCCATATTGGAAACTAGACCTCCCAAGGAACTTATCTAGATGTGTTGTGAGAACTTTGAACCCCCAAGTGTTTCACTACAGTTTATAACGCAGAGCCGTGAAAATAAAAATTATTTTTTTTTTCACAAAAATGATTTTTTAGCCCCCAGTTTTGTATTTTCACAAGGGTATCAGGATAAATTGGACCCTAAAAGTTGTTGTCCAATTTGTCCTGAGTACGCTGATACCCCCTATGTGGGGGGGGAACCACTGTTTGGGCGCATGACAGAGCTCGGAAGGGAAGGAGCGCCATTTGGAATGCAGACTTAAATGGATTGGTCTGCAGGCGTCACGTTGCATTTGCAGAGCCCCTGATGTACCCAAACAGTACAAACCCCCCACAAGTGACCCCATATTGGAAACTAGACCCCACAAGGAACTTATCTAGATGTGTTGTGAGAACTTTGAACCCCCAAGTGTTTCACTACAGTTTATAACGCAGAGCCGTGAAAATAAAAATTATTTTTTTTTCACAAAAATGATTTTTTAGCCCCCAGTTTTGTATTTTCACAAGGGTATCAGGATAAATTGGACCCTAAAAGTTGTTGTCCAATTTGTCCTGAGTACGCTGATACCCCCTATGTGGGGGGGAACCACTGTTTGGGCGCATGACAGAGCTCGGAAGGGAAGGAGCGCCATTTGGAATGCAGACTTAAATGGATTGGTCTGCAGGCGTCACGTTGCATTTGCAGAGCCCCTGATGTACCCAAATAGTACAAACCCCCCACAAGTGACCCCATATTGGAAACTAGACCCCCCAAGGAACTTATCTAAATGTGTTGTGAGAACTTTGAACCCCCAAGTGTTTCACTACAGTTTATAACGCAGAGCCGTGAAAATAAAAATTATTTTTTTTTTTCACAAAAATGATTTTTTAGCCCCCAGTTTTGTATTTTCACAAGGGTATCAGGATAAATTGGACCCTAAAAGTTGTTGTCCAATTTGTCCTGAGTACGCTGATACCCCCTATGTGGGGGGGAACCACTGTTTGGGCGCATGACAGAGCTCGGAAGGGAAGGAGCGCCATTTGGAATGCAGACTTAAATGGATTGGTCTGCAGGCGTCACGTTGCATTTGCAGAGCCCCTGATGTACCCAAATAGTACAAACCCCCCACAAGTGATCCCATATTGGAAACTAGACCTCCCAAGGAACTTATCTAGATGTGTTGTGAGAACTTTGAACCCCCAAGTGTTTCACTACAGTTTATAACGCAGAGCCGTGAAAATAAAAATTATTTTTTTTTTCACAAAAATGATTTTTTAGCCCCCAGTTTTGTATTTTCACAAGGGTATCAGGATAAATTGGACCCTAAAAGTTGTTGTCCAATTTGTCCTGAGTACGCTGATACCCCCTATGTGGGGGGGGAACCACTGTTTGGGCGCATGACAGAGCTCGGAAGGGAAGGAGCGCCATTTGGAATGCAGACTTAAATGGATTGGTCTGCAGGCGTCACGTTGCATTTGCAGAGCCCCTGATGTACCCAAATAGTACAAACCCCCCACAAGTGACCCCATATTGGAAACTAGACCTCCCAAGGAACTTATCTAGATGTGTTGTGAGAACTTTGAACCCCCAAGTGTTTCACTACAGTTTACAACGCAGAGCCGTGAAAATAAAACATATTTTTTTCCCACAAAAATGATTTTTAGCCCCCCAAATTTTTATTTTTCCAAGGATAACAAGAGAACTTGGACCCCAGAAGTTGTTGTTCAATTTGTCCCTAGTACGTTGATACCCCATATGTTGGGGTAAACCCCTTTTTGGACGCACGGGAGAGCTCGGAAGGGTAGGAGCACTGTTTTACTTTTTCAACGCAGAATTGGCTGGAATTGAGATTGGACGCCATGTCGCGTTTGGAGAGCCCCTGATGTGCCTGAACAGTGGAAACCCTCCAATTCTACCTGAAACTCTACCCCTAACCTCACCCCTAACCGTTTACTGAACATTTTCTGACAGTCATAAGTGCCACGTATATAAGTGCCACGTATTTAAGAGCCACGTATTTAAGAGCCACGTATTTAAGTGCCACGTATTTAAGTGCCACGTATTTCAGTGCCACGTATTTCAGTGCCACGATATTTCAGTGCCACGTATTTCAGTGCCACGTATTTCAGTGCCACGTATTTCAGGCACTGAAAAATACGTGGCACGTAAATACGTGGCACTGAAAAATACGTGGCACGTAAATACGTGGCACGTAAATACGTGGCACTGAAATACGTGGCACTTAAATACGTGGCACTTAAATACGTGGCACTTATATACGTGGCCACTGAAATATCGTGGCACTTATATACGTATATACGTATATAAACGTATATTTCAGTGCCACGTATTTCAGTGCCACATATTTCAGGTTAGGGGTAGGGTTAGGGGTAGGGTTAGGGTTTTTTGTTTTTTTCTTGTTTTCTTGTGTTTTTCTATAAAAACGCATGCGTTTTACCGCGTTTACATGCATTTTTTCACACATGCGGTTTTTTTAAAAAACGCATGCAGATAAAAACGCAAGTGTGAAACCAGACTAAAAGACGCTTTTTATAGCAAAAAAGTTTTTGCGTCTCCACATTTTGAGACCTATAATTTTTCCACATTTTGGTCCACAGAGTCATGTGAGGTCTTGTTTTTTGCGGGACGAGTTGACGTTTTTATTGGTAACATTTTCGGACACGTGACCATTTTTTATCACTTTTTATTCCGATTTTTGTGAGGCAGAATAACCAAAAACCAGCTATTCATGAATTTCTTTTGGGAGAGGCGTTTATACCGTTCTGCGCTTGGTAAAATTGATAAAGCAGTTTTATTCGTCGGGTCAGTACGATTACAGCGATACCTCATTTATATCATTTTTTTATGTTTTGACGCTTTTATACGATAAAAACTATTTTATAGAAAAAAAAATTATTTTGGCATCGCTTTATTCTGAGGACTATAACTTTTTTATTTTTTTGCTGATGATGCTGTATGGTGGCTCGTATTTTGCGGGACAAGATGACGTTTTCAGCGGTAACATGGTTATTTATATCCGTCTTTTTGATCGCGTGTTATTCCACTTTTTGTTCGGTGGTATGGTAATAAAGCGTTGTTTTTTGCCTCGGTTTTTTTTTTTTTTTCTTACGGTGTTTACTGAAGGGGTTAACTAGTGGGCCAGTTTTATAGGTGGGGTCGTTACGGACGCGGCGATACTAAATATGTGTACTTTTATTGTTTTTGTTTGTTTTTTTTAGATAAAGAAATGTATTTATGGGAATAATATTTTTTTTTTATTATTATTTATTTAGGATTTTTTTTTTTTTTTTTTTACACATGTGGAAATTTTTTTTTTTACTTTTTTACTTTGTCCCAGGGGGGGACATCACAGATCGCAGATCTGATAGTGTGCACAGCACTCTATCAGATCGGCGATCATACTTTCATCGGAGCAGGCTGCAGCTTTCATCTGCAGCCTGCTCCGACCCGGAAGTGCTCCCTGCAGGACCCGGATACAGCCCCTCGGCCATTTTGGATCCGGGGCCTGCAGGGAGAAGACATTCGGTACGAGGTGAGTACATCACCTTGTACCGATCGTCTCAGGGAAGCACGCAGGGAGCCCCCTCCCTGCGCGATGCTTCCCTGTACCGCCGGTACACCGCGATCATGTTTGATCGCGGTGTGCCGGGGGTTAATGTGCCGGGGGCGGTCCGTGACCGCTCCTGGCACATAGTGCCGGATGTCAGCTGCGATATGCAGCTGACACCCGGCCGCGATCGGCCGCGCTCCCCCCGTGAGCGCGGCCGATCGCGTATGACGTACTATACCGTCACCGGGAATTAAGGCCCACCCCACCTCGACGGTATAGTACGTCATACGGGATTAAGGGGTTAATCACAAAATTCCATATATGTTTAGATAACCAATGACGGAGGAGCTAGACAATATGGTAATTAACTAACCACCCCTAACAACCTCTAACCACTCCTTTCTATATGAAAATATAAAACTATGTATGTACAATAAAGTTTGAGTATTGATGGAATGTTATTGACACAACAATGGTGTGCAGTCTCATTCCTTGAGCGCTCAAAATACTCAGTCTTATTGGGAGCGGGCACAGCACACACAGGGATAAATTTATCCAATCCAAATTTCCATATCAACTTTACCTGTAATATTTCATATTACCACCTACTACTATTATTTTTTAGTGAACTAGCTTTTTATATTATGATCTATTAGGCATGGTTGCAACAATATTCCACTGGGCATTAATGCATTAATTCAGTTCTAGCTGCCATTTATTAACTATTTACCTTATTTATTAATTGCCCGCACTTTATTTAGTTCTAGTGAATTTGGCTTTACATCCCATTGTGCAATAATTTAAATAAACACCATCTGCTGCTATTTTAACAGTTTTTTTAAATTATATTAAGATATGTAATTATTTCCCGCTACCTGCATCCATCCCTGTTGAGAGATTTTAATGTAATTGTTTTCATTTCTATCATGTTAATAAATATTTAAAATGTATTTCTAGTCATGTTTCCTCAATATAGGTTTATAAATGCCATAAAAAAGTGCACAAGTGTGGCCCATCATAATCTGAGTGGAAGAACCCAGCCTGAGCTGAAACCACAGTGTCGAGAACCTGTCTGGGCCTCGAAATAGAGGTTGATGTGCTCAAATGTGAAAGAGTGCCAAACTCATTGGGTTTCTCAAAACCAATGAGCTACGGCACCCCAAGGTCACCACTTCAGGGGCATTTCTGTTCTTCGCACTTTTAAATAAGCCAATTTCATGGCTTCAAGATTTTGGGTTAACCGATACTTATCAAAAACGTAAGTCCAGCCGCTGATAAGAAGAGATATTGCACTTGATCTTAGCCAAAAATCCGATAAAACTCTAGACAATGTGCCAGTGATGTGTTAAGATATGTGCAATCACTTTAGTAATGGAGCTATAAGTGAAGAAGGTAGATGTCCACTGAGATAAATATGGCTCTGGCTACCTATTTTGGCGAGTGCCCTATATTTTTTTAATTCAGTGATGCCCGTGGATCACCCATTTTCTTGAATTAGTTGATCATTCCATTGAGGATAGTCATTCTTTTGTATAGTTCAGAACCAAACTGATTGACCCTATAGAATTAGTTGTGGGAAATAATAGTAATGTCCTGGAGTAGGGGAGAGGGGGACGGACAACTGTTGTAATAGTGATCTATTTTTTAGGCAAGTTTAATCTATAAGTCTATCACCAGTCTGAAATCGTCCAATCTAATCAGTATGAACAAAAAAAACAGCTTAATTGTAGACCAGGTGTCAATAAACTTTGGTGTAGGTCACATACAGTAGGACTATAACCGTAAAAAATAAAAAGTGTCTGCAGCCGGAGTTAGTCGGTTTGCACAATACAGTTAGCTCCAGAACTATTTGGATGTAACACAATTTTTGGGATTTTATCGGTGTACCAAAACATATTCAAGATACAGTTGTATAATCAATATGGACTTAATATGCAGAATCTCAGACTTTAATTTGAGGGTATTCACAACCTAGTTGGAGTAAAGGTACCGTCACACTGAGCGACTTTACAACGAGAACGACAACGATCCGTGACGTTGCAGCGTCCTGGATAGTGATATCGTTGTGTTTGACACGCAGCAGCGATCTGGATCCTGCTGTGATATCGCTGGTCGTTGCTGAAAGTCTAGAACTTTATTTGGTCGTCAGATCGGCGTGTATCGTTGTGTTTGACAGCAAAAGCAACGATGCCAGCAATGTTTTACAATGGTAACCAGGGTAAATATCGGGTTGCTAAGCATAGGGCCGCGCTTAGTAACCCGATATTTACCCTGGTTACCATTGTAAAAGTAAAAAAAAAAACACTACATACTCACCTTCTGATGTCTGTCACGTCCCCCGGCGTCCGCGCTGCTGCTCAGAGCTTCCTGCACTGCATGTGTCAGTGCCGGCCGTAAGGCAAAGCACAGCGGTGACGTCACCGCTCTGCTTTAGGGCCGGCGCTCACACAGTGCAGGGAAGCGGACGCGACAGGCACCGGAATGTAAGTATGTAGTGTTTGGGTTTTTTTACATTTACACTGGTAACCAGGGTAAACATCGGGTTACTGAGCGCGGGGCTGCGCTTAGTAACCCGATGTTTACCCTGGTTACCAGGGGACTTCGGCATCGTTGTTCGCTGGAGAGCTGCGACCACACAGCGACGCTGCAGCGATCGGCATCGTTGTCGAAATCGCTGCAGCATCGCTTAATGTGACGGTACCTTAAGGGTTTAAGAATCACAGCTCTTTTTTATATATACCTCTTGAAGCTCATCAAGAGAATGCCAAGCGTGTGCAAAGCAGTCATCAAAGCAAAAGGTGGCTACTTTGAAGAACCTAGAATATAAGACATAATTTCAGTTTTTTCACACTTTTTTGTTAAGTATATAATTCCACATGTGTTAATTCCTAGTTTTGATGCCTTCAGTGTGAATTTACAATTTTGATAGTCATGAAAATACAGAAAATTCTTTAAATGAGAAGGTGTGTCCAAACTTTTGGTCTGTACTGTAACAGAAACAGACCATCATTAGGCTGAAAAAAGAAGAAATCTATTAGAGAGATTCGTTGATCATGAGGAAGGTAAGAGATCAGCCTAAAACTACACGGGGGGAAGTTGTTAATGATCTCAAGGCCGCTGGGACCACAGCTCTCTACTCACCGGGCCCCATACGCCAGTAAGCGTCAGTGGCAGCCCTATGTTCACCTCTGAGAGATGTGCTACTGCCAAGCAGAAATCTGTTTTAACACTTTGGGATATGGAAGAATAAGTTGCCACTCTTCCCAAGTGTCCTGTCAGATGAAGGCAGCTGCCATTAAAAACAATTTTGGTAAAAAAATATTTAAAAAAAGGGGAGTAATACAGAGTTGCTGAAGAACAGATAGAATCCGGTAGCGTATATTCAGAGCATATTTATTGCTGATATTCTTTCAGAGCATTTATTGATACCTGGGAAAAAAGCAGGGGTCACTTATTCAGTACTCAGATATTTTGCACCCTCTAACCCAGGCCTGCACAACATATGGCCCGTGAGCCTCATGTGGCCCACCAAAGGTTTAGCTGCGGGCCGTGGAGTTGTCCAGGAAATGATGCTTCCTTCTTCTTATATTCTAATGTATTCATGCCTTTCAGGGGCACTGTGGGGGTATTATAATATGTGGGGGCACACTGGAGGCATTATAATGTGTTGAGGCCATCAGTGTGATTGGGTGCACTGTGGGGACATCTTGCTTTATGGGGCACATAATGTTTAAGAGGGATCTCCTGTGGGTGACAGAGCATCATACTGTGTGGGGGTCACCACTATGTATGGGGGTGCAATGAGGGCATCAGTATGTGTGGGGGTCACCACTATGTATGGAGATGCAATGAGGGCATCAGTATGTGTGGGGGTCACCACTATGTATGGGGATGCAATGAGGGCATCAGTATGTGTGGGGGTCACCACTATGTATGGGGATACAATGAGGGCATCATTCTGTGTGAGGGTCACCACTATGTATGGGGATACAATGAGGGCATCATACTGTGTGGGGGTCACCACTATGTATGGGGATACAATGAGGGCATCAGTATGTGTGGGGGTCACCACTATGTATGGGGATACAATGAGGGCATCATTCTGTGTGAGGGTCACCACTATGTATGGGGATGCAATGAGGGCATCATACTGTGTGAGGGTCACCACTGTGTATGGGGATACAATGAGGGCATCAGTATGTGTGGGGGTCACCACTATGTATGGGGATACAATGAGGGCATCAGTATGTGTGGGGTCACCACTATGTATGGGGATGCAATGAGGGCATCATACTGTGTGAGGGTCACCACTATGTATGGGGATGCAATGAGGGCATCAGTATGTGTGGGGGTCACCACTATGTATGGGGATACAATGAGGGCATCATTCTGTGTGAGGGTCACCACTATGTATGGGGATACAATGAGGGCATCATACTGTGTGGGGGTCACCACTATGTATGGGGATACAATGAGGGCATCATACTGTGTGGGGGTCACCACTATGTATGGGGATACAATGAGGGCATCATTCTGTGTGAGGGTCACCACTATGTATGGGGATACAATGAGGGCATCATACTGTGTGGGGGTCACCACTATGTATGGGGATACAATGAGGGCATCATACTGTGTGGGGGTCACCACTATGTATGGAGATGCAATGAGGGCATCAGTATGTGTGTCTGAGGGCACGCTGAAGGTATCACAGTGTGTAGAGGTATTCTTGTGTGTAGGCACTGTGAGGGCAGCACACTGTGTGAGGGGGTGCATCATACTGTGTGGTGGAGCATTGTGGGGGGAATCTTACTGTGTGAGAACGCTATGAGGCGTTATTACTAGGAGCTCTATTTTTTTGTGGGCACACAAAAAATTGGGTGGGGTTAGAAGCATGGTTTAGTTTTGTGTGGGCATACAAAAAATTAGGTGGGGTTAAAAGTATGGTTTAAAAAATGTGCCATAGCACTATATTTGTCTACTTATCCCTCTTTCCTACCTTTCAAAGATGGGAGGTATACATGTAGATCCAACCCAAGAAAAGTGATTGTTTAATCATCCATGTCAATGATTCATCCAAGTGATAAATAAACCTCCACCTTTATTGGATCTACAATGAGATTCCCTGCTTATGTCTAATTTGCAAGAAATAAAATCTACTTACTCTTTCCCGTTTCCAATACATAAAGACAACCTAAGCAAAGAAATAATGAGAAAAAAGAAATGAGTATTAGAGAGGTAAAACAATATCTGCGACTGTGGGGAAAAAAAATTACTTTAAAATTATCTATAAAATCTCTTGTGTGATGGTAGTAAAAACACTGAAATCAGTGTCGTAAATAGAGTCCGATGGACCCCTGTGCAAAATTTGGACCTAAGCCCCCGCCCTCGGTCAGGTGTATAGGACCTTGTAGTGTCTAAATCCAATAAGGACAGACGAGTTGCCCCCCTCCCCATTATGTAGTAATGTCCCCCATCTTGGGCTCTTTCCTAGTATGTAGGTCCCTATCCTGGGCCCATCCTAGTACATAGGTCCCTCTTCCTCGCCCCATCCTGGTATAAGCACATAGTAGAATGTAAAAGTTTGGGCACCCCTTGTCAAAATTATTGTTTTTGTGAACAGTTAAGCAAGCTAAAAGGCTAAAAAGTTAAAGATGTTACATTATCTTTGTATTTTAGGGAAAAAAAATATACATTTTCATTTTTTATATTTTAAAAATTATAAAAAAGGAAAATGGTTCAATGCAAAAGTTTGGGCACCCTGCATGGTTAGTATCTAAATCATGCTATCAAAAATACTGGAGACCTGAATTAAAAATAGTAACAAATCTTTATTAGAAAATTGCAAGGTAGTACATGATCAGACGACACATGATACATTTGGATAAAAAAGTGGTATCAACACAATCTTTATTACAAAATCATTCTCAAAAAAGCCGTCTTAACTACATAGATGTGTAATTATACATGTTATTTGCCAACATGAGTTCAAAAAATCTAATCACACCATAAATAGTTTTAATAAAAAAAAGAGGATGTGCTTATAAACCACTATCGTTTATGCTTTATTTCTGTAGAAAAAAATGCTCCGGGCTGTATTTTTTTTTTATTGTTTATACTGCCATCTAGTGGCAAAGGACAGAATAACGTCCTATCCACAGTTTCAGAACAGGGCCTAATATCCAAATCCTCACTGGATTAACCTGAGGCATATTTTGCTATATAAGGCTACTTTCACACTTCCGTCGGTACGGGGCCGTCGCAAACCGTCGGCCCGACGTACCGACGGATGTTGTGCTAAATTTAGCACAATGTAGGCAGCGGATGCAGTTTTACAACGCATCCACTGCCCATTGTGATGAGCGGGGGGAAGGAGGGGGCGGAGTTCGGGCCACTCATGCGCGGTCGGAAATGGCGGATCCGACGGACAAAAAAATGTTACATTGAACTTTTTTTGTCACGACGGACCGCAAAATACATCCGTCGTCCATTAAAGTGTATGGGAAAAAAGATCCTGCGAGCACATTTGCAGAATCCGTTTATTTGCCATAACGACGGATTGCGACAGAGGCAAAAAGACGGAAGTGTGAAAGAGGCCTAATATCCAAATCCTCACATAAATAATTTTCTTATAAGTACATGAAAGGGAATGCCTAGCACTATTTACCATCTATTAAATCAAAGTGCTGAGTAGTGCAAAAATTGCTATTGCAGTGTTAGGCAGTGCTAGGGCTAGCAGAAGGCACCGAGTAAATATAGATGTTTATTATTGATGCGTTCGCAGCCCAGGGTCCACCGTGCAGGAGGAACCTGCTGCTAGTGAATGGTGGCACTATTTGGCGGTATAAGCGAACTCTGTTACTTCACAAAGTACCTGTGAAAGGAAAGCACTGCGCCCTGTTAGACTCACAGGAGCACAAGCTAACTGCCAAACTGATAGCAGTCAGTGGTTATGCACACACAATCTCCTCACCGGAGGTGCCGGTATTCTAGGGGCTTATTTCAGCCCGGTCCCTGAATACATACATACATAACCACACTGGCGCAAAGCACATAACTTAGGCTACTTTCACACTAGCGTGAAAGTCTACCTACGTCGCAATGCGTCGTTTAAGAGAAAAAACGCATCCTGCAAAGTCTGCAGGATGTGTTTTTTCCCCATAGACTTACATTAGCGACGTATGGTCACACGTCGCATCCGTCGTGCGACGGATGTGTCGTGTTTTGGCGGACCGTCGGCACAAAAAATGTTCAATGTAACTTTTTTCGTGCTTCGAGTCCGCCATTTTCAACAGCGCATGCGCGGCCGAAACTCCGCCCCCTCCTCCTCGGATCTCACAATGGGCAGCGGATGCGTTGTAAAACTGCATCCGCTGCCCACATTGTGCTACATTAACACACTGTCCGTCGGGCCGACGGATTGCGACGGCCCATACCGACGGACTAGTGTGAAAGTAGCCTTAGATTGATACTATTGATGGCCGTGCGGTCATGCAAACCTTTTATAGCTGCAGAAAGTACAGGACCTTCCCAGATGGACCAATGGGAGGCTGCCACAGAAGTTGAGCACCTTCAGGACCTTCCTAGAGGACAATGGGATTAGCTGCAGTATCTAAGCATGTGACCCTTGATCTCCAATGAGAGATCTTACCCTGGGCATGCTCAGAAGGGGAAAAGCAGGACTTGGTCCCAAAAACGTCTGCTCGCCGCTGCCCAGTGCTGGCTACAATGGCAGAAGCTTGAAAGGTAGCAGTAACCCTTTGCACAGAGTCAGACTGAGCGAGACACTGGGACCGACGTCTCCACTGAGCAGACTCCACTGCGGCAGGAGAAGAATGGGAGACCACAGTGGAGATGGCCTGAGATTCCCCCTGTGCAGAGGCGGGAACTCAACCCCTAACAGGCAGTCCCCATATCAAAACACATATAAGCTTTTTCAAGACGATATACCACAAAAATGCCAATGGACCATGTGCAGGGTCTCTATCATTCCTATGAGCAGCTGTAACTGAAACTTTGCTTGGTCTTCCAGACCTTATTTTGACCTCCACTGTTCCTGTTAACTGCCATTTCTTAATTACATTTTGAACTGAGGAAAGGGAAACTTGAAAATGCTTTCCTATTTTTTTTTATGGCCTTCTCCTGCTTTGTGGGCCACCACCATTTTCATTTTCAGAGTGCTAGGCAGCTTCTTAAAAGAACCCACAGCTACTGTTTTTTTGCACAAGGTTAAAGGAGGCTGGGTTTTATAATGCTTGGAAATTTGTATCAGCTGACCCTTCCTAATAGTGGTCGTGAGCAAGCCATAACCCTAACAGTTTGTTTAAGGTTTGAACTCTTGGTCAAAGTTATCTGAGCACACAAATCTCCAAGGTAGCCCAAACTTTTGCATTGGCCCATTTTCTTTTTTGTAATTTTTAAAATGTAAAAAAAATTACTATACAGTGCCTACAAGTAGTATTCAACCCCCTGCAGATTTAGCAGGTTTAATAAGATGCAAATAAGTTAGAGCCTTCAAACTTCAAACAAGAGCAGGATTTATTAACAGATGCATAAATCTTACAAACCAAAAAGTTTTGTTGCTCAGTTAAATTTTTATACATTTTAAACATAAAAGTGTGGGTCAATTATTATTCAACCCCTAGGTTTAATATTTTGTGGAATAACCTTTGTTTGCAATTACAGCTAATAATCGTCTTTTATAAGACCTGATCAGGCCGGCACAGGTCTCTGGAGTTATCTTGGCCCACTCCTCCATGCAGATCTTCTCCAAGTTATCTAGGTTCTTTGGGTGTCTCATGTGGACTTTAATCTTGAGCTCCTTCCACAAGTTTTCAATTGGGTTAAGGTCAGGAGACTGACTAGGCCACTGCAACACCTTGATTTTTTGTCTCTTGAACCAGGCCTTGGTTTTCTTGGCTGTGTGCTTTGGGTCGTTGTCTTGTTGGAAGATGAAATGACGACCCATCTTAAGATCCTTGATGGAGGAGCGGAGGTTCTTGGCCAAAATCTCCAGGTAGGCCGTGCTATCCATCTTCCCATGGATGTGGACCAGATGGCCAGGCCCCTTGGCTGAGAAACAGCCCCACAGCATGATGCTGCCACCACCATGCTTGACTGTAGGGATGGTATTCTTGGGGTCGTATGCAGTGCCATCCAGTCTCCAAACGTCACGTGTGTGGTTGGCACCAAAGATCTCGATCTTGGTCTCATCAGACCAGAGAACCTTGAACCAGTCAGTCTCAGAGTCCTCCAAGTGATCATGAGCAAACTGTAGACGAGCCTTGACATGACGCTTTGAAAGTAAAGGTACCTTACGGGCTCGTCTGGAACGGAGACCATTGCGGTGGAGTACTTATGGTATTGACTGAAACCAATGTCCCCACTGCCATGAGATCTTCCCGGAGCTCCTTCCTTGTTGTCCTTGGGTTAGCCTTGACTCTTCGGACAAGCCTGGCCTCGGCACGGGAGGAAACTTTCAAAGGCTGTCCTGGCCGTGGAAGGCTAACAGTAGTTCCATAAGCCTTCCACTTCCGGATGATGCTCCCAACAGTGGAGACAGGTAGGCCCAACTCCTTGGAAAGGGTTTTGTACCCCTTGCCAGCCTTGTGACCCTCCACGATCTTGTCTCTGATGGCCTTGGAATGCTCCTTTGTCTTTCCCATGTTGACCATGTATGAGTGCTGTTCACAAGTTTGGGGAGGGTCTTAAATAGTCAGAAAAGGCTGGAAAAAGAGATAATTAATCCAAACATGTGAAGCTCATTGTTCTTTGCCTGAACTACTTCTTAATACTTTAGGGGAACCAAACAGAATTCTGGTGGGTTGAGGGGTTGAATAATAAATGACCCTCTGAAAAGACTTTTCACAATTAAAAAAAAAAAAGAAAAGAAATAACATTCTTTTTTGCTGCAGTGCATTTCACACTTCCAGGCTGATCTACAGTCCAAATGTCACAATGCCAAGTTAATTCCAAATGTGTAAACCTGCTAAATCTGCAGGGGGTTGAATACTACTTGTAGGCACTGTATATACAAAAAAATAAAGGTAACACTAAAAATCCCACATCCTAGATATCACTGAAAGAAATATTCCAGTTGTAAATATTTATTAATTACATAGTGGAATGTGTTCAGAACAATAAAACCTAAAAATTATCAACGTAAATTACAACTAATATCCCACGGAGGTCTGGAGTTGGAATGATGCTCAAAATGAAAGTGGAAAATGAAGGCTGAACCAACTTCAGTGGAAATGCCTCAAGACAAGGAAATGATGCTCAGTATTGTGTGTGGCCTCCACTTGCCTGTATGACCTTCCTGCAATGCCTGGGCATGCTTCTGATGAGGCGGCGGATGGTCTCCTGAGGGATCTCCCAGACCTGGACTTAAGCATCTGCCATCTCCTGGACAGTCTGTGGTGCAACGTGACGTTGGTCGATGGTTCAAGACATGATGTCCCAGATGTGTTCAATCGAATTCAGGTCTGGGGAAAGGGTGGGCCAGTCCACAGCTTCAGTGCCTTCATCTTGCAGAAACTGCTGACATACTCCAGCTACATGAGGTCTGGCAATATCCTGCATTAGGAGGAACCCAGGGCCAACCGCACCAGCATATGGTCTCACAAGGGATCTGAGGATTTCTTCTCGGTACCTAATGGCAGTCAGGCTACCTCTGGTGAGCACATGGAGGGCTGTGCAGCCCTCCAAAGAAATGCCACCTCACACCATTACTGACCCACTGCCAAACCGGTCATGCTGAAGGATGTTGCAGGCAGCATATCGCTCTCCATGGTGTCTCCAGACTCTGTCACATGCTCAGTGTGAACCTGCTTTCATCTGTGAAGAGTAGGGTTGAGCGAAACTGATCGGACATTTTCAAAAATCGCCGACTTTCAGCAAAGTCGGGTTTCATGAAACCCGACCCGATCTTAGTGTCGGATTGGCCATGCTGTCGGCGATCTTCCCGCCAAAGTCGCGTTTCATATGACGCTTTCCCCGCCATTTTTCAGCCAGTGAATGAGTGTGGGCAGTGTGATGACATAGGTTCCGGCTTGCTTTTTGCGGCGTCACAGGGGGTAAAACCGCCATATTACTGTTTGGGATGCAGCGATTTCCACAGTCCAACACAATCTTTGCAGGGATGACGAGAGAGAGAGAGACTTTGCTCCAGCATTGAGTTACATCGGGTTTCGTGTTTCGGTCGATCCCCGACTTTGCGCAATAATCGGACGATTTGACTCGACTCGACTTTTGACAAAGTCGGGTTTCGCAAAACCCATCTCGATCCTAAAAATGTTAAAGTCGCTCAACCCTAGTAAAGAGCACAGGGTGCCAGTGGCAAATTTGTCAATCCTGATGTTCTGTGGCAAATACCAAGCGTCCTGCACAGTTTTGGGCTGTGAGCATAACCACCATCTGTGGATGTCGGACACTCAGACCATGCTCATGGAGTCGGTCCCTAACCGTTTGTGCAGACACAAACACATTTGTGGCCTGCTGGAGGTCATTTTGGAGGGCTCTGGCAGGGCTCCTCCTGTTCCTCCTTGCACAAAGGCTGAGGTAGCGGTCCTGCTGCTGGGTTGTTGCCCTCCTACGGCCCCCTCCACGTCTCCTGGTGTACTGGCCTGTCTCCTATTAGTGCCTCCAGCCTCTGGACACTACGCTGGCAGACACCGCAAATCCTCTTGTCTTGCCGCAGCTCGCATTGATGTGCCATCCTGGATGAGCTGCACTACCTGAGTACACTTGTGTGGGTTGTAGAGTCCGCCTCATGCTACCACAAGTGTGAACGCACAACCAACATTCAAAAGTGACCAAAACATCAGCCAGAAAGCATTGGTACTGAGATGTGGTCTGTGGTCCCCACCTGCAGAACCACTCCTTTATTGAGTGTGTCTTGATAATTGCCAATAATTTCCATCTTGTCTATTCCATTTGCACAACAGCATGTGACATTGATTGTCAAACAGTGTCGCTTCCTAAGTGGACAGTTTGATTTCACAGAAGTTTGATTTACTTGGAATTACTGTATGTATACTTTTTTGCCTACAATATAAAGGAAATGTGTCATCTTTAACTTTAGGTCTTTTAGCAATCATTTCATCTTCAAATTGCTTAACTGTTCACAATAACAGTAATTTTGACCAGGGGTACCCAACCTGTTAGATGGTACTGTATGTCTCTATCCTGGTATACATGCTCCCCATCCATGTCCCATCCTGGTTTAAATGACCTTAATCCTGATATATATGTTCCCTATCCTGGTTTACACTGATGAACAAAATACTAAGAATGCTTTAAAAGTTTCACTTTTAGGCTCCATATCTCACCATCCATTACTGATTTGAATGTGAGTCTACGATCATTTTATAGACAATCATTTTGGCAATCTTATACATAAATTTGACCTGCAACTATTATTTTAATTTAATTTTTTTAGTATTTTGTAAATACACTTTTGGCTTTCAACACTGCCTCAATCCTTCTGGACTGCTCTCAATCAGATTCAAACATGTGTCGAGCGAAATCTGATCCCATGTTTCTTCTACAGGTTCCCATAGTTGGTGTATACTGTTCAACTCACTTGGGCATGTATACAGTTTTTTCTTCAACTTTACCCACAAGTGTTTGATTGGGTTGAGGTCTGAGGACTGTGAGGCCAATTCAGCACCTGTACTTGATTGTCATTGAACCCTTTGTTTGCTAATCTTGACATATGCTTCAAGTTGCTGCCTTCCTGGAACACTACATTGTCCTTTTCATACCCATAGTACTCGAGCGTACGAAGTAACTAATCTTGTAGGATACTCACATATAGCTCAGCATTGAGACCACCATCGATCCTAGTCAAGTATCCAATGCCTTTGACTGTGAAACAACCCCATATCATCAGACTTCTCCACCGAACTTGCCTGTTCCTTCAACATCTCGATCCGTTAGCCGCTTTTTCCCTTGTTTCTTCCAACCCATTTGCACCCATCAGAGCCCAGTCTGTTGACTTTCATCTCATTGCTCCAAATCACCCATTTCCAATCTTGTACTGTCCACTTTTCTGCAAACTCGAGCAGATGCTTCTTATGACAGTATTGTTGTCGACGCTTCTTCACCTTTTTTTGAACCAGCTATCTAGATTTGTGTAACGTGCATCACACAGTGCTAAATTGACGTCTGTGATCTCACTATTATGAAACATACAAGCCACCTTCACTGCCAGAACTGATAGACCCTGTGATGAGCCGATTTGTTGACTCCGATATTTTGCCTGGGCATCAACCTCTTGGTTTTTGAATGGATGGACGGCTTCCTTTCATATGCTTCCCACTGTCATGGCACTCACATGATGCAGGTTGGCAATTTCCCTGGCCGAGAAAGGCTATTAATGAGCTGGATGATGCTGTTTCTCTTTTGTTGGGAAATCTTCTTTATGGCTGCTCCTCGATTTGAACCAGTGACCTTTCACTTGGGAACCACCATAAATACATTGAGCTTTTAGGGAATGTGAGAACAGGTTGTAATTTGTAGAATACAGGTAGAAAAATATTTTTTCACCACTGTAACAATGCAGTAACATGACAAGAATCTGCATAACTAATCATATCATATGCTCAATAGTTGCAAAAGTTCAGTGTACTGTATGTCCCTTATTCTGGGCCCTATACTGGTATATATATCCCCAATGCTGGTATATATGTCCCTTATTTTAGGCCCTATCAGGTTATATATGTTCCCCATTCTTTTAAATATGTACCCCATCCTGGTATATTTGTTCCTTATCCTGGGCCCTATACTGGTATATATAGCCCCAATGCTGGTATATATGTCCTTTATCTTGGGCCCTATCATGTTATATATGTAGCCCATCCTGGTATAGTTGTCCCTTATTCTGGGTCCCATCCTGGTATGTATATACCCCATCTTGATATACAGTCCCTGACAGAAGTTATGTCGCTTATCCATGTTATGTAAATAACAGCTTATAACCTGACGTTAAATTCATCCATTGGTTGTATAAATTATTCTTTTGAAAGCTGAAACCCTCCAAAATGTGGTATAGGTTAAGAAAATAAATTGGCATTAATATAGAAATATTGATCAGTTAATGAACACAGAATGGTCTATGACATAACTTCTGTCAGGGACTGTATATGTCCCTTATCCTGGGCCACCCCCATCCTGTGATATATGTTCTCCATCCTGGTACATATGTCCCTTATCTGGGCCCCATCATGGTATATATGTTCCTCATACTGGCATATGCACCTTGTTCTGCCACTATTCTTTAATGCATAGAAAAAAACAAAACAATTCTACTCACCTTCCTCCGCTCCACTGACGTGCCGTGTCCTCATCTGAATCCGGCAGCTGACTTCTGCATGCAAGCGGCTGGAATGTATGACGTCACTCCCATGTGCCCCCAATCACGTGCACGCCGGTGCTAGATGTTGGCCCCTGGCAGGTGTATTGCAGCCCTTGAACTCGGTGAGACTCTGTGCCACAGTACACTTCAGTTGATTGTGTGTCTGAGGATGCACATGCAGTTGAAGTAGGCGTTGCCGACGGCGGGCCCCCTAACCGCACGGGCCCGGTCAAGACCTCTGCGACCACGATCGTTATGTTCCTGACTGTAGTATAGACTGGCATTAACACCTTAATGACCAGACTTGAAAAAGCCTAAGTGACCGACTTATTTTTGTTTTTTTGCTTATCTGAATTTCGTTGGCCATTACATTTTTTTCCCCACTGGTATAACTCTGTGAAGTCATGTTTTATGCAGGAGAATTGTTATTGCTTCTTAGCGATATTTGGGTGTTTTGTTCACATTTTTTAGTAATTTCTATTGTATTTGTATGGAAAATTGTTGTGAATTCCATTTCTCGGACTCCCTCCTGTGGTCATGAATGGTACTTTGGTTAGTTCTGCTCTTGGACTCCCTCTGGTGGCTTTGAGCGGAACTGCTGGTCTCTGAGGTTGGCTTTCTCAGCTGCCCTCGTTTATTGCTAGGCTGGCTTCCCTATTTAACTCTACTCAGATCGTTACTTCATGCCAGCTGTCAATGTCTCAGTATTGGTTCAGATCTCTCTTGGACTTCTCTGAGGACCTGTCTACTCCAGCAGAAGCTAAGTCCTTGCTAGTTCATTTGTTGTTACTGCTTCCTGAATATATTTCTTAGTACTGCTAAATTCTAGTCCAGCTTGCTATCATGATATTTCCTTACTAGCTGGAAGCTCTGGGGGTGCAGAGTGGCACCTCCACACCTTGAGTCGGTGTGAGGATCTTTTTGCATACTCTGCGTGGTTTTTGTAGTTTTTTGTGCTGACCGCATAGTTCCCTTTTCTATCCTCTGACTATTTAGTGAAGTCTGGCCTCCTTTGCTAAAACCTGTTTCATTCCTGTGTTTGTGACTTTCCTCTTAACTCACAGTCAATATATGTGGGGGGCTGCCTTTACCTTTGGGTAATTTCTCTGAGGCAAGGTAAGGCTTCTATTTTCTATCTTTAGGGGTAGTTAGCTCTTAGGCTGTGAAGAGGCGTCTAGGGAGACTTAGGTACGCTCCACGGCTATTTCTAGTGTGTGCGATAGGAGTAGGGTTTGCGGTCAGCAGAGTTCCACTTCCCCAGAGCTTGTCCCGATTTCTAGTTTACTCATCAGGTCATTCCGGGTGCTCCTAACCACCAGGTCCATAACAGTCTTGAGGGTGCCAAGCACCGCATGGTGGTCTTGACGGATCACAAGAATCTGACTTATCTCGAGTCTGCCAAGCGGTTGAATCCTAGGCAGGCTCGATGGTCGCTGTTTTTCTCCCATTTCGATTTTGTGGTCTCATACCTTCCGGGTTCTAAGAATGTGAAGGCTGATGCCCTTTATAGGAGTTTTGTGCCTGATTCTCCGGGAGTCCCTGAGCCGGCTGGTATTCTCAAAGAGGGGGTAATTCTGTCTGCCATCTCCCCTGATTTGCGGTGGGTGCTGCAGGAGTTTCAGGCTGATAGACCTGACCGTTGTCCAGCGGAGAAACTGTTTGTCCCTGATAGATGGACTAGCAGAGTTATTTCTGAGGTTCATTGTTCGGTGTTGGCTGGTCATCCTGGGATTTTTGGTACCAGAGATTTGGTGGCTAGGTCCTTTTGGTGGCCTTCCTTGTCACGGGATGTGCGTTCTTTTGTGCAGTCTTGTGGGACTTGTGCTCGGGCCAAGCCCTGCTGTTCTCGTGCCAGTGGGTTGCTTTTGCCCTTGCCGGTCCCGAAAAGGCCTTGGACGCATGTTTCCATGGATTTTATTTCAGATCTTCCTGTCTCTCAAAGGATGTCTGTCATCTGGGTGGTTTGTGATCGCTTTTGTAAGATGGTCCATTTGGTACCCTTGCCTAAATTACCTTCCTCCTCTGATTTGGTGCCATTGTTCTTTCAGCATGTGGTTCGTTTGCATGGCATTCCGGAGAACATTGGGTCGGACAGAGGGTCCCAGTTTGTCTCTAGGTTTTGGCGGTCCTTTTGTGCTAAGATGGGCATTGATTTGTCTTTTTCTTCAGCTTTCCATCCTCAGACAAATGGCCAAACCGAACGAACCAACCAGACTTTGGAAACCTATCTGAGATGCTTTGTTTCTGCTGATCAGGATGATTGGGTGACCTTTTTGCCATTGGCTGAGTTTGCCCTTAACCCCTTCATGACCCAGCCTATTTTGGCCTTAATGACCTTGCCGTTTTTTGCAATTCTGACCAGTGTCCCTTTATGAGGTAATAACTCAGGAACGCTTCAACGGATCCTAGCGATTCTGAGACTGTTTTTTCGTGACATATTGGGCTTCATGTTAGTGGTAAATTTAGGTCGATAATTTCTGAGTTTATTTGTGAAAAAAACGGAAATTTGGCAAAAAATTTGAAAATTTAGCAATTTTCACATTTTGAATTTTTATTCTGTTAAACTAGAGAGTTATGTGACACAAAATAGTTAATAAATAACATTTCCCACATGTCTACTTTACATCAGCACAATTTTGGAAACAAATTTTTTTTTTGCTAGGAAGTTATAAGGGTTAAAATTTGACCAGTGATTTCTCATTTTTACAACAAAATTTACAAAACCATTTTTTTTAGGGACCACCTCACATTTGAAGTCAGTTTCAGGGTTCTATATGGCTGAAAATACCCAAAAGTGACACCATTCTAAAAACTGCACCCCTCAAGGTGCTCAAAACCACATTCAAGAAGTTTATTAACCCTTCAGGTGTTTCACAGCAGCAGAAGCAACATGGAAGTAAAAAAATGAACATTTAACTTTTTAGTCACAAAAATGATCTTTTAGCAACAATTTTTTTATTTTCCCAAGGGTAAAAGGAGAAACTGGAAAATTGCCTCCAATCTTTAGCGGACACCATGTCGCGTTTGGAGAGCCCCCGTGTGCCTAAACATTGGAGCTCCCCCACAAGTGACCCCATTTTGGAAACTAGACCCCCCAAGGAACTTATCTAGAAGCATAGTGAGCACTTTAAACCCCCAGGTGCTTCACAAATTGATCCGTAAATATGAAACAATACTTTTTTTTTCACAAAAAAATTATTTTAGCCTCAATTTTTTCATTTTCACATGGGCAACAGGATAAGAGGGATCCTAAAATTTGTTGTCCAATTTGTCCTGAGTACGCTGATACCTCATATGTGGGGGTAAACCACTGTTTGGGCGCACGGCAGGGCTCGGAAGGGAAGGAGCGCCATTTGACTTTTTCAATGAAAAATTGCCTGCAATCTTTAGCGGACACCATGTCGCGTTTGGAGAGCCCCCGTGTGCCTAAACATTGGAGCTCCCCCACAAGTGACCCCATTTTGGAAACTAGACCCCCCAAGGAACTTATCTAGAAGCATAGTGAGCACCTTAAACCCCCAGGTGCTTCACAAATTGATCCGTAAATATGAAACAATACTTTTTTTTCACACAAAAATTATTTTAGCCTCAATTTTTTCATTTTCACATGGGCAACAGGATAAGAGGGATCCTAAAATTTGTTGGACAATTTCTCCTGAGTACGCCGATACCTCATATGTGGGGGTAAACCACTGTTTGGGCACATGGTAAGGCTCGGAAGGGAAGGAGCGCCATTTGACTTTTTGAATGAAAAATTATCTCCATCACTAGCAGACACCATGTCACGTTTGGAGAGCCCCCGTGTGCCTAAACATTGGAGCTCCCCCACAAGTGACCCCATTTTGGAAACTAAACCCCCCAAGGAACTTATCTAGAAGCATAGTGAGCACTTTAAACCCTCAGGTGCTTCACAAATTGATCCATAAAAATGAAAAAGTACTTTTTTTTTCACACAAAATTTCTTTTAGCCTCAATTTTTTCATTTTCACATGGGCAACAGGATAAAATGGATCCTAAAATTTGTTGGGCAATTTCTCCTGAGTACGCCGATACCTCATATGTGGGGGTAAACCACTGTTTGGGTGCACGGCAAGGCTCGGAAGGGGAGGCGTGCCATTTGACTTTTTTAATGGAAAATTAGCTCCAATCGTTAGCGGACACCATGTCGCGTTTGGAGAGCCCCTGTGTGCCTAAACATTGGAGCTCCCCTACAAGTGACCCCATTTTGGAAACTAGACCCCCCAAGGAACTTATCTAGATGCATAGTGAGCACTTATAACCCCCAGGTGCTTCACAGAAGTTTATAACGCAGAGCCGTGAAAATAAAAAATAATTTTTTCTCTTCGCCACGACAGCACCCACTTGAGAGAGGGGATCCGCCCCTAGGAACAGGAAACCCTATGGAGAGATAAAAGGGGCGGTCCCCCTCGCTCCCACAGTTGGTTTCCTGTTCCTACGGGAGACCCTTGGAGAGAAGAGGATGCCCAGCCTGGATGCCGCTTGCGCAGTTTACCTTTATGGGACGGCAAGGGCTCCAGAAGCTGGAAGCAGCGTCGGGGGTCCTATGGCAGCTTCCCCCCTCTGCTGGCAGGTACCGTGAGGCCGGGTCCGGGGAGTCGCCTGGCTCACGGAGATTCACCCAGCGGACCTGCGGAGACCAAAAACGCTGGGGTAAGTTGATCCTGCGGCGCCATCTCGGATGGTGCGCAGGCAGCGTGGGTCCGGTGTACTGTCCCCCGGAAGCAGTATCGCAAAACTTCCGGGGTGACTCAGGAGAGACGGCGCCTGCGCTGAGGCTGGTGAGAGCGCAGGCGCATACAGTATGGCCGCGACCCGGATGTAGCGGTTACTTCCGGGTGCGGCAGGAAGCAAGATGGCGGCCCCCATTAGAAAAGGACGCCGGCACTGATCCTCCGGCGTCCATCATGGCATCTCCACAGGACCCAGCGATGGCTTCATCTGAAGTCACCGCTATTACACCTGTCAGCCGCACAAGCAGCAGCCACAGATCTTCTGCTAAAAGCAAAAAGTCGGGCCGGTCAGTTCCATCTGTGCCTTCGTCTCCTCCTCGTCAGCCGGTATTGTAACAACAACCTCACTGGGTGAGTGTGTGAGTGTGTGTACCCTTTTAGGCTGATTATACTTCCCCTCTTTGTCTATATTCCCTAGGCAAAAAGAACGGGGAAAACAAAACACATACAATGTGCGTTATGCTCTCAGCCGCTCCCCGATAATTATTTAAAGAAGCTGTGCCAACCTTGCATCGAATCCACCTTACGTGAGGAATCTTCAGTAAGGTCGGAAGATATAAGGAGTATGATTAGGGAAGAATTGCGGGCCTTCCGGAGCTCAGAAAAAATTCTTGAGAGTAGAAGAAAATATGATTCCCCTAGGTCTGAACAGTCCTCTGATATTGAAAAAGATTCGGATGATTCCCAAAAGATCATTTCCTCAGATGATGAGAGAGATACATGCTTTCCCACAGACAGTATTGATAATCTAGTAAGATCAGTTTGCAACACCATGGGTATTGAGGACACAAAAACCCCTAAAACCCCACAGGACGTGATGTTTGCAGGCCTGTCAGAGAGGAAAAAACCTTCCTTTCCTGTAATTCCAGCAATAAAAAATGTAGTTAAAAAGGAGTGGGAAAGCCAGGGACAAAGAGGATTACCGTCTTCATCAAAAAGACGCTATCCCTTTAACGATGAAGATTTCTCCATATGGTTGAAAGCCCCGAAGGTGGATGCAGCTGTGGCCTCCACCTCTAGGAAATCTTTACTACCCGTGGAAGATTCCGGCTCCTTACAAGACCCGCTGGACCGGAAGGCCGATACCCTCCTAAAAAGAGCATGGGAATCCTGTACTGGAGCCTTCAGGCCGGCTATATCAGCCACATGTACTGCCAGATCCATGTTGGTCTGGTTGAATGATTTAGAAGAAGGATTAAAAAGCGGCCTTTCCCGAGATAGACTAATCTCTTCCTTGCCGTTAATTAGGGGAGCTACAGCCTTTTTAGCGGATTCCTCAGCTGATTCCATACGGCTGGCGGCCAAATCGGCAGGTCTAACTAACGCGGCTCGTCGAGCCTTATGGCTAAAGGGGTGGAAAGGAGATCCCCAAACAAAGTCCAAACTGTGTGGTCTTCCATGCCAGGGTGAGTACCTATTCGGTACTAAGTTAGACGAAATTCTAACTAAAGCGGGTGAGAGGAAGAAGGGGTTCCCCAATAACACTTATCTTCCATCCTACAGGAGAGCGTTCCGAAAGCCCATGTTTAATAGGAGAAAAGACTATAAAAACCAAGACCGCTGGGCTAATAAAGACTTTAAACAGAAAGGAGCATTTTTCGGAAAGCGTCCATTCAAACCTGAGGAAAAACCCCGTTAGGACAGATCTACCCGTTGGTGGTAGGTTGTCTTTCTTTTCGTCACAATGGCTGACAATAACCTCTAACCCGTGGGCAACTAGCCTTATATCTACGGGTTTAAAATTAAAATTTGCCCGAGTCCCTCCGGACTCATTCTTATTGACTTCCTTAAGGTCTCAATCACAACAGGAGGCCTTAGAACAAGAAATAATAAATCTCCTGTCCAAAGGGGTACTAGTGGAAGTCCCTTTTCATCAAAAAGGAAAAGGTTTTTATTCCCCTTTGTTTTTGATTCCGAAACAAGACGGATCGTTTAGAACAATAATTAACTTAAAAAGACTAAACGTATTCTTAGAAAACCAAACCTTTAAAATGGAATCTATACGATCAACTATTAAGCTTCTGTTTCCCCATTGCTTCATGGCAGTGCTTGACCTTAAAGATGCGTATTATCATCTACCAATCTTCATTGAACATCAACAATATCTTCGGGTGGCAGTTATGATGGGAGGTCAAGTAAGGCATTATCAATATACAGCAATGCCCTTCGGTCTATCAATAGCCCCGAGAGTCTTCACAAAATTAATGTCGGAAGTAATGTCATACTTGAGATTAAAAGACACACTTGTGATACCATATTTAGATGACCTCTTGATAGTGGGTAACTCCTTTTCCCAATGCCATCAACGAGTACTTGATACAATTTCCTCCCTGCAAGAGTTGGGGTGGTTAGTAAACTGGGAAAAGTCCAGATTATCCCCCACAACTCGACAAACATTCCTGGGGCTTATTCTAGACTCTACAAGTCAGAGGTGCTTTCTTCCCGACTCTAAACAAATAGCGATTATCAACAAAGTACAATCGGTGATTAATAACCCCCTAATTTCCCTAAGAGAAGGGATGTCCCTTCTTGGTTCTTTTACATCGTGTATTCCGGCTGTCCCATGGGCTCAATACCATAGTAGAAAATTACAGTATAATATTCTGCAAGAGGAAGAGAGATTACAAGGCCAATTAGATAGTCGATTGTCTTTTCCAACAGACGTGTTAAATTCTCTTACCTGGTGGTTAGATCACAGTCATTTTACCAGTGGGGTTCCCTGGGTGGTTAATCCTTCAAGAACAATCTTTACCGATGCCAGTCCTAGTGGTTGGGGAGCACACTTAGGAGATCAAATAGCTCAAGGTCTGTGGTCTCTTGAAGAATCGAACGATTCTTCTAATAAAAAAGAACTGAAGGCTGTCTATTATGCCATATGTAAATTTCTTCCACAGCTACACGGAAAGCATACAAGAATCCTTTCAGACAACATGACAGCAGTGGCATACTTAAATCACCAAGGGGGTACAAGATCAGAAGCTCTCATGTCTATAGCCGGCGACATTCTATCCATAGCAGAGAAGCACCTCCTATCCTTGTCAGCACTGCACGTGAGAGGAGTCGACAATCCAAAAGCGGACTTTCTCAGCCGCCACACTCTTCGCCAAGGAGAGTGGGTTCTCAGCCGACGTATCTTTTTAATGATAGTCAAAAAATGGGGCACTCCCGAGATAGACCTTTTTTCGACAAGACGCAACAGACAAGTCAAAAGGTTCGCTTCACTATTCCGATCCGACAATCCAGATATCTTCGATGCTCTGCAGGTCCCATGGACATTCCAGAAAGCATATGCCTTTCCCCCACTAATACTTCTTCCAACAGTGATCAGGAAGATAAGGGAAGACAGAGCTCATGTGATCTTAATAGCTCCATTTTGGCCCAAGAGGCCATGGTTTTCCTGGCTGAGAGCCATGTCGATCTCAGACCCGTGGATCCTTCCGGAGGATCAGGATCTTCTCTCTCAAGGCCCCTTCAACCACCCTCAAGTGAAGGGTCTACGGTTGACAGCCTGGCATTTGAAAGGCAGCTGCTAAAAAGGAGAGGATTTTCTAACAAAGTAATTGACACTCTGCTACTAAGTAGGAAAAAATCCACCACAACCATTTATGTGAGAGTGTGGAAAAAATTTCTAAACCTCTACCCAACAGCACTATCAGACAAAATTCATATCCCTATGATTCTAGAATTTCTTCAAAAAGGGCGTGATTTAGGTCTGGCAGTCAGTACCCTAAAAGTACATATTTCTGCGCTTGGTGCTTTATATGGTCACGATATTGCAGGTGACAGGTGGGTAGCTAGGTTTATCGCAGCTTGCCAAAGGTCAGAGACAGTCCAAATTCCCCATGTACCACCTTGGGATGTTAATCTGGTCCTCGAAGCTCTAACAGACCACCCCTTTGAGCCACTACATTCAGCTCACATAAAACATGTTTCCTTCAAAACAGCTCTTCTTGTTGCTTTGGTATCAGCTAGAAGAGTAAGCGACATACAGGCATTATCAATAGATCCACCATTTATGTCTATATTTCCAGATAGAATTATCCTAAAAACAGACCCTTCCTACTTGCCCAAAGTATGTACTAAATTCCATAGGTCACAAGAGATTTTTCTCCCCTCCTTCTATGATAACCCTACGAATCAGGAAGAACAAAAATACCACACATTAGATGTGAGGAGAGCCATATTAGCCTATTTAGATAGAACTAGCGCCTGGAGGAAGAGCAGGGCTCTCTTTATTTCCTTCCAGGGCCATAGAAAAGGAGATGGAGTCACGAAGGGTACCTTATCTCGGTGGATTCGGGATGCAATATGTTTGGCCTATTCATCCAAAGGGGAGAAGCCGCCTGAGACTGTAAAAGCACATTCCACTCGGGCGATAGCCTCATCCTGGGCCGAGCGTGCGGAAGTTCCAATAGAACTAATATGTAAGGCCGCAACCTGGGCTTCTCCTACTACATTCTATAATCACTATAGATTGGATTTGTCTTCTTCATCTGACCTGTCCTTTGGTAGATCAGTTCTTAACACTGTAATCCCTCCCAAATGACTATCTCTGAAAGTCTCTCAAGTGGGTGCTGTCGTGGCGAAGAGAAAACACCGGATTACGTACCGGTAATGCTCTTTTATAGAGCCACGACAGCACCCCTTCACTTCCCACCCTATTAAGTTATTTTTATAAAAGCACGATTAAGGGTGTTTTTTGGTTCTTATAGTTAGCCATACTAAGTTAACTAATGATAAATGATGAAATCATATTGCCTACTAATCTGGTGGGCGGTTCCTCGCAATCTCTGTAACCCAACTGTGGGAGCGAGGGGGACCGCCCCTTTTATCTCTCCATAGGGTTTCCTGTTCCTAGGGGCGGATCCCCTCTCTCAAGTGGGTGCTGTCGTGGCTCTATAAAAGAGCATTACCGGTACGTAATCCGGTGTTTCTTTCCCCAAATGTTGTTGTCCAGTTTGTCCTGAGTACGATGATACCCCATATGTGGGGGTAAACCACTGTTTGGGCGCACGGCAGGGCTCGGAATGGAAGGCACGCCATTTGGCTTTTTGAATGGAAAATTAGCTCCAATCATTAGCGGACACCATGTCGCGTTTGGAGAGCCCCTGTGTGCCTAAACATTGGAGCTCCCGCACAAGTGATCCCATTTTGGAAACTAGACCTCCCAAGGAACTAATCTAGATGTGTGGTGAGCACTTTGAACCCCCAAGTGCTTCACAGAAGTTTATAACGCAGAGCCATGAAAATAAAAAATAATTTTTCTCGGTCTCCCATGACAGCACTACGGAGAGAGGGGATTCGCCCTTCAGGGACAGGAAACCTACAGATAAAAGGGCGGTACCTCTCCCTCACATCAGTTGGTTTCCTGTCCCTGACGGGGAACCTCTTTTCGGCAGTACCTGACATGAAGACGCCGTTTCCAAAGGACCGGGACCGGACAGTCGGGTTCCGGCAGCGAGGAGGCTCCTGCCGCGGCTCGTCCGGCACCCGAAGCTGCCACCGCTGGAACCGATGGGTTCTTCAGGGTGTGCGGGGGAGAGGCCGCCGCCAGACTCTGAGGGAGGAAGGGGCGCTGGTCACCCAGAGCTCCGGTGCCGGCTGCTGCATGCTCCGGGTGAAGAAAGATGGCCGCCGCTCCGGAAATGCGGCGTTAACTTCCGGGTCATCTCCGCGTGCATGCGCGGTACTCTCCTCTCCCTGGGATGTGCGCAGGACCGGAAGTGAGGCAGAACGCCGGGGGTGGCGCCGAATTCAAAAAGGGAGATGGTGCACACATAGTTGTCGCACTATCTCCGTTTAACCATGGAGGACAGCGATCCACAGCAGCTGCAGCCCAGACAGCAGCACCATAAGAAAGGGGACCCAAAGAGCTCCAGAAGAAGTGAATCAAGCAGTCGGTCCACACAGCGCAGCAGATCTGCTGCAGGGACTACCTCTCCTCCTCAAGAAGCTCCACTGCCAGCCCGGGCCCGCCTCCAGAATCTGTACCTGCCTCCACATCCGGATGGTGAGTGATCTCCGTGAAAGTGTACATTTTTTATAATAGGGCTCCCTCTTCTCCCTTACTAGGGTAAGAAGAGCCTGGAGAAAAAGAAAAATAGGGTCTGTCCCACCTGTAACAAAGCTTTTCCGGTAACCTGGAGAAAAAAGCTTTGTAAATCTTGCATTCAGCGATTATTATGTGAAGAGACCCCTGACTTCGCATCTGAACTAAAAACTATAATTAGATCTGAAGTTCAGAATGTCCTGTTATCTTCCAAAAAAAGGGAAGGAAAAGGTGAAGGAGACGGTATATTCTCACTCTGTCCGATCCTCGTCTGAGGACGCGGACTCTGATGATTCCAAATCCTCCCTATCTTCCTCCGATGAAGATTCGGGCCGTCATTGCTTCCCACTAGAGGAAGTGGACGCTTTAGTTAAAACAGTCAGAGCCACTATGGGGGTTGAGGATCCCAGACCCGATAAAACGGCTCAAGATATTATGTTCGGAGGTCTGGGACAAAAAAAGCGGAGAACTTTTCCGTTAAATCCCAATGTCCAGACACTGATCAAAAAAGAATGGGAAAAACCGGACAGGAGGAACTCTTCAGTACCCTCGCTTAAAAGAAAGTATCCCTTCGATGATGAGGCGTCCACTTCTTGGGACAAGGCACCCAAATTGGACGTGGCAGTGGCCAAAGCCTCGAAAAAATTTGCGCTCCCGTTTGAGGATATGGGTACCCTCAAAGACCCCTTAGACAAGAAAGCGGATACCTTTCTTAAAGGGGCTTGGGAATCGGCTGGGGGTAGCTTGAGACCTGCAGTTGCAGCGACCTGCACCTCCAGATCTTTGATGGTGTGGGTTGACCAGCTGGAAAGCCAGATCAAGGACGGGTCAATTGCTGGACTCAATCCCTGCAATTAGGGCAGCAGCAGCATTCCTAGCGGACTCCTCAGCGGACTCAGTACGTTTAACATCCAAGGCCGCTGCCCTCTCCAATGCAGCCAGAAGGACCCTATGGCTTAAGAGCTGGCCAGGGGATCTCCAAACAAAGTTGAAATTGTGTTCTATTCCATGTGAGGGAAATTTCTTGTTTGGGGAAACCCTGGATGACATCCTCCAGAAAGCAGGAGACAAAAAGAAGGGGTTTCCAAACCTGGGGCCAGCCCCATTTAAACAGTCCTTTCGGAACCGTAAATTTTTTCGTCGGAGACCTCCCAGAGAACAGAATAAATGGGAAGAAGGGAGAAGACGAGATAGAGGTTACCTCTTTGGCAACACCTCCCGTGATAAAAAACCCTCCAAATGACATTTTCCCTATGGTGGGGGGAAGGCTCACCTCATTTCTTCCTGCTTGGGAAAAAATATCCAACACCACCTGGATTTTAAGACTAATACAATCTGGTCTAAAAATAGATTTCTTTTCTCTCCCCCCCCCGAAATTATGTAGTGACAAAGACGAGGTCTTCGGCAGCAGAACAAGCGGCATTAGAGAAATAAATTATTTCCCTACTGCAGAAAGCCGTAATTCAGGAGATCCCTCCTCAAGAAATGGAGGAAGGGTTCTTTTCCCCTCTCTTTCTAGTACCGAAACCCGACGGGTCTTTTCGGACGATTATAAACTTGAAAAATCTAAACAACTATGTAAGAAATCACAAGTTCAAAATGGAAACAATAAAATCTACAATAAAAATTCTCTTCCCAAATTGCTACATGGTTGTGATAGACCTAACCGATGCATATTACCATGTGCCCATCCACGAACATTCTCAAAAATTTCTCAGGATGGTGGTGTCCATAAAGGGAAAAATAAGAAACTTCCAGTACAGGGCCCTCCCGTTTGGGATTTCTATTGCTCCGCGGATATTCACAAAAATAGTAGCGGAGATGATGGCCCACATAAGGGAACAAAACATTATCATAGTCCCTTACTTGGACGATTTTCTTATTGCCAGCGACTCGGCTCAAAGTTGCAGAGAACAGAGAGACCGAGTAATGACTATTCTAATGGACTTGGGTTGGCTCATAAATATAAAAAAATCAAAATTGGAACCCTCTCAAGTGCAGGAGTTCCTAGTGCTGACGTTAGACTCCCAGGTTCAAGAATGCCGACTCCCGGGCCCCAAAAAAGACAAAATATTAACCATGATAGCACAAACACTGCAAAACCCCTCCATGACTTTAAGGAGGGCAATGTCACTGCTGGGGTCTCTATCTTCATGCCTGCCGGCGATACCCTTTGCACAATTTCACACAAGGGAGCTTCAGTGGCACATACTAGAATGGCAGGTAATATTAAAAAACAATTTGGAAAGCAGGGTCCTTCTAAATTCCTCCGTTATTCATTCCCTTCTCTGGTGGGGAAAGAACCAGAATATCTCAAAAGGGATTCCTTGGGTACCAAAAATATCTCGGGTGATAACATCCGATGCAAGTCCCAAGGGGTGGGGGACCCACATGGCAGACAAAGTGGCTCAGGGCAACTGGTCAATTCAGGAACTGTCAGCATCCTCAAATCAAAAAGAACTCTGGGCGGTACATCATGCGCTTCTATCATTCCTTACCTACATTCGGGGACATCATGTCCGAATTCTCTCGGACAATATAGTGACAGTAGCCTACATAAATCACCAGGGAGGAACAAGGTCTCGGTCACTGATGAATTCCTCCGCCAAAATTTTCAGCCTTGCAGAAACAAATCTACTATCCCTTTCTGCACTGCATATTCAAGGTTCAAAAAACGAGAAAGCAGATTACTTGAGTCGAACCCAGTTGAAACAAGGCGAATGGTCCCTGAATCAGTCTGTCTACAACCAGATCACGAGGATGTGGGGAACCCCAACAATAGATTTGTTCGCCAATTACAAAAACAAAAAAGTAAGCAAATTTTGTTCTCTAAGCCCGGAAGGGAATCCTCAGGCTCTGGATGCCTTTCTGATTCCATGGACACACAAACTGACATACGCTTTTCCACCAACCATTCTGATTCTGGCAGTCATTCGGAAAGTCAGAGAGGACAAAACAAAAATGATCTTTATTGCCCCATTCTGGCCCAAAAGGACATGGTTTTCCTGGCTAAGGATGCTATCGGTCTCAGACCCATGGGTTCTACCGAATTTGCCAGACCTACTACAGCAAGGACCGATCTTCCACCCACAGGAGACGAACTTGCATTTGACAGCCTGGTTTTTGAACGGGAACTATTAAAAAAAAGAGGCTTCTCAGACAACTTGGTCACAACATTATTAAAATGTAGAAAACCTATTACTACTAAGATATATAGGAAAACATGGAAAAAATTCTTGTCTGTATCCAAAGTTAAAATCCAGGAGGGACCCTCAATTAATAAAATACTTGAGTTCCTACAAAAAGGTCTGGAACAGGGGTTAGCGGTTAGTACTCTTAAAGTACAGATAGCAGCCCTGGGTGCACTCTATAACCAGAATATTGCAGCCAACCCATGGATAATAACATTCATTAAAGCGGTAACAAGAGCAAAACCTGTAGTTACCCAAAAAATGGCCCCATGGGACTTAAATCTAGTACTCTCGGCATTATCTGGTCCTCCGTTTGAACCAATAGACATGATTCCCATTAAAATACTATCTCTTAAGACCATTCTTCTAGTAGCCTTAACATCTGCGCGCAGGATAAGCGACATTCAAGCCCTGTCCTCTAACCCCCCCTTTACAAAAATCATGGATGATAGAGTCACTCTAAGACCTGACCCGGCCTATTTGCCAAAAGTGGCGACAAAATTCCATAGGTCACAGGAAATATCCCTGCCGTCCTTCTGCCCGAACCCTAGAAATGAGAAAGAGCAGAACTTCCATAATCTAGTCGTCAGAAGATGCCTAGTCCAATACCTAGATTCCACCAGGGAGTATAGGAAGGAAGGCTCTCTGTTTGTCTGTTTTCAGGGTCCCAGAAAAGGATTCCGGGCATCTAAAGGTACCTTGGCAAGGTGGATAAAAGAGGCAATAGCGTTGGCATATTCATCCACGGGGAATGCGATCCCGGACGGTATAAGAGCGCATTCCACAAGAGCAGTAGCTACCTCATGGGCTGAGAGGTCAGAGGTATCAATAGAACAGATCTGTAAGGCGGCCACCTGGTCATCACCGTCAACCTTTTTTAGGCACTATAGATTAAATCTAGCCTCTGTGTCTGACCTGACCTTCGGTCGAAGGGTTCTTGAGGCGGTGGTCCCTCCCTAAGCTTAGTCTCTGCAATTCTCTCCGTAGTGCTGTCATGGGGGACCGAGAAAGTCATAGTTACTCACCGATAACGGTGTTTCTCGGAGCCCATGACAGCACTCGCTTATTCCCTCCCATCACGAGTGCGGTGAGCACCTTTAATTACATATGATTTATATAGTTATATATTATAATTTAGGCACGGGGTTCCTTTTTTTAAGAAATGTTATAATATGGTATTTTCTCTGTTGTAAACTAACCTGGAGGTCCTCCGATGCTCTGTAAACCAACTGATGCGAGGGAGAGGTACCGCCCTTTTATCTGTAGGTTTCCTGTCCCTGAAGGGCGGATCCCCTCTCTCCATAGTGCTGTCATGGGCTCCGAGAAACACCGTTATCGGTGAGTAACTATGACTTTCTTTTCTCAAAAATGATTTTTTAGCCCACAATTTTTTATTTTCCCAAGGGTAACAGGAGAAATTGGACCCCAAAGTTGTTGTCCAGTTTCTTCTGAGTACGCTGATACCCCATATGTGGGGGTAAACCACTGTTTTGGCACACGTCGGGGTTCGGAAGGGAAGTAGTGACGTTTTGAAATGCAGACTTTGATGGAATGCTCTGCGGGAGTCAGGTTGCGTTTGCAGAGCCCCTGATGTGCCTAAACAGTAGGAACTCCCCACAAGTGACTCCAATTTGGAAACTAGACCCCCAAGGGAACTTATCTAGATGTGTGGTGAGCACTTTGAACCCCCAAGTGCTTCACAGAAGTTTATAACGCAGAGCCGTGAAAATAATAAATGTGTTTCCTTTCCTCAAAAATATTTTTTTAGCCCAGAATTTTTTATTTTTGCAAGGGTAACAGGAGAAATTTGACCCCAAAAGTTGTTGTCCAGTTTCTCCTGAGTACGCTGATACCCCATATGTGGGGGTAAACCACGGTTTGGGCACATGCCGGGGCTCGGAAGGGAAGTAGTGACGTTTTGGAATGCAGATTTTGATGGAATGCTCTGCGGGCATCATGTTACGTTTGCAGAGCCCCTGATATGCCTAAACAGTAGAAACCTCCCACAAGTGACCCCATTTTGGAAACTAGACCCCCCAAGGAACTTATCTAGATGTGTGGTGAGCACGTTCAACCCCCAAGTGCTTCACAGAAGTTTACAACGCAGAGCCGTGAAAATAAAAAATCATTTTTCTTTCCTCAAAAAAGATGTTTTAGCAAGCAATTTTTTATTTTCACAAGGGTAACAGGAGAAATTGGACCCCAATATTTGTTGCCCAGTTTGTTATGAGTACGCTGATACCCCATATGTGGGGGTAAACTACTGTTTGGGCACACGTCAGGGCTCGGAAGGGAAGTAGTGACATTTGAAATGCAGACTTTGATGGAATGGTCTGCGGGCGTCACATTGCATTTGCAGAGCCCCTGATGTGCCTAAACAGTAGAAACACCCCACAAGTGACCCCATTTTGGAAACTAGACCCCCCAAGGAACTTATCTAGATGTGTGATGAGCACGTTCAACCACCAAGTGCTTCACAGAAGTTTACAACGCAGAGCCGTGAAAATAAAAAATCATTTTTCTTTCCTCAAAAAAGATGTTTTAGCAAGCAATTTTTTATTTTCACAAGGGTAACAGGAGAAATTGGGCCCCAATAGTTGTTGCCCAGTTTGTCCTTAGTACGCTGATACCCCATATGTGGGGGTAAACCACTGTTTGGGCGCACGTCAGGGCTCGGAAGGGAAGTAGTGACATTTGAAATGCAGACTTTGATGGAATGGTCTGCGGGCATCACGTTGCATTTGCAGAGCCCCTCATGTGCCTAAACAGTAGAAACACTCCACAAGTGACCCCATTTTGGAAACTAGACCCCCGAAGGAACTTATCTAGATGTGTGGCGAGCACTTTCAACCCCCAAGTGCTTCACAGAAGTTTATAACGCAGAGCCGTGAAAATAAAAAATAATTGTTCTTTCTTCAAAAATTATGTTTTAGCAAGTAATTTTTTATTTTTGCAAGGGTAACAGGAGAAATTGGACCCCAACAGTTGTTGCCCAGTTTGTCCTGAGTATGCTGGTACCCCAAATGTGGGGGTAAACCACTGTTGCACGTCGGGGCTTGGAAGGGAGGGAGCACCATTTGACTTTTTGAACGCAAGATTGGCTGGAATCAATGGTGGCGCCATGTTGCGTTTGGAGACCCCTGATGTGCCTAAACAGTGGAAACCCCTCAATTCTAACTTCAACACTAACCCCAACACACCCCTAATCCTAATCCCAACTGTCGCCATAACCCTAATCACAACCCTAACCCCAACACACCCCTAACCACAACCCTAACCCCAACACACCCGTAACCCTAATTCCAACCCTAACCCTAATCCTAACCCTAATCCCAACCCTAACCCTAATCCCAACCCTAACCACAACTGTAACCCCAACACACCCCTAACCCTATCCGTAACCCTAACCACAAGCCTAATCTTAACCCTATTTCCAACCCTAGCCCTAATTGCAACCCTGACTCTAAGGCTATGTGCCCACATTGCAGATTCGTGTGAGATTTTTCCGCATGATTTTTGAAAAATCTGCAGGTAAAAGGCACTGCGTTTTACCTGCGGATTTACAGCAGATTTCCAGTGTTTTTTTGTGCGGATTTCACCTGCGGATTCCTATTGAGGAACAGGTGTAAAACGCTGTGGAATCCGCACAAAGAATTGACATGCTGCGGAAAATACAACGCAGCGTTTCTGCATGGAATTTTCCGCACCATGGGCACAGCGGATTTGGTTTTACATAGGTGTACATGGTACTGTAAACCTGATGGAAAACTGCTACGAATTCGCAGCGGCCAATCCGCTGCGGATCCGCGGCCAATCCGCTGCGGATCCGCAGCCAAATCCGCACTGTGTGCACATGCCATAACCCTAACCCTACCCCTACCCCTAACCCTAGTTCTAACCCTAACCCTAGTGGAAAAAGAAAAAAAAATATTTTCTTTATTTTATTATTGTCCCTACCTATGGGGGTGATAAAGGGGGGGGGGGGTTCATTTACTATTTTTTTTTATTTTGATCACTGTGATAGGTTTTATCACAGTGATCAAAATGTAGCTGGAACGAATCTGCTGTGGAGAAGACGGACGGACACCGGGAGGCTCGGTAAGTATGAGGGGGGGGGGATCGAAGCACGGGGGTGGGATCGGAGCACGGGGGGAGCGGACAGGATGACGGAGGGGAGCGGAGCACCGGACGGTTTATTTATTATTATTATTTTTATTTTGATCGCTGTGATAGAACCTACCACAGCGATCAAAATGTACTTGTAACGAATCTGCCGGCCGGCAGATTCAGCGGGCGCACTGAGCATGCGCTCGCCATTTTGGAAGATGGCGGCGCCCATGGAGAAGACGGACCGACACCGGGAGCCTCGGTAAGTATAAGGGGGGGGAGATCGGGGCACGGGGGGGCGTCGGAGCACGGGGGTGGCATAGGAGCAGGGGGAAGCGGACAGGACGGGGGAGCGGAGCACAGGACGGAGGGGACTACGGGACAGATCGGTGGCTTGGGGGGGTGATCGGTGGGGTGGGGGGGCTCACATCAGTGTTTCCAGCCATGGCCGATGATATTGCAGCATCAGCCATGGCTGGATTGTAATATTTCACCAGTTTTTTAGGTGAAATATTACAAATCGCTCTGATTGGCTGTTTCACTTTCAACAGCCAATCAGAGCGATCGTAGCCACGGGGGGGTGAAGCCACCCCCCTGGGCTGAAATACCACTCCCCCTGTAGATCGGGTGAAATTGGAGTTAACCCTTTCACCCGATCTGCAGGGACGCGATCATTCCATGACGCCACATAGGCGTCATGGGTCGGATTGGCACGGGTTTTCATGATGCCTACGTGGCGTCAAAGATCGGGAAGGGGTTAATAATCGGGCTAGTTCGGCTACTTTGGTTTCGCCTTTTTTTTGCAATTCTGGTTTTCATCCTCGTTTTTCTTCAGGGCAGGTTGAGCCTTCTGACTGTCCTGGTGTGGATTCTGTGGTGGACAGGTTGCAACAAATTTGGACTCACGTAGTGGACAATCTGACGTTGTCCCAGGAGAAGGCTCAACGTTTTGCTAACTGCCGTCGTTGTGTTGGTCCTCGACTTCGTGTTGGGGATTTGGTTTGGTTGTCTTCTCGTTATGTTCCTATGAAGGTTTCTTCTCCTAAGTTTAAGCCTTGTTTCATTGGTCCTTATAAGATTTATGAAATTCTCAACCCTGTGTCATTTCGTTTGGTCCTTCCAGCTTCCTTTGCCATCCATAATGTGTTCTATAGGTCATTGTTGCGGAGGTATGTGGCGCCTATGGTTCCCTCCGTTGATCCTCCTGCTCCGGTGCTGGTTGAGGGGGAGTTGGAGTATGTGGTGGAAAAAATGTTGGATTCTCGTATTTCGAGATGGAAGCTCCAGTACTTGGTTAAGTGGAAGGGCTATGGTCAGGAGGATAATTCCTGGGTTGATGCCTCCGATGTCCATGCTGCCGATTTAGTTCGTGCCTTTCATTTGGCTCGTCCTGATCGGCCTGGGGGCCCTGGTGAGGGTTCGGTGACCCCTCCTCAAGGGGGGGTACTGTTGTGAATTCCATTTCTCGGACTCCCTCCTGTGGTCATGAATGGTACTTTGGTTAGTTCTGCTCTTGGACTCCCTCTGGTGGCTTTGATCGGAACTGCTGGTCTCTGAGGTTGGCTTTCTCAGCTGCCCTCGTTTATTGCTAGGCTGGCTTCCCTATTTAACTCTACTCAGATCGTTACTTCATGCCAGCTGTCAATGTCTCAGTATTGGTTCAGATCTCTCTTGGACTTCTCTGAGGACCTGTCTACTCCAGCAGAAGCTATGTCCTTGCTAGTTCATTTGTTGTTACTGCTTCCTGAATATATTTCTTAGTACTGCTAAATTCTAGTCCAGCTTGCTATCATGATATTTCCTTGCTAGCTGGAAGCTCTGGGGGTGCAGAGTGGCACCTCCACACCGTGAGGCGGTGTGGGGATCTTTTTGCATACTCTGCGTGGTTTTTGTAGTTTTTTGTGCTGACCGCATAGTTCCCTTTTCTATCCTCTGACTATTTAGTGAAGTCTGGCCTCCTTTGCTAAAACCTGTTTCATTCCTGTGTTTGTGACTTTCCTCTTAACTCACAGTCAATATATGTGGGGGGCTGCCTTTACCTTTGGGGAATTTCTCTGAGGCAAGGTAAGGCTTCTATTTTCTATCTTTAGGGGTAGTTAGCTCTTAGGCTGTGAAGAGGCGTCTAGGGAGAGTTAGGTACGCTCCACGGCTATTTCTAGTGTGTGCGATAGGAGTAGGGTTTGCGGTCAGCAGAGTTCCACTTCCCCAGAGCTTGTCCCGATTTCTAGTTTACTCATCAGGTCATTCCGGGTGCTCCTAACCACCAGGTCCATAACAGAAAATATATTTGTGTACATTGTCTTTTTACTATTTATTTTCTTTACACTGTTTATATTGCAGACTAAAAATAATTCATGCTTTAAGATATCAAGATATTACAGATAAAATATTTTTTTTACACTAATATATATTTATTTGGATCTCTTAGGTAGTATATATATGTACAGTACACACAGGTACTTCTCACAAAATTAGAATACCACCAAAAAATTAATTTATTTCAGTTCTTCAATACAAAAAGTGAAACTCATATTATATACTGTAGAGTCATTACAAACAGAGTGATGTATTTCAAGTGTTTATTTCTGTTCATGTTGATGATTATGGCTTACAGCTAATGATAACCAAAAAGTAATTATCTCAGTAAATTAGAATAATTAACAAAACACCTGCAAAGGCTTCCTAAGTGTTTAAAAAGGTCCCTTACTCTGTTTCAGTAGGCTCCACAATCATGGGGAAGGCTGCTGACTTGACAGATGTCCAGAATGCAGTCATTGACACACTCCACAAGTGCATCTTTCATGCAGCCAACAGATCTACGGGAAAAGGTAGTGTAACTGTATAAAATGGGAAAGGGATGCAAAAAGATATCCAAGGAATTGATAATGCCAGTCAGCAGCGTTCAAACTGTGATTAGCAAATGGAAAATCAGGGTCTCTCTAAAGACAAAACCATGGTCAGGTAGACCAACAAAAATGTCATCCACAACTGTCAGGAAAATTGTTCGGGATATAAAGAAAAACCCACAAATAACATCAGCTGAAATACAGGACTCTCTGAAAACTAGCGGTGTGGCTGTTTCAAGATTCACAATAAGGAGGCACTTGAAGAAAAATGGGCTGCATGGTCACCAGAAGTCATTACTGTGCAAATGCCACAAAGTATCTCACCTACAATACGCAAATCAGCCCAGAGACAAGTCTCAAAACTTCTGGAACAAGGTAATTTGAAGTGATGATGCCAAAATTGAACTTTTTGGCCACAACCATAAATGTTACATTTGGAGAGAGGTCAACAAGGCCTATGATGAAAGGAACACCATTCCTACTGTACAGCACGGAGGTGGATCGCTGATGTTTTGGGGATGTGTGAGCTACAAAGGCACAGGAAACTTGGTAAAAGTTGAAGGAAAGGTGAATGCAGCACATTATCTGCAAATACTGGAGGCAAATTTGCACTCATCAGCCCAGAAGCTGCGCATGGGACGTACTTGGACGTTCCAACATGACAGAGATCCAAAACACAAGGCCAAGTTAACCTGTCACTGGCTACAGCAGAGCAAAGTGAAGGTTCTGGAGTGGCCATCTCAGTCTCCTGACCTCAATATCATTGAGCAACTCTGGGGAGATCTCAAGCGCGCAGTTCATGCTAGACAGCCCAGGAATTGGAGGCTTTTTGCCAAGAAGAGAGGGCAGCTTTACCATCTAAGAAAATAAAGAACCTCATCCACAAAAGACTTCAAGCTGTCATTGATGTTAGATGGGGCAATACAAGGTATTAAGAAATGGGGTATGTGAACTGTTGATCATGGTCATTTGGATATTTTGGGTTGTCATTATGATTTAAAAAGAGAAAACACAGTAGATTGACAATAAATGGCTTTACCCAACCACTAACCATTAGTGGAGAAAAAGTTTTGGTGTTATCATTCACATTCTCTGAAAAAAGGCCAAGAAAGCATAAATTCTGCCGGGGAATGTAACCTTTTGGCCACAACTGTATATGTGTGTTTACATAAAACATCAAACTATTAACATGTCTATTTCATTTTTACTTTGTAGTATTTTTTCTGCCCCTGCCTAAAACCTTTGTATAGTGTATGTGTATACAATACAATCCCATCAATCTTTGATGACCGCTCTTTTCCTTCAGCTGTTCAGGTACACTTAGGACAGCTCTTCTAGGTATACTTAGGACAAGGAGTCCTGAAAGTGATGATCCAGCCCTACAGAGCCCTGATCTCACTTCATCCCGTCTGTCTGGGATGACAAGGAGTAAAAAAAATGGGATATAAGGGTAGATTCTTCTCTGCGCCGCTTGAAAAATTAGAAGTCCAGATGGGTAATCCAATGAAAAGGTGGCTTTATTCAATGCGTTTCGGTGCACCAGAGCTCCTTCATCAGGATCACACCTTTTCATTGGATTACCCATCTGGTCTTTTAATTTTTCAAGCGGCGCAGAGAAGAATCTACCCTTATATCCCATTTTTTTAAACTTTGGTTGGTCACGAGGAGACCGGTGGATCTGCAGCAGCTTACATTTCTATGAGCCTGTGTAAGGGCTGGATCTGGTGAGTAAATTTGAATAGAATTTATCTCCTTATACTCAGATAAGACCCTATTGCGCCGTTTACTGGGATGACATGAAGAGACAGAAGGAGTTGCACAAGTGACATCTACAAAAGATCTGGGGGCAGTTCTTCTAGGTACACTTAGGACAATGACTACTGGAAGTAATGATCCGGCCACACAGAGCCATGATCTCCTCTGGGATCACAGGAAGAGACAGAAGGATCTGCACAAGTGACAGCCACAGAAGATCTGGAGAGTCCATTCTCCAAAATGTTCGGAAACCACCTCTTCCCCATGCTCCTTCAAAAACTGTTCTACTTCGAAGAACTGATGAAGAAAAAGGATGATCACAAATTATTGATGCTATTAGGCTCCTTTCACACATCCGTGTGAGCGTTACTATCAGCGAGAAATGGATTGCTTTTTTTTGTTCTCAGGTGTCATCCTAGTTGCATCAGTTTTTTTCCTCATCTTTTTTTCACTGCAGCAGGTAGACTCTGAACTTCTTTTATCCATTGACTCTTATCAATGGATATGTTAAAGCTGGATGAAACATGAATGGAGCTCTAAAGTACAAAATCTGTCTTTCTAGTCTCATCCATAGACTTTATTGGCTGAATTTGGTCTGCAATATCTGATAAGAATAGGGACATTCTCAGATTCTCATTGACCAGAGACACGAGCCAGTTTTTAAAATTGATGTGTGTATGGTTCAAAGAAACTTTATGGATCAGACCGAGAAAAAATGGACTGTCATTTGAATGCCTGTTCCCTGCTTTATGTTGACATCGGCAGCAAAGAGTATTTGAATAAAATAGGTTGTTAGAGTAAACAATGAGTGAATATGACTGTGGTACTTATTGTAGTTACTGCATGGTGTCAGTATTGCACTTGTTTATGTGACATGATACCATTTATAAAACAACATACTTACCAAAAAAATAAAACAGACACCGAAAATGGCTCCTATAATGGCCCCGATTGGCACAGATCCTAAAGAGAGCACATTTTTAAATGGTGGTGACATTTTAAAAGTAGAAGGAATCAAAAAGTTGGACAACCTCAGCCAATTATCTTGCTCAATTTCAATTGTTTTTATTTTATTGGATAATGGTCCCTATAGACATAAAAAAAAAAGTGTTATCACATTCAAATTATTTTTCCACTCCTAAAGGGCTACCAAACTAGAGGGGAAAGAGGAGGGGCAGAAGCTGTGGAAGTGCAGAGCGCAGCAGTCATATGATTACCGCCTGCTGCTCTCTGCAGGTTGGACAATTATTAGGCTCGGCTTTGTCAGAAAGACCGTTGCCTTTGCAAAGTGCAGAAATTGAGTTGACTTTCTATCCGGCTGCCTAGCTCTGTACACTTAGATTCAATGTGCAGAGTGCAGTATCAAAATCAGGTCAATTTTTCCACTCTGCACTAGCAACAGTTCATCTGACAAAGCCAAGCTTGGATGGGGGGGAAGGGTTCATTGGGCTCAAAGTAGAAGAAGAAAAGAATCCTATTTGCAATTATATTTGGAAAATTCAGTGAGATTGTATTTGGCATTATTAGAAAACACTGGTGTATAGTCAGGGATACACATCCAAACATCGACATCTTCCGGGAGCCATCCATTAAGTCATAAATCTATTAGGGAGTCACCTGTTGGGGCTGATATGAGTGTGAAGATGAACACACAAAGGTTTCTGTCTAGACCAAAGTTTGGAACCAAAGGCAATATTTTTCAACATTGTCATACAGGTAAAAAAAATAATAAAATTAATGGATATAATAGCTTTAATTCAGATTTCAATGTTTTTTTTATTACTATGTAGGTGAGACTACTGAGGTCAAAACCCATATAGTGCAACACAAGAAGATCTAGGCAAGTTGACTTACTGGTCCTAAAACAGTGTCTCACAACTATGTTATCAAGTTTATTATTATTATTATGCTGATATAGCGCAATCTTATTCCACAGCGCTTTACAGATATTATCATCTCTGTCCCTGATGGGGCTCACAATCAACATTCCCTATCAGTATGTCTTTAGAGTGTGGGAGGAAATCGGAGTACCCGGAAGAAACCCACTCAATCAAGGGGAGAACATACAAACTCCTTGCAGATGTTCTTTTTGGTGGGATTTAAACCACTGAGCCACCATGCTGCCCAAGTTATTCACGGCAGTGTTGGTTTGTTGTGCCAAGGGCCCACCAGTAACATTGACTCTGGAACCCACTGCTACATGCAAATATCACATTACCCTTTTTCATAAATTTACCTATACTTCTATATAATAATAATAAACTACCATATTTTTCGGACTATAAGATGGACTTTTTTCCCCTCCAAAATTGTGAGGAAAATGGGGGGTGCATCTTCTAGTTCGAACACAGGCTTACCGTTTGGATGCGGCAGTGGTATGCTGTGGCGGCAGCAGAGGTGTAGTGATGCTGAGGCGCAGTGGGTGGTATGGCGTGCACCTGAGCAGGGTCCCTTCCTCAGGTGAGGTGATGCCGCAGCCCGGTATCCAAGATAAGCAGCAGAGCCGGGTGAATCACGGGTTTCTCTGTGGCGGCGGCCATCTTCCTGAGGCTGCGTGTGCGCAGATTGAGTTCTCTGCTTCCCAGGCTTCAGGAAAATGTCTGCGGGAGGCCGCGCATGCATTGAGATCACGGTGGCCATTTTCCTGAAGCCGAGTTCGCAGATTGACATCTCAGCTTCAGGAAAATGGCCGCCGCGATCTCCATCTGCGCACATGCTGCTTCTCGCCATTTTCCTGAAGCCCGAGGAAGCAGAGTGCTCAGTCTACGCATGCGCGGCCTCAGGAAGATGATCGCCGCCACCGAGAAACCCGATTAACCCGGCTCTGCTGCTCGCCTTGGATACTGGGCCGCGGCGTCACCTCACTTAAGGAAGGGACCCTGCTCAGGTGCACGCCGTACCGCCCACCGCACCTCAGCATCACTGCACCTCTGCTGCCACCACACCACGGTCGCAACTCCCTGTGGACACCAGGCCTCGGCATCGCCCACCTTAGCAGGAAGTGACTCTGCTCAGGTGCACCCCGTATCGCCCACCGCGCCTCAGCATCACCGCACATCTGCCGCCACCATGCCTCCTGTGACCCTGCTGTACCACCCCCAGTCCTCAGGTAAGATACCTTAAATTCGGACAATTACACGGTCCCCCATCTTATAAAAACCTTTTTTTCTGCTATTTTCACCCCAACATTTGGGGTGCGTTTTATGGTCCGGTGCGTCTTATATTTCGAAAAATACGGTAGGTAGTTTGTTAAATGAATGATGACATGCTACATTACTACATAGTGAATCAAGTGTACTGTGCCAACTAAGGCACATTAAGGAGGGTGTGGGGCCTTCTGAAGGATTCACCTGTTCCCCTGTGGGCCAGTCCAAGCATGATTAATGGGGTTCCTACTTTTAAATGTCATGGGGATAGGTTGTTAAGACTTAAAAAGAAAGAAATGTTTTGGATCAGAAAACAAGGGATGTTAACCCCCCTAACAGCAGAAATTTAGGCTTCAATTTGTTATCCTTCATTTGATTGTTCCCATACTTTCTCTTTTTATTTTTAAGTGTTTGTCTTTTTATCTCTCTGCTAATTTATGGTGAGACACAGAACTGTGAGTAGTTAGATAGAATCCTCGTGGTTAGTACCCATGTTGCCATCATTCTGGAAAATACTATTTGCTATAGGTGTGGCTAAGTTGTTTTAGGTTATGTTTCCATGATGAGTTTTTGGTGAGTTTTTGACTGGCATGAACAATGCAGGTCTTGATGAGTTATTTTTCTTGAAGAAAAGTATTCTGATGCCTTGGATATTTCATATACAGAAAAAAACTCACATTCCCTTCCCTTATGTACTCATCTACCATAAATGAAAGAGATGACAACGTGCTGAGTCAGGATGACAGGCAGTTGTCATGCTTTAGAAAAACTGATGAATGTACGCGAATAATTTTGTAAAAAAATTGGATATTTAAGATAATAAAACGGTTTAAATTTGCCGAAGAGAAGGAGGTGCCTTTGGAAGATATTGCATAACCAACAAGGAGCTCTGGTGGCACAAACAGTTGAGGGGCTAGTTGAGTTTATTTTATTTGTTTTTGACCCCTTCCCGGCCCACATGAATCCTGCAAAAATGGTGGCCACCTGTTTGCATTTTTGCTGAATTTGGATGAACCCAACCCCAAAACATCAGAATCACCAGAATCCGCAAATTTTAGGAAAGTACCAGATTACAACCCTTGTAACATAATTAAACCACAAAAAATGCCCACAGCAACGTTTCCAATAGTTTTACCCCATAGGCAAAATATGTTGGTGGGTGAAATATTCTTAAAAATTTGACCAAAACTATATTCTGCATCTTCTGTCCTCATGCAGAGAATTTTGAGCAATTTTCCATCCTTCCTGAACAAAATGTTTTGGATCTTATTCCTTCTACGTTCCTCACCTTTGGTCACTGAAACTTGAGTGCTATCTGCAGTGAAATCTCCGATGCCTCTGGTAGCGTTCCCTCTGCAGGAGTATGAATCGCTGTCAGCTTGGGTGACATCTTGCAGTGAACTTAAGTTTTCTTATAGTGCCGGATAAATCAATGCAATTTCCGTAACTAGAATTCACCCACATGGATGCATATATGTTATCTCCACAGTTGAAAAAAATTTTTAAGCTGTTTCCAGGAGGAGAAGAACAGTGATCGCCTTGTTCAGAGCTGAATGGTTCTGTGGATTTAATTCAAATAATTACATAGAGATTGCACATTTTTGCCAATTTTTATTACAAAAGTGATTTATCAGATGAAAATTGTCTGCTTATAGTGTTTCTGATGTTGTTCTGAAAATAACAAGCTACGCTATCAGTTTGAGGTATCCCAGTACCCATCCTATTGCTGTTTACTGAAACGGTGGTCAAGGTCAGTAGATCTTTTACAAAGTGCCACAATTCCATTTAGACACTGTGAACTTACCAACAAGAAGAAAAGAAGCTGCTTCATCCACATGCTGTCATTGGATGTGGGAGAATCACTGACAGGAGTAGTCCGTGACAAAACTGAGCAGAAACAGATCACCACAGGGCAAAACAATCAAACAACAGGAAAAAGATAAAAGACTCTTGTAACACCTTTAATTTTAGGTCCTTTAACTGAGGACTGACTAATATGCTTTCTACTTTGCTAATATGTACTGCCTAATGTATTAGGTAGTCACATTCTCCTCACCATAAACTTCAAGAAACTTCCTGAAACTTGTGGGAAGAGTCTCCCAACTTATTGCTCTCACACCAGAGCGCTGGAACAAACCAGACCAGGTCAGTTCTTGCTTACCCAAGGGAGAGGAAGGTCGGTCTGCTTTATAAGCAAGAACTGTCTACTAGACCCAGAATCAAATTCCAGTCCATGAGGACATTGTTTTCCACAGAGTCGCCTTCACACAGGAGTGATGCTTTCCATAGTCAGGAATGATAAGGCTGATCATGGCCCTTTTGCAATACTGGTCCCCTTGTGCACCTCTAGCTGAAACCATTTCTACAGTTGGACTCAAAAGATTACATACCATGGCAGAATTTTTGCTTTCTTGGCTTTTTTTCAGAGACTATGAATGATAACACCAAAGCCATTTATTGTCAAACTACAGTGTTTTCTCTTTTTAAATCATAATGACAACCCAAAAATTCCAAATGACCCTGATCAAAAGTTCACATACCCTGGTGATTTTGGTCTGATAAAATGCACAGAAGTTGACACAAATGGGTTTGAATGGCTACTAAAGGTAACATCCTCACCTGTGACCTGTTTGCTTGTAATCAGTGTGTGTGCATAAAAGCTGAGTGAGTGTCTGGGATCCAGACAGACTCTTGCATCTTTCATCCAGCCACTGACGTTTCTGGATTGTGAGTCATGGGGAAAGCAAAAGAATTGTCAACGGATCTACGGGAAAAGGTAGTTGAACTGGAAAGGGATAAAAAAAAATCCAAGGAATTGATAATGCCAGTCAGCAGCGTTCAAACTGATTAACAAATAGAAAATCAGGGGCTCTGTAAATCAAAACCACAATCAGGTAGACCAGCAAAAATGTCATCCACAACAGCGAGGAAAATTGTTCCGGATGCAAAGAAAAACCAGCAAATAACATCAGCTGAAATACAGGACTCTCTGAAAACTAGCAGTGTGGCGGTTTCAAGATGCACAATAAGGAGGCACTAGAAGAAAAATGGGCTGCATGGTCAAGTCACCAGAGGAAAGCCATTACTTCACAAATGCCACAAAGTATCTCACCTACAATATGCAAAACAGTACAGAAATAAGCCTCAAAACTTCTGGAACAAGGTAATTTGGAGAGATGAGACCAAAATTGAAAAATTCTGCCGGGGTATGTAAAATTTTGAGGACAACTGTATCTGACTTCCATGCTACAAACTATGTCTGCCCTATCCCCTTGCGAAAGGGAATGGTAGCATCAAAACCAAGAGTAACTCAATACTTCTATATTGTCACCACAAGACGCCAATCCATGACGGTTCCTCGTCAGAGAAGCATTACCACTTAGACAGTGGTTTCCTTTATTCAGTAAATATCTAGCCTCCCTGAGAGGCCCTAAATCTGTTTACAGTTTACAAGTGGACAAAACCTTCTCCTACAGAAGAACAGACGTTTATTCTATGGAGAGATGTGATTTTTGGTGTAAGCAGAGAGAGGGAGGCAATGGAGCACAGCAATACTGTGCTGGGATCCAGGGTTCAAATCCATCTGCAATATGTCCTATCCGTGTTTGCATGGGATTCCGCTCACCCTAACAAGACATCCTGACTGAGAAAAATACCAGTTCTTGGCACAGGCCTATCATGGAAATGAGCCAACTTCAGCCGAAGTCGGCTGCAAGAAGTTCTCAAGCTCCTCTTGTTTTGCAGTACGTGGCAGCATTGCTGTGTTATAGCACAGGCTGGGGGCTCTAGTGTGATCAGTCTGTGTTGTCCAGAGTAGAAAGATGAGGTCGGGAAGACAGAAGCAGTCCTGCTTCTCTCTGTACAGCCAGCTGCCATTGTAAATGGACTCATCTGCAGAACTGAGCTGATTGCACAAGTGAATTGGAAGTGTGCTTATTCCATCACATTACCTGTGCTGGCATCGGAGAATCTTCACAGCATGCACCGTGCGAGGATTCACAGGTCTGTAGTCACATGGAGTGACTGCAGACTTTAGTGCCAAACCTGGACAACCCCTTTAACGCATTACACATTTTCTAATTCACAGTGCCTAAAAGGAATTCTGGCACACTGTACCAAATCTACCGCCGCGTGACCATCTTTTCACTCAGCAGTTGTAGGTTGAGTACTGGGCTATCACTAATTTCAGTGGGCAACCCATATCTATAGACACAGATTGTGATACCTTACCTTCTCTGGCTGTACATGTCAATTTTTCTCCAAAATTCGCTGTTTTTCTCTCACATTTGATATTTTGAAATGTCCCAGAAAATGACAATAAATTAGAGGCATTAGTGCTATAAATGCAAAGTTGCAGAATTATCATAAAACGTCTAAGGAAAGAGAGACCCCTGATATCAAGGTCATTTTGAACGGTGCAAGAAATTGTGCCAGAATCTCCTTCAACAAGATCCAGGTAAGTTGGGCTTTGTGTTATATATTCACCAGACAGGCCTGGAAAAAATAGACATAATTAATAAAATACATCTCACTGCGGCATAACAGTACCGCCGTATAGTAACTATATATTAGCCATAACAAAGTGACTGAATTGTACCCCACATAGTGACTAGTATCCGATAGTGTCTACTACACAGTGACCGAATAGTACTGCCACATAGTCAGTGTGTTGTGTTACTATGCCATCACTGAGTAATACCTCCACATAGTGACTATATAGTACACAAAAACAGTGGTTGAATAGTTCTGTTTCTAGGTGACTAATAATAAAACCAGGGAATATGTATCAACAACACAACACAAAATTGACAAATCTCCGGGCACGGATGGGATACACCCCCGAGTACTGCAGGAATTAAGTACAGTCATTGATAGACCATTATTTTTAATCTTTAAAGACTCCATAATAACAGGGTCTGTACCACAGGACTGGCGTATAGCAAATGTGGTGCCAATATTCAAAAAGGGGACAAAAACTGAACTCGGTAATTATAGGCCAGTAAGCTTAACCTCTACTGTGGGTAAAATCCTGGAGGGCATTCTAAGGGATGCTATACTGGAGTATCTGAAGAGGAATAACCTCATGACCCAGTATCAGCACGGGTTTACTAGGGACCGTTCATGTCAGACTAATTTGATCAGCTTCTATGAAGAGGTAAGTTCCGGACTGGACCAAGGGAACCCAGTGGATGTAGTGTATATGGACTTTTCAAAAGCTTTTGATACGGTGCCACACAAAAGGTTGTTACATAGAATGAGAATAATGGGGATAGGGGAAAATATGTGTAAGTGGATTGAAAGCTGGCTCAGGGATAGGAAACAAAGCGTGGTTATTAATGGAGCACACTCGGGACTGCGGTTAGCAGTGGGGTACCACAGGGGTCAGTATTGGGCCCTCTTCTTTTTAACATATTTATTAATGACCTTGTAGGGGGCATTCAGAGTAGAATTTCAATATTTGCAGATGACACTAAACGCTGCAGGGTAATCAATACAGGGGAGGACAATTTTATATTACAGGATGATTTATGTAAACTAGAAGCTTGGGCTGATAAATGGCAAATGAGCTTTAATGGGGATAAATGTAAGGTCATGCACTTGGGTAGAAGTAATAAGATGTATAACTATGTGCTTAATTCTAAAACTCTTGGCAAAACCGTCAATGAAAAAGACCTGGGTGTATTGGTGGATGACAAACTCATATTCAGTAGCCAGTGTCAGGCAGCTGCTACAAAGGCAAATAAAATAATGGGAAGCATTAAAAGAGGCATAGATGCTCATGAGGAGAACATAATTTTATCTCTATACAAGACACTAGTGCGACCACACTTAGAATACTGTGTACAGTTCTGGTCTCCGGTGTATAAGAAAGATGTAGCTGAACTAGAGCGGGTGCAGGGAAGAGCGACCAAGGTTATTAGAGGACTGGGGGGTCTGCAATATCAAGATAGGTTATTACACTTGGGGCTATTTAGTTTGGAAAAACGAAGACTAAGGGGTGATCTTATTTTAATGTATAAATATATGAGGGGACAGTACAAAGACCTTTCTGATGATCTTTTTAATCATAGACCTGAGACAGGGACAAGGGGGCATCCTCTACATCTGGAGGAAAAGAGATTTAACCCCTTCATGACCCAGCCTATTTTGACCTTAATGACATGGCCATTTTTTGCAATTCTGACCAGTGTCCCTTTATGAGGTAATAACTCAGGAACGCTTCAACGGATCCTAGCGATTCTGAGATTGTTTTTTCGTGACATATTGGGCTTCATGTTAGTGGTAAATTTAGGCCGATAATTTTTGCGTTTATTTCTAAAAAAATCTGAAATTTGGTGAAAATTTTGAAAATTTCGCAATTTTCAAATTTTGACTTTTTATTCCGTTAAACCAGAGAGTTATGTGACACAATATAGTTAATAAATAACATTTCCCACATGTCTACTTTACATCAGCACAATTTTGGAAACAAAATTTCTTTTTGCTAGGAAGTTATAAGGGTTAAAATTTGACCAACGAGTTCTCATTTTTACAACAAAATTAACAAAACCATTTTTTTTAGGGACCACCTCACATTTGAAGTCACTTTGAGGGGTCTATATGAGAGAAAATACCCAAAAGTGACACCATTCTAAAAACTGCACCCCTCAAGGTGCTCAAAACCACATTCAAGTAGTTTATTAACCCTTCAGGTGTTTCACAGCAGCAGAAGCAACATGGAAGGAAAAAATGAACATTTAACTTTTTAGTCACAAAAATGATCTTTTAGCAACAATTTTTTTATTTTCCTAAGGGTAAAAGGAGAAACTGGGGGACGAACGTTGTTGTCCAATTTGTCCTGAGTACGCTGATACCTCACATGTGGGGGTAAACCACTGTTTGGGCGCACGGCAGGGCTCGGAAAGGAAGGAGCGCCATTTGACTTTTTGAATGAAAAATTGGCTCCAATCTTTAGCGGACACCATGTTGCGTTTGGAGAGCCCCCGTGTGCCTACACATTGGAGCTCCCCCACAAGTGACCCCATTTTGGAAACTAGACCCCCCAAGTAACTTATCTAGAAGCATAGTGAGCACTTTAAACCGCCAGGTGCTTCACAAATTGATCTGTAAAAATGAAAAAGTACTTTTTTTTCACAAAAAAATTATTTTAGCCTCAATTTTTTCATTTTCACATGGGCAACAGGATAAAATGGATCCTAAAATTGTTGGGCAATTTCTCCTGAGTACACCAATACCTCACATGTGGGGGTAAACCGCTGTTTGGGCACATGGTAAGGCTCGGAAGGGAAGGAGCGCCATTTGACTTTTTGAATGAAAAATTATCTCCATCGTTAGCGGACACCATGTCGCGTTTGGAAAGCCCCTGTGTGCCTAAACATTGGAGCTCCCCCACAAGTGACCCCATTTTGGAAACTAGACCCCCCAAAGAACTTATCTAGAAGCATAGTGAGCACTTTAAACCCTCAGGTGCTTCACAAATTGATCCGTAAAAATGAAAAAGTACTTTTTTTTCACACAAAATTTCTTTTAGCCTCAATTTTTTCATTTTCACATGGGCAACAGGATAAAATGGATCCTAAAATTTGTTGGGCAATTTCTCCTGAGTACGCCGATACCTCATATGTGGGGGTAAACCACTGTTTGGGTGCACGGCAAGGCTCGGAAGGGAAGGCGCGCCATTTGACTTTTTGAATGGAAAATTAGCTCCAATCGTTAGCGGACACCATGTCGCGTTTGGAGAACCCCTGTGTGCCTAAACATTGGAGCTCCCCTACAAGTGACCACATTTTGGAAACTAGACCCCCCAAGGAACTTATCTAGATGCCTAGTGAGCACTTTAAACCCCCAGGTGCTTCACAGAAGTTTATAACGCAGAGCCGTGAAAATAAAAAATAATTTTTCTTTCCTCAAAAATGATTTTTAGCCCGGAATTTTTTATTTTCCCAAGGGTAACAGGAGAAATTGGACCCCAAATGTTGTTGTCCAGTTTGTCCTGAGTACGATGATACCCCATATGTGGGGGTAAACCACTGTTTGGGCACATGCCGGGGCTCGGAAGGGCAGGAGTGATGTTTTGGAATGCAAACTTTGTTGGAATGGTCTGCGGGCATCATGTTACGTTTGCAGAGCCCCTGATGTGCCTAAACAGTAGAAACCCCCCACAAGTGACCCCGTTTTGGAAACTAGACCCCCCAAGGAACTTATCTAGATATGTGGCGAGCACTTTGAACCCCCAAGTGCTTCACAGAAGTTTATAACGCAGAGCCGTGAAAATAAAAAATCATTTTTCTTTCCTCACAAATGATGTTTTAGCAAGCCATTTTTTATTTTCACAAGGGTAACAGGAGAAATTTAACCCTAATAATTGTTGCCCAATTTGTCCTGAGTATGCTGGTACCCCATATGTGGGGGTAAACCACTGTTTGGGGCGCACGTCAGGGCTCAGAAGGGAGGGAGCACCATTTGACTTTTTGAACGCATGATTGGCTGGAATCAATGGTGGCGCCATGTTGCGTTTGGAGACCCCTGATGTGCCTAAACAGTGGAAACCCCTCAATTCTAACTCCAACACTAACCCCAACACACCCCTAACCCTAATCCCTACTCTAGCCATAACCCTAATCACAACCCTAATCCCAACACACTCCTAACCACAACCCTAATCCCACCCCTAACCCTAACCACAAGCCTATTCTTAACCCTATTTCCAACCCTAGCCCTAATTCCAACCCTAACTCTAATTCCAACCCTAAGGCTATGTGCCCACGTTGTGGATTCGTGTGAGATTTTTCCGCACCATTTTCGAATAATCCGCAGGTAAAAGGCACTGTGGATTTACCGCGGATTTCCAGTGTTTTTTATGCGGATTTCACCTGCGGATTCCTATTGAGGAACAGGTGTAAAACGCTGCGAAATCCGCACAAAGAATTGACATGCTGCGGAAAATACAACGCAGCATTTCCGTGCGGTATTTTCCGCACCATGGGCACAGCGGATTTGGTTTTCCATAGGTTTACATGGTACTGTAAACCTGATGGAACACTGCTACATATCCGCAGCGGCCAATCCGCTGCGGATCCGTAGCCAAATCCGCAACGTGTGCACATAGCCTAATTCTAACGCTAACCCTAGTTCTAACCCTAACTCTAACCCTAACCCTAGTTCTAACCCTAGTGGAAAAAAAAATATTTTCTTTATTGTATTATTGTCCCTACCTATGGGGGTGATAAAGGGGGGGGGGGTTCATTTACTATTTTTTTTTATTTTGATCACTGTGATAGGTTTTATCACAGTGATCAAAATGTAGCTGGAACGAATCTGCTGTGGAGAAGACGGACGGACACCGGGAGGCTCGGTAAGTATGAGGGGGGGGGATCGAAGCACGGGGGTGGGATCGGAGCACGGGGGGAGCGGACAGGAGGACGGGGGAGCGGACAGGATGACGGAGGGGAGCGGAGCACCGGACGGAGGACTGGGGAGGAGATCGGTAGGGGGGTGCAAATTAGGTTTTCCAGCCATGGCCGATGATATTGCAGCATCGGCCATGGCTGGATTGTAATATTTCACTAGTTTTCATAGTGAAATATTACAAATCGCTCTGATTGGCTGTTTCACTTTCAACAGCCAATCAGAGCGATCGTAGCCACGGGGGGTGAAGCCACCCCCCCTGGGCTGAAGTACCACTCCCCCTGTCCCTGCAGATCGGGTGAAATTGGAGTTAACCTTTTCACCCGATCTGCAGGGACGCGATCATTCCTTGACGCCACATAGGCGTCACAGGTCAGATTGGCACCGACTTTCATGACGCCTACGTGGCGTCATGGGTCGGGAAGGGGTTAAGCATAATAGCAGACGTGGATTCTTTACTGTAAGAGCAGTGAGACTATGGAACTCTCTGCCGTATGATGTAATGAGTGATTCATTACTTAAGTTTAAGAGGGGACTGGATACCTTTCTGGAAAAGTATAATGTTACAGGGTATATACACTAGATTCCTTGATAGGGCATTGATCCAGGGAACTAGTCTGATTGCCGTATGTGGAGTCGGGAAGGAATTTTTTTCCCCAAGGTGGAGCTTACTCTTTGCCACGTTTTTTTTTTGCCTTCCTCTGGATCACCATGTTAGGGCATGTTAGGTTAGGCTATGGGTTGAACTAGATGGACTTAGTCTTTCTTCAACCTTAATAACTATGTAACTATGTTCTTAAAATTGTTGAGAGGATACCATTCCTTCGTTTGCCTTTAGATGGCAGTATAATAATAATTATAATAATAAAAATGTATATACCGCCTTGAGTGTTTTTTTGAAGCTTAGCAATAAAGATTTATAAATACATCCTCTTCTTTCATTTAAATTATTTGTGGTGTGATTAGATTTTATTTTTTCCACTTTTGGTAAATATCATGTGAAATTCCACATTTATATATTTAAGATGGCGCTTTTAAGAATAATCATGCAATAAAAAGTATTTTGATATTACTGTTACCACTTCTTACCTAAATGTACCATGTGCTGTCCGATCATGTACTACCTTACAATCCCTATTTTTTAATTAATTGATATTGTGTGTAATAAAGATTTATTCATTATTTTAAATAGAGGTCTCCAGTATTTTTTGATAGGATGATTTAACTATTGGTTAGGAGACACAATATCTTTTTTGACCAATTATCAGATATTTGTCATAAGAAGGGTAGGCTTGAGTTTTTTTTAAAAAGTGCGAAAAGTGGACAATAGAAGATTGAAAAAAGGTGATTTGGAGCAATGAGACACAAGTCAAAGTCAATAGACTAGGCTCTCATGGGTGCAAATGGTTCTGTAAGAAACAAGAGAAAAAGCGTTAATGGATCATGAAATTGAAGGAACTGTCAAGTTTGGTGGAGGAAGCCTTATGATATGGGGTTGTTTTACAGACAAAGGCATTGGATACTTGACCAAGATCGATGGTGGTGCTATATGTGAGTATCCTACAAGATGAGGTACTTCGTAAACTTGAGTACAATGAGTATGAATAGGACAACATAGTGTCCCAGCAGGACAAAGACCTGAAGCCTACATCGAGATTGGCGAGGAAATGGTTTAATGACAATGAAGTAGAGGTGCAGGATTGGACCTCACAGTCCCCCGACCTCAACCCAATCGAGAGTTGAAGAAAAAGTTGTATACATACCCAAGTGAGGCGACCGCTATGCACCAACTTTTGGAACTTGTAGAAGAGACCAGGGAACAGATTTTGGTTGAGACATACATGAATCTGATCGAGAGCATGCCCAGAAGGATTCAGACAGTGTTGTAAGAAAAAGATGGATTTACAAAATACTAACGAAATAATAAAAATTAAAATTTAGAGTTTTAGGAGCAAAATACTTACAATTCAGTAACATGTCCAGAATCTGCATAACTAATCATATGCTAAATAGTTGCAAGCCAAATTTATGTATGAGATCGCCAAGATGTTTGTCTATAAAATGATGGCAGTCTCACGATCAAAGCAGTAGTGGATGGAGACATATGGAACCTGAAAGTCAAAAGTTCAAAACATTGTTACCTTTTTGCTTGTCAGTGTAGTTGGTAGCTGGGTGGGCCCCTCTGTCCACTGGGACCAGGGTGACTGTACCCGGTAGCTACGCTACTCCCTACAACAAATTCCCCCCACATTATTCTCCACATTCTCCGTATGATAATTTACAGTATCCCCGCTGAAAAGTATAGTCACCCCCAACACAGTTTGATGCCCCCACAGTGACCCCAACATAGTCCTTTATTCAATATGATGGCAACCACACAGCCCTTTATAAAGTATAATGGCCTTTAATACAGTATAATGGCCCTTAAACAACTCTCCACACCGTAGAATGGCCCCAACACAATCCTTCACACAGTATGATTAACCCCACACAACCTTCCACACTGTATAGTGGCCTGCACACAGTATAATGACCCCCAAAGAATATAATGACCCCATGCAGCCCTCCAAACAGTTTAATGGCCCACCACATAGCCATCCAAACCGTATACTTGGTCCCCATATAACCCTTCAAACAGTGTAATGGCCCCCTACGTAGCCCTATAAACAGTATAATTGCCTCCGTGTAGACATACAAACTTTATAATGTCCCTCACATAGTCCTCCAAACAGTAAAATGGCCCTTCACATAGCCCTGCAAACAATGTAATTGCCCCCCACATAGCCCTGCAAACAGTAACAGTATAATGGCATCCCATATAGCCCTGAAAACAGTATAAGTGCCACCACGTAGCCCTGAAAACGGTATAATGGCCCCCACATAGCCCTGCAAAATGACCTCCCACAAAGCCCTCCAAACAGTATAATTACCCAAACACTTTTCCCTGCAGACAGTATAATTGCCCGATAACATAGCCCTGCAAACAGAACAATGGAACCCCACCTAGCCCTTCAAATAGTATAACAGCCCCCATATAGCCCTCCAAACAATATAATTACCCCGTATATGCCTCCAATAGTATAATGTGCCCCTATAGCCCCCAAATAATATAATGGCCACAAAATAGCCCTCCAAATAGTACAGGGTGGGCCATGTCTATGGATACACCTAAGTAAAATGGGAATAGTTGGTGATATCAGCTTCCTGTTTGTGGCACATTAGTATATTGGAGGGGGAACACTTTTCAAGATGAGTGGTGACCATGGCAGCCATTTTGAAGTCGGCGATTTTGGATCCAACTTTATTTTTTCCAATGGGAAGAATGTTATGTGTCACATCAAACTGAGAATTTCACAAGAAAAACAGATTTCAATGCAAGACACCCTACGTAAGACAACTGTCTCCATTCCCTTGTTAGTTAGGTGTATCCATATAAATGGCTCACCCAAAAAAGTTTGCCTCATCTTTGAACATAATGTTCTGTGTAAACTGAGGGTCCTTTTCCAATTTTTGTTTTGTCAATTCTGCAAATTCAGTGCGTACCAGTGTGTACCAACACAATGTCAATATTTGCATAAGTTGGTGTTAGAGTAGAGCCCATGACGGTGCCACATCACTGTCAATAAAAATATTTTAAAATAAAAAATAATTGTTGTAAAGTACAAATTTCAAAAGATCCAAAGTGAATTGTAACTTATTGGGTGAAAATGAAGAGCAGGCCAAGACATCAAATAGTGCCCTTAACATGCTCAATCAACTTGGATAATAAACCCCTATATAAGTTATCACATGCTTGTTAATATTTGTGCAACACATCCACTGATTCAAGAGAAAGAGGACACAAAAGGAATTCTCTTGTCCTCACAGAGTGCCACTAAGGGAATAACTTTGTCTTCTATTTAAGACCCTGGTTCTGTGCTGATCCATAAGCTTCTTGAAATAATTACATTGTAAGAACTCATCACACATGGTGTTAATGCTGTATAAATGTATTGTATTCAGAAGTGACCCATCTAACATTGAAAAGTAAACTTGACTCCACCTTACAGCATATTCCAAGAGGCATGAGACCAAATTTAGACCAATGTTTTTTAACAATGATTCATTTTGTAAGAAATTTGAACTTATCACTAGCAAATATGACTTTGATATGATTTTATTGAATGTGGAGAACCAGTTGTTATTTTTGTTTACAGTATCTGATATCCAAACATACAAAAATAAGATGGACAATACAGGGAGATTCACTCATAAAAGAAAGCTTTGATACACGATTTGGAAGCGAATTTCGACCTGCAAACTTCTTTATATACTCACTTTGGTACCTCTGTAAAGAAGCACTCTCATCAAAGTTTTTATCCTCTTAATATTTTGCAATTACCATATTATATAGGACTGTGTACTTAAATTGCTCATTTTCCCTTTCTACCCAGCTAAATCTTCTCTTTTATCTGCTTTATGTAGAACAGAAAGTCTCTTTCCCCTGCATTTATCACCCCCCTCTTCAACCCCTGACCCAGCTGCTCCCTCCTCCCCCTGCCAGGGACTTTTGCAAAGATGTATGAATCATATGGGGAAAATTGACCTCCTCTTTCTACATAGCATTTAGAAGGATTCAACTTGTCAGTTTTTAACCACATGATCTCAGACCTGATGGAAAAGTGAAAAATTACCTGGGTACAAGAGCAAAATGAGCAATTGTAAGTACAAAGTGCTGTATAGGAGTGCAATCACTTTTTACAATCAAATCAGCTCTTCCAAACTGTATCCTTACATTGTTAACAAATGAGGGAGAAAATCGGCAAGTGTGAAATGCAAGCACCACCTACACAGTGGCATGTAAAAGTTTGGGCACCCCTGGTCAAAATTACTGTTATTGTGAACAGTTAAGAAAGTTAAGTGATACCCTTGTGAAAATAAAAAAGTTTGGTTCCAAAGTAATTTTTTTGTGAAAAAAGTAAAATGTTAATTTTTCCTTCCACATTGCTTTAGCTCTCGTGAAGCATCTGAAGGGTTAACCCCTTCATGACCCAGCCTATTTTGACCTTAATGACCTGGCCGTTTTTTGCAATTCTGACCAGTGTCCCTTTATGAGGTAATAACTTAGGACCGCTTCAACGGATCCTAGCGGTTCTGAGATTGTTTTTTCGTGACATATTGGGCTTCATGTTAGTAGTAAATTTAGGTCGATAATTTCTGAGTTTATTTGTGAAAAAATGGAAATTTGGCGAAAATTTTGAAAATTTCGCAATTTTCACATTTTGAATTTTTATCCTGTTAAACCAGAGAGTTATGTGACACAAAATAGTTAATAAATAACATTTCCCACATGTCTACTTTACATCAGCACAATTTTGGAAACAAATTTTTTTTTTTATAGGAAGTTATAAGGGTTAAAATTTGACCAGTGATTTCTCATTTTTACAACAAAATTTACAAAACCATTTTTTTTAGGGATCACCTCACATTTGAAGTCAGATTGAGGGTTCTATATGGCTGAAAATACCCAAAAGTGACACCATTCTAAAAACTGCACCCCTCAAGGTGCTCAAAACCACATTCAAGAAGTTTGTTAACCCTTCAGGTGCTTCAAAGCAGCAGAAGCAACATGGAAGGAAAAAATGAACATTTAAATTTTTAGTCACAAAAATGATCTTTTAGAAACAATTTTTTTATTTTCCCAAGGGTAAAAGGAGAAACTGGACGACGAACGTTGTTGTCCAATTTGTCCTGAGTAAGCTGATACCTCATATGTGGGGGTAAACCACTGTTTGGGCTCACGGCAGGGCTCGGAAGGGAAGGAGCGCCATTTGACTTTTTGAAGGAAAAATTGGCTCCAATCTTTAGCGGACACCATGTCGCGTTTGGAGAGCCCCCGTGTGCCTAAACATTGGAGCTCCCCCACAAGTGACCCCATTTTGGAAACTAGACCCCACAAGGAACTTATCTAGAAGCATAGTGAGCACTTTAAACCCCCAGGTGCTTCACAAATTGATCTGTAAAAATGAAAAAGTACTTTTTTTTCACAAAAAAATTATTTTAGCCTCAATTTTTTCATTTTCACATGGGCAACAGGATAAAATGGATCCTAAAATTTGTTGGGCAATTTCTCCCGAGTACACCTATACCTCACATGTGGGGGTAAACCGCTGTTTGGGCACATGGTAAGGCTCGGAAGGGAAGGAGCGCCATTTGAATTTTTGAATGAAAAATTATCTCCATCGTTTGCGGACACCATGTCACGTTTGGAAAGCCCCTGTGTGCCTAAACATTGGAGCTCCCCCACAAGTGAGCCCATTTTGGAGACTAGACCCCCCAAGGAACTTATCTAGAAGCATAGTGAGCACTTTAAACCCCCAGGTGCTTCACAAATTGATCCGTAAAAATGAAAAAGTACTTTTTTTTCACAAAAAAATTATTTTAGCCTCAATTTTTTCATTTTCACATGGGCAACAGGATAAAATGGATCCTAAAATTTGTTGGGTAATTTCTCCTGAGTACACCGATACCTCACATGTGGGGGTAAACCACTGTTTGGGCACATGGTAAGGCTCGGAAGGGAAGGAGCGCCATTTGACTTTTTGAATGAAAAATTATCTCCATTGTTAGCGGACACCATGTCGCGTTTGGAAAGCCCGTGTGCCTAAGCATTGGAGCTCCTCCACAAGTGACCCCATTTTGGAAACTAGACCCCCCAAGGAACGTATCTAGAGGCATAGTGAGCACTTTAAACCCCCAGGTGCTTCACAAATTGATCCGCAAAAATGAAAAAGTACTTTTTTTTCACACAAAATTTCTTTTAGCCTCAATTCTTTCATTTTCACATGGGCAACAGGATAAAAATGGATCTAAAATTTGTTGGGCAATTTCTCCTGAGTACGCTGATGCCTCATATGTGGGGGTAAACCACTGTTTGGGTGCACGGCAGGGCTCGGAAGGGAAGGCACGCCATTTGGCTTTTTGAATGGAAGATTAGCTCCAATCATTAGCGGACACCATGTCGCTTTTGGAGAGCCCCTGTGTGCCTAAACATTGGAGCTCCCCCCACAAGTGACCCCATTTTGGAAACTAGACCTCCCAAGGAACTAATCTAGATCTGTGGTGAGCACTTTGAACCCCCAAGTGCTTCACAGAAGTTTACAACGCAGAGCCGTGAAAATAAAAAATAATTTTTCTTTCCTCAAAAATGATTTTTAGCCCAGAATTTTTTATTTTCCCAAGGGTAACAGGAGAAATTGGACCCCAAATGTTGTTGTCCAGTTTGTCCTGAGTACGATGATACCCCATATGTGGGGGTAAACCACTGTTTGGGCACAAGTCGGGGCTCGGAAGGGAGGTAGTGACGTTTTGAAATGCAGGCTTTGATGCAGTGGTCTGCGTGCGTCACATTCCATTTCCAGAGCCCCTGATGTGCCTAAACAGTAGAAACCCCCACAAGTGACCCCATTTTGGAAACTAGACCCCCCAAGAAACTTATCTAGATATGTGGTGAGCACTTTGAACCCCCAAGTGCTTCACAGAAGTTTACAACGCAGAGCCGTGAAAATAAAAAATCATTTTTCTTTCCTTAAAAATGATGTTTTAGCAAGCAATTTTTTATTTTCCCAAGGGTAACAGGAGAAATTGGACCCCGATAATTGTTGCCCAGTTTGTCCTGAGTATGCTGGTATCCCATATGTGGGGGTAAACCACTGTTTGGGCACACGTCGGGGCTCGGAAGGGAGGGAGCACCATTTGACTTTTTGAACGCAAGATTGGCTGGAATCAATGGTGGCGCCACGTTGCGTTTGGAGACCCCTGATGTGCCTAAACAGTGGAAACCCCTCAATTCTAACTCCAACACTAACCCCAACACACCCCTAACCCTAATCCCAACCCTAACCCCAACACACCCCTAACCCTAATCCCAACTCTAGCCATAACCCTAATCACAACCCAACCCCAACACACCCCTAACCACAACCCTAACCCTAATCCCAACCCTAACCACAACTTTAACCCCAACACACCCCTAACCCTAACAATAACCCTAACCACAAGCCTATTCTTAATCCTATTTCCAACCCTAGACCTAATTCCAACCCTAACCCTAAGGCTATGTGCCCACGTTGCGGATTCGTGTGAGATTTTTCCGCACCATTTTTGAAAAATCCGCAGGTAAAAGGCACTGCGTTTTACCTGCAGATTTACCGCGGATTTCCAGTGTTTTTTATGCTCATTTCACCTGCGGATTCCTATTGAGGAACAGCTGTAAAACGCTGCGAAATCCACACAAAGAATTGACATGCTGCAGAAAATACAGCGCAGCATTTCCGCGCGGTATTTTCCGCACCATGGGCACAGCGGATTTGGTTTTCCATAGGTTTACATGGTACTGTAAACCTGATGGAACACTGCTATGAATCCGCAGCGGCCAATCCGCTGCGGATCCGCAGCCAAATCCGCACAGTGGGCACATAGCCTAATTCTAACGCTAACCCTAGTTCTAACCCTAACCCTACCCCTAACCCTACCCCTAACCCTAGTTCTAACCCTAGTGGAAAAAAAAATATTTTCTTTATTTTATTATTGTCCCTACCTATGGGGGTGATAAAGGGGGGGGGTCATTTACTATTTTTTTATTTTGATCACTGTGATAAGTTTACCACAGTGATCAAAATGTACATGGAACGCATCTGCCGGCCGGCAGATTCGGCCGGTGCACTTGGAAGATGGCGGCGCCCAGGGAGAAGACGGACCGAGTTCGGGAGGCTCGGTAAGTATGAGGGGGTGGTGGGGGGGTGGATCGGAGCACAGGGGGGGGATTGGAGGACGGGGGAGCGGACAGGAGCACGGGGGAGCGGACAGGGGGACGGAGGGGGGTACCGACAGAACGGAGGACTGGGGAGGAGATCGGGGGCGGTGGGGGGGCAGAACATGATTTCCAGCCATGGCAGATGCTATTGCAGCATCGGCCATGGCTGGATTGCAATATTTCACCATTTTCATAGGTGAAATATTGCAAATTGCTCTGATTGGCTGTTGCACTTTCAACAGCCAATCAGAGCGATCGTAGCCACGTAGGGGCAAAGTCACCCCTCCTGGGCTGAAGTACAACTCCCCCTCTCCCTGCAGATCGGGTGAAATAGGAGTTAACCCTTTCACCCGATCTGCAGGGACGCGATCATTCCATGACGCCAGATAGGCGTCACAGGTCGGATTGGCACCGACTTTCATGACGCCTACGTGGCGTCAAAGGTCGGGAAGGGGTTAATTATGTTAATACTCCTACATGGGTGTGTGTGTGTGTCTTTATTTAACCCCTTTCTGTCATCGGACGTACTATTCCGTCCATGTGGGGTGGGCCCTAATTCCCAATGACGGAATAGTACGTCCAGCGTGATCGGCAGCTCTCACGGGGAAATCGCGGCCGGGTGTCAGCTGACTATCGCAGCTGACATCCGGCACTATGTGCCAGGAGCGGTCACGGACCGCCCCCGGCACACTGCGATCAAACATGATCGCAGTGTACCGGCGGTACAGAGAAGCATCGCGCAGGGAGGGGGCTCCCTGCGTGCTTCCCTGAAACGATCGGTACAAGGCGATGTACTCACCTTGTACCGAGCGTCTCCTCCCTGCAGGCCCCGGATCCAAAATGGCCGCGGGGCTGCATCCGGGTCCTGCAGGGAGTACTTCCGGGTCCACAGCAGGCGCAGGTAAGCCTGCAGTGCTGGAAGTAAGATCGCCGATCTGACAGAGTGCTGTGCAAACTGTGATGTGATCTGTGATGTCCCCCCGGGACAAAGTAAAAAAAAAATTTCCACATGTGTTTAAAAAAAAATAAATAAATAAATTCCTAAATAAATAAAAAAAACAAAATATTATTCCCATAAATACATTTCTTAATCTAAAAAAAAAACAATAAAAGTACACATATTTAGTATCGCCACGTCCGTAACGACCCAACCTATAGAACTGTCCCACTAGTTAACCCCTTCAGTGAACACCGTAAGAAAAATTAAAAAAAAGAGCCAAAAAAACAACGCTTTATTATCATACCGCCGAACAAAAAGTGGAATAACACGCGATCAAAAAGACGGATATAAATAGCCATGGAACCGCTGAAAACATCATCCTGTCCCGCAAAAAACGAGCCGCCATACAGCATCATAAGCAAAAAAATAAAAAAGTTATAGTCCTCAGAATAAAGCGATGGCAAAAAAATAAATAGCTTTTATCGTATAAAAGCACCAAAACATAAAAAAAATGATAAATGAGATATCGCTGTAATCGTACTGACCCGAAGAATAAAACTGCTTTATGAATTTTACCAAACGTGGAACGGTATAAACACCTCCCCCAAAAGAAATTCATGAGTAGCTGGTTTTTGGTCATTCTGCCTCACAAAAATCGGAATAAAAAGTGATAAAAAACTGTCACGTGTCCGAAAATGTTACCAATAAAAACGTCAACTTGTCTTGCAAAAAACAAGACCTCACATGACTGTGGACCAAAATATGGAAAAATTATAGGTCTCAAAATGTGGAGAAGCAAAAACTTTATTGCTATAAAAAGCGTCTTTTAGTGTGTGACAGCTGCCAATCATAAAAATCCGATATAAAAAACGCTATAAAAGTTAATTAAACCCCCCTTCATCACCCCCTTAGTTAGGGAAAAATAATAAAATGAAAAAGGGCTAGGGTTAGGGTTAGGGTTGGAGCTAAAGTTAGAGTTGGGGCTAAAGTTAGGGTTAGGATTACATTTAGGGTTGGGATTAGAGTTAGGGGTGTGTCAGGGTTAGGGGTGTGGTTAGGGTTACCATTGGGATTAGGGTTAGGGGTGTGTTTGGATTAGGGTTTCAGGTAGAATTGGGGAGTTTCCACTGTTCAGGCACATCAGGGGCTCTCCAAATGCGACATGGCGTCCAATCTCAATTCCAGCCAATTCTGCGTTGAAAAAGTAAAACAGTGCTTCTTCCCTTCCGAGCTCTGCCGTGCGCCCAAACAGGGGTTTACCCCAACATATGGGGTATCAGCGTACTCAGGACAAATTGGACAACTATTGGGGTCCAATTTATCCTGTTACCCTTGTGAAAATACAAAACTGGGGGATAAAAAAATCATTTTTGTGAAAAAAAAAAAAAGAATTTTTATTTTCACGGCTCTGCGTTATAAACTGTAGTGAAACACTTGGGTGTTCAAAGCTCTCAAAACACATCTAGATAAGTTCCTTAGGGGGTCTACTTTCCAAAATGGTGTCAATTATGGGGGGTTTTAATGTTTAGGCACATCAGGGGCTCTCCAAACGCGACATGGTGTCCCATCTCAATTCCAGTCAATTTTGCATTGAAAAGTCAAACGGCGCTCCTTCCCTTCCGAGCTCTGCCATGCGCCCAAACAATGGTTTACACCCACATATGGGGTATCAGCGTACTGAGGACAAATTTCACAACAATTTTTGGGGTCCAATTTCTTCTCTTACCCTTGGGAAAATAAAAAATTGGGGGCGAAAATATTTTTGTGAAAAAATATGATTTTTTATTTTTACGGCTCTGCATTATAAACTTCTGTGAAGCACTTGGTGGGTCAAAATGCTCACCACACATCTAGATAAGTTCCTTAGGGGGTCTACTTTCCAAAATGGTGTCACTTGTGGGTGGTTTCAATGTTTAGGCACATCAGGGGCTCTCCAAACGCAACATGGCGTCCCATCTCAATTCCAGTCAATTTTGCATTGAAAAGTAAAATGGCACTCCTTTCCTTCCGAGCTCTGCCATGCGCCCAAACTGTGGTTTACCCCCACATATGGTGTATCAGCGTACTCAGGACAAATTGTACAACAAGTTTTGGGGTCCATTTTCTCCTGTTACCCTTGGTAAAATAAAACAAATTGGAGCTGAAATAAATTTTGGGTGAAAAAAGTTAAATGTTCATTTTTATTTAAACATTCCAAAAATTCCTGTGAAACACCTGAAGGGTTAATAAACTTCTTGAATGTGGTTTTGAGCACCTTGAGGGGTGCAGTTTTTAGAATGGAGTCACACTTGGGTATTTTCTATCATATAGACCCCTCAAACTGACTTCAAATGAGATGTGGTCCCTAAAAAAAAAATGGTGTTGTAAAAATGAGACATTTCTGGTCAACTTTTAACCCTTATAACTCCCTAACAAAAAAAAATGTTGGTTCCAAAATTGTGCTGATGTAAAGTAGACATGTGGGAATTTTGCGTAACATATCTCTGTGATTTAAGGGCATAAAAATTCAAAGTTGGAAAATTGCTAAATTTTCAAAATTTTCGCCAAATTTACATTTTTTTCACAAATAAACGCAAGTTATATCGAATAAATTTTACCACTAACATGAAGTACAATCTCACGAGAAAATATTGTCAGAATCGCCAAGATCCGTTGAAGCGTTCCAGAGTTATAACCTCATAAAGGGACAGTGGTCAGAATTGGCCCGGTCATTAACGTGCAAACCACCCTTGGGGGTAAAGGGGTTAATATATTAATGAGGGTATCTCGTGAAGAGGTTGAATAAGGAAAATACATCACAATAACTTTTTTTTTTTTTTTATTTACAGTGGCATGTAAAAGTTTGGGCACCCATGGTCAAAATTAATGTTATTGTGAACAGTTAAGCAAGTTGAAGATTAAATGATCTCTAAAAGGCCTAAAAGGTAAAGATGACACATTTCCTTTGTATTTTAGGCAAAAAAATAAAATATATTGTCATTTTTTACATTTTAAAAATTACAAAAAGGAAAATGGGCCTATGCAAAGCTTTGGGCACCCTCGGATATTTCTGTGCTAAAATTATTATTCATGACCTTGGGATTTTCCGTTTTTCGCTCCCCTCCTTCCCAGAGCCATAACTTTTTTATTTCTTCGTCAATATGGCCATGTGAGGGCTTATTTTTTGCATGCCGAGTTGTACTTTTGAACGACTTCATTGGTTTTAGCATGCCGTGTACTAGAAAACAGGAAAAAAATTCCAAGTGCGGTGAAATTGCAAAAAAAGTGCAATCTCACACTGGTTTTCTGTTTGGCTTTTTTGCTAGGTTCACTAAATGCTAAAACTGACCTGCCATTATGATTCTCCAGGTCAGTACGAGTTCATCAACACCTAACATGACTAGGTTCTTCTTTATCTAAGTGGTGAATAAAAAATTCCAAACTTTGCTTACAAAAAAAAAAAAAAAGTTTGCGTCAATTTCCGATATCTGTAGCGTTTCCATTTTTCATGATCTGGGGTTGGTTGGGGGCTTATTTTTTGCATGCCTAGCTGGCATTTTTAATGATACCATTTCGGTGCAGATACGTTCTTTTGATCGCCCGTTATTGCATTTTAATGCAATGTCGCGGCGACCAAAAATTTAATTTAATTAATTCTGGCGTTTCGAATTTTTTTCTCGCTACGCTGTTTAGCGATCAGGTTAATGTTTGGTTTTTTTTTTATTGATAGATCGGGCGATTCTGAACGCGGCGATACCAAATATGTGTAGGTTTGATTATTTTTTTATTGATTTATTTTGAATGGGGCGAAAGGGTGGTGATTTAAACTTTTATATTTGTTTATTTTTTTCACATTTTTTTTACTTTTGCTTTTTTACTTTTGCCATGCTTCAATAGCCTCCATAGGAGGCTAGAAGCAGGCACAACCCGATCGCCTCTACTACATAGGAGCGATCATCAGATCGCTGCTATGCAGCAGAAATGCAGGTGTGCTATGAGCGCCGACCACAGGGTGGCGCTCACAGCTACCGGCGATCAGCAACCATAGAGGTCTCAAGGACCTATGGTTACAATGGAGAAGCATCGCCGACCTCCGATCACGTGACGGGGGTCAGCGATGCGCTCATTTCCGGCCGCCCGGCCGGAAGCGGTAGTTAAATGCCGCTGTCTGCGTTTGACAGCGGCATTTAACTAGTTAATAGGTGCAGGCAGATCGCGATTCTGCCCGCGCCTATTACGGGCACATGTCCCGGCTTTGATGCGGGGTCACCGCCGGAGCCCGCATCAAAGCGGGGCTTCTGACCTACTATCCTGTCCGAGGTCAGAAAGGGGTTAATTAACCTGTTAAGGGTTATGGCTTGCTTACTATCATCGCTAGCAAAGTGCAGTTAATGCAAATTTCCCAGCTTTATAAAAACCCAGCCACCTCTAACCTTGTGCCAAAATACAACAGTCATGGGTTATTCTAAACATAACAAAAATCCAATCGTGGACTAGCCACCTCCAAGAGCAATATTGAGAAACAAACACCACACCAATTGCAGGTGAAAAAGAGGCATAGGCAAATATATTATAAAAAATATATCTATACTTTATTAAACATTAATATAAAACAAGACCAGGAGGTTCATAAAATACTGATAGCTGACAGAACAGGAAAAAATAAAGCTGCAAATACTGCACCACACTTATGCTATTCACAGTAAAGATTGGAACCTGCACCATGACTCATATACCAGTCTATATAGGCAGGACATCCTGCTAGACAAACGAGTTTCCATCATGTTAGAATGTGCTAGAATTTGTTAGGAAGATAATCCATGTGCATACATTACTAAAAAGATGGTAGCTTTGAAATATAACAACCCAAGTTTTATAAGGCTCACATACGCCTAAGTGGTGCCCTGTCACATACAAAGTATTTAGTGCAGACACATCCACTGATGTAAGTATAACTAAAGCAGCTAAAATCCTATTTTACTCACATGAATGTGTATCCTGTCCTGAGTGTCCATCAGTAACCCCGACAGCGCCGTTTCGCCATAATGGCTTCCTCAAATGGGGCATGTATGTACGCTGCATAGTTTCGTATATTTATACCCCCGCCCACAGCTGAAATCAATGTCGGCATACCCGGCTCGTAACTGCGCATGCGCCAATTGACGAACTTCCCTCAATGCAAAAAGTGACTTCCTGTTCTCCGCGCTTGGAACGCAAGCGTGAAACGCTCTACGTCACCCTATCTGAGCGGAGCAGGAAAGCACAGGGCCCTTCCTATTAGCGCATGCGTCAACCAGGTACCGAGATGAATCAATATAACAAAAACAATATAAAAACAACAACTGGACAATGGGCATTTGATAGAGATAGGAAAAACAATGTTAGTGATACAATTAATAAATAGAATTCTATAACCCTAGATGTAAACAGCGTCTCATAAATAGTGATAAGATAAAAAATTGTTTTTATATATACAAGAACCCACCCACTTTATAAAAAATATACAATTTATAATAAATATTACCATATTAATCAATATAAGTAAGCATAATAAATTAGTGAAAGACAAGCATAATCAATAATAAATAAATAAGCAATACAAAAAATTACACAAGGTACAATCAAGACATTAAAAATATAAATAATGCCAGACTAATCATCTTATTACACGTGACTATGTGTACTATAATTAACACCCATAACTAGATTATACAAAATTCCTACATCTAAACAACCGATGTCCCACAAACATCTAATACAAAAAAGGGGGAGGGGAGGGGAAAAAGACAAGAACAGGGAAAAAGAAATAAATTATTTTCCCCCATATAATTAATAGATTGCTGATAGAGAGAACTAATGGTCCCAGTAGTTCATAACTTCAAATTCCTCCGAATTCATAAATCTCCTTTTCCATATGGGACGAAAAGAAGGACACCTCCTATAAAAGATCCTCCTAAAACTAGGGATAATAAAAAAAAAAAAAGATTAATAATTAAAAATCACAAAAATGCAACATACAAAACAATTTAAAAACAGGAAAAAACGGAATTTAATTAAATATCAATAAAGACCTCTTTTACAAAAATGTATTGAACCCTAAATTTTCATTGAGGCCTTGAGGGGCCATAGTCCCAAGTAGATAAATACACCTACTTTCTTTTTGAGCCAGAATCTTTCCAAGGTTACCTCCTCTGGGGCCCAGACATACTTGGTCAATAGCTTGAACCTTGAGACCTGTAGGATGAGACACAGGGCCGGGGAGACGGACGGGCTGGGAAGACAGAGGGCCGGCGGGACGGGGAGACAGAGGGCCGGACGGGACGGGGAGACAGAGGGCCGGACGGGACGGGGGGGGGGGGGAGACAGAGCGCCGGACGGGACGGGGAGGGAGACAGAGCGCCGGACGGGACGGGGAGGGAGACAGAGCGCCGGACGGGACGGGGAGGGAGACAGAGCGCCGGACGGGACGGGGAGGGAGACAGAGCGCCGGACGGGACGGGGAGACAGAGCGCCGGATGGGACGGGGAGACAGAGCGCCGGACGGGACGGGGAGACAGAGCGCCGGACGGGACGGGGAGACAGAGCGCCGGACGGGACGGGGAGACAGAGCGCCGGACGGGACGGGGAGACAGAGGGCCGGACAGACAGAGGGGGACATACCCTAGCAAGCCAATATAAATGGAGAGAAAGGGAGGTTTTTTGTTTTTTTTTAGGAATTATACTCATCTATTTGACATTATCAGATGCCCACAGTGTCATCCCTTTGGGTCCTCACATGGATTGTGGGGGCAGCAGTATTCCACTTGGTGAAGAGAAGTCTAGTGATGAAATGAAATCTGCAGGGAGGTCACTGCTCTGGGGGGCACAGGATGGGAAAAAGCTACAATACCTAGAATAAAACAGAAAAAATCATGCAGAAAACTAGATACAAGTAGTGGCTGACACCAGTGGCCACCAGGCTAATACTAAACAGCACTGCGTGCAAGTAGAGAATAAAGCCCTGGATCTGGAGACATTGTTGTCACTCAGTTTTGCTCCTAGAGGTCATAGGTCAGTCATCAACATGACATCATGTGTGCCCAATAATATTAATGAGAAAACGTTTTATGTAAAAAAAACTAAACAAAAACAGGACTGACTCCTCACCATCAGGCAGAGATTGTCGTGTTAAGTAATATCAATCCCTCAGATCTCCAACATCATTCATCCCCTTCCGTTCGCCCATGTAGCACTATACTTATCTGCAGGTAGACCCCCCTGCACGCAGATCCCCCACGCATGCAACATGACCCCCTTCCAACGAGAGACCCCAGCACGCAGCCTCGCTTCTCCAGAGACCCCCAGCATGCAGCCTCTCTTCCCCAGAGACCCCCAGCACACAGCCCCCCTTCCCCAGAGACCCCCAGCACGCAGCCCCCCTTCCCCAGAGACCCCTCCAACACGCAGTCCCAGGCAAGCAACGTCACCCCCTTCCCCAGGCAGGCCCCTAAAGAACGCAGTCCCATGCAAGCAACATCACCCCCTTCTCCAGGAAGACCACCAGCATGCAGTCCCATGCAAGCATCCGCTCGCAAGGAACATGACCCCCTTCCCCACAGAGACCCCCAGCATGCAGTCACCCTTCACCAGGCAGGCCCCTCCAGCATGCAGTCCCATGCAAGCAACGTCACCCCCTTCCCCAGGCAGGCCCCACCAGCACGCAATCCCATGCTAGCAACGTCACCCCCTTCCCCAGGCAGGCCCCACCAGTATGCAGTCCCATGCAAGCAATGTCACCCCCTTCCTCAGGCAGGCCCCTCCAGCACACAGTCCCATGCAAGCAACATCACCCCTTTCCCCAGGCAGGCCCCTCCAGCACGCAGTCCCATACAGGCATCACCCCTTTCCCCAGGCACGCAGTCCCATGCAAGCATCACCCCCTTCCCCAGGCAGACCCCAGGCATGCAGTCTCATGCAAGTATCACCCCCTTCCCCAGGCAGACCCCAGGCACGCAGTCCCATGCAACCTGCACCATTTCTCAAACAGACCCCCAGCACGCAGTCCCACACAAGCAACGTCACCTTCTCCAGGAAGACCACCAGCACACAGTCCCATGCAAGCATCACCTGCTTCACCAGGCAGACCAAAAGCATGCAGTCTCATGCAAGCATCACCCCCTTCTCTAGGCAGACCACCAGCACGCAGTCCCATGCAAGCATCACCCCCTTCTCTAGGCAGACCACCAGCACGCAGTCCCATGCAAGCAACATCACCCCCTTCTCCCCAGGCAGGCTCCCCCCTCCAGCATGCAGCCCCATGCAAGCAACATCATCCCCTTCTCCCCAGGCAGACCCCCCCTCCAGCATGCAGCCCCATGCAAGAAACATCACCCCCTTCTCCCCAGGCAGACTCCCAGCTCGAGCATCCACTTACCTGATCTGCGACCCCAAAAAACTCCAAATTCTGCACAAAATACTCCAAATCCCGCCATGACATCCACTGCTTCCTCCTGTCTGCTCTGCGCCGCCCCTTCTGGTCACATGGGCATGACGTCAGCAGAGGTCCTTTAGCCGACTTGGATTTAGCCTCAACCATACTCGTAGGCCCAGAGGCGTAGCTAGGGGTTCAGCTCAGGGGGGGGCGAAACATGTGAGTGGGCCCCTAACAGGTGGACATATCATTAGTGCAAACTATGTGGCAGCACATGGGCCCAAGAGTTAAGGGGGCCCATTTCTACCTCTAAATAAGGTGCAATTTTGTATTTTTAGAAGTTCTTGGGCTGCAAAGGGCCCTTATATTGTTCTTACACATGGGCCCTTTTCTGTCTGTGTCCACCTGTGGCCCTTAACCAGGTAACCATGATTGTAACTACGGTGGGTATATGGGAACCTCAGGAGATGATCGCACTGTTATTGAAAATAAATCTCTATACACTAACCAGCACTGATATTACCGCCATACAGTAATACCATATAGTGGTAGATACCAGTCCTGCATGACATAGACGAGTGGCGGCTGTAACTGATGTCCCGGGACAGACTGACAGCCGCTACAGCACTATCTGCCACCCAGTAGTTAGCGCTTCAATGCTTCGTAAGTGCCTACTTAATATTTAGGAGCCCCCCTATGTACAGTAATAATGGCCCCAGCATCGCTGATGAGAGCAGGAGGGCATGTGACGATTTTCTTCTATTGAGAGAAGTCAAACTTGTCTAGTCAACACGTGCAAATAGCAAACGTGGTCGCATGACCGCCTGATCACACCAGTGGTCTCGGGGTCTCATGACGGCAGGTGCACCCCATCATGATTTGACAGTCTGTAGAGTGACTGCAGACAATTACCCCAAGCGTTTAATAAAAGGGAACCTGTCACCCCCCCCAGGGCCTATTAAGGTAAAAGAGCCACCTTCTTCAGCACTAAGGCTGCATTCTGTGAGGGCGGCTCTTATGTTTTTGATCCCTAATAACGCTGAAATATTCACTTTTATAAACTGTGCGCCATACCTGTATTGAGTCCGGGGGGTACGTTTTCTCCCCCTGACTGAGCCGCCTCACAGCCGTTCATCATCCCACCGAGCACCGCCGCATTTCTGTCTTGTGCTGTCACCGGCGCTCTGCAATTATTTCTCGGGCATGCGCAGTGCGCGCTGCCCTGGAACTCATATCAAGTGATGTCAGTAGATCGCACCTGTGCACAGCGTCAGCTTCCCAGCCCCGCAGTGTGAATAAATCATAACACACTGCGGGGCGGGATCTGGGTCCTCCGCTACACGCAGGCGCGATATCAGTACATCAGCTGATGTGAATTCCAGGGCAGCGCACACGGCGTATGCCCGAAAAATGAGAGCCCAGGCATCGGCGCCCGGTGGGATGATGGACGGCTGGGAGGCGGTTGTGTCCGGGGACAAAAGACGTACCCCCAGACTCAATACAGGTATGGGGCGCAATTTATAAAAGAGAATATTTCAGCGTTATTAGGGATCAAAAACATAAGAGCCACCTTCATAGAATGCAGCCTTAGTGCTGCTGAAGGTGGCTCTATTACCTTAATAGGCCCTGGGGGGTGACAGGTTCCCTTTAATAATTTAATTATAAGCAATGTATTCTTATAACATAGAATGCAGCCCGTGGTTACTGTATTGTTATACTTGTTAGGGGGCAGACAGACGGACGTATTTTGTCATGTGAGGATCGCATCGCAATCCTCGGACTGACCGTCGGCTCTCCTGACCTGAGGCTGACAGTTGCATAGTAATCCATCACGCTGTCAAGCTTATGTCAGGAGAGGTGTCAGGGCCAGTCCGAGGATTGCAATGCGACCCTGACATGAGTTATACAGTGTCTGTCTGCGCTCTTATGTTAATACTTATCTTTGTTAGGGTATGTTTCCACGGTCAGGATGGCCGGCGGTATCGCCGCAGCGGCGAAGCCGCTCGGCGCTAACCCCCGCCCCCTTTCTGGGACGCGATCATGCCGGATGTGTTAACTCTTCACATCCGGGATGATCGCTCTCTCCCATAGGGCCCTGTGATATGCCTTGCGGGGACGCTGCGTCCCCGCAATGTGTACGGACAGGCTGCGATCTGAAAAGACGCGCAGCATGTCCGGAGTCGCAGGGCCGCCGCGTGCGGGTTTCCACGCATAGTGGAGACGGGATTTCATAAAATCCCCTCCACTATGCTGGAACATCTGGACGCTGTGTGTTTGACGCTGCAGCTCTGCGCAGCGTCAAACAAGCAGCGTTTCCTGACCGTGGAAACATACCCTTATAGTAATATTAACCTTCTTTGCTATGCTTGTTTAACTAATACTTATAAGAGACCCAGCTCGCAATAATAACAAGCCCCCGACCTCCCCATCTCCAGCCCCCAAGACAGCAACTATTAGGCTGCCGTCACACATGCGAGTTTTACGGACGTAAGAGCGCAGAAACTACGTCCGTAAAACTCGCATTACATACGGCACAATGATTCTCAATGGGTCTAGTCCTATCAGCCGTATATTACGGATCCGTAATATACGGCGTTCTACGGCCGTACAAAATCGCAGCATGCTGCGTTTGTCAGCGTATTGCTCAAAAAAAAATCGCCAATGAAAGTCTATGGGGGCGAGAAAAATACGGATTCCACACGGACCAGCAGTGTGACTTGCGAGAAATACGCAGCGGTGTTAGTGAAAAGTCGGTAATTCAATTGCCGGCTTTTCATTTCTCCTGCCTAAACCCGACAGGATATGAGACATGGTTTACATACAGTAAACCATCTCATATCCCCTTTTTTTTTGCATATTCCACACTACTAATGTTAGTAGTGTATGTGCAAAATGTCAGCGCTGTAGCTGCTAAAATAAAGGGTTAAATGGCGGAAAAAATTGGCGTGGGCTCCCGCGCAATTTTCTCCGCCAGAATGGTAAAGCCAGTGACTGAGGGCAGATATTAATAGCCAGGAGAGGGTCCATGGTTATTGCCCCCCCCGTGGCTAAAAACATCTGCCCCCAGCCACCCCAGAAAAGGCACATCTGGAAGATGCGCCTATTCTGGCACTTGGCCACTCTCTTCCCACTCCCTGTAGCGGTGGGATATGGGGTAATGAAGAGTTAATGCCACCTTGGTATTGTAAGGTGACATTAAGCCAGATTAATAATGGAGAGGCGTCAATTATGACACCTATCCATTATTAATCCAATAGTGTGAAACACAGCAGCGTGTCTATTTATCTTGTGGAGATGCTCCGTCTCCACAAGATAAATAAAACAGTCTATGAATAGGATGCGGTGATTCCACCTGTGTTCAATGAATATATGCGGAATCACCGCACGTACAACAGGGGGCAGCGCTTTGGGTAGAGCGGGGTATCTGCTGCGTCCAAAGCGCTGCCAATACACCTCGAGGGCACATACCCTCACATATGATGAGAGTGCATATCTCATAACATTAAACAGTATAATAGTAATAATCATCCCCCCAGTGCCCCCTCACCCACGTCAGCCCTCACAATACCCTCAAACTCTACCATTCACCCCCAGTACCCTGTCCCCCTCCCACAATACCACCATCCTCTCATTCACCCCCACAGTTCCCTGTCCCCCTGCACACCCACAATAACCCCCATCGTTTCACATTTACCCCACAGTGCACTGTCCTCCTCTCCCACTTCAGCCCCTACAATATCACAATCCTCTCACATTCACCCCCACAGTGACCATGATATGCCTACATCGAATTACTCTAATGAATTCCATCCCCACTTACTGATGAAGTTTTCAGGCAGACAGTGAGGAGAACCAGGAAGTGACCAGATAGATGGAAGCAGGGCAGCACTAGGACCCAGCGTGCCTCAGCCAAACCAAGCGTGCACACTGACTGCACAGCCAGAAAGGAACTGCAGCTGCTGCTACTGCCAGCCAGGAAGAGATTCCTCTGGTGAGACCACATTGCACTCTGCACGGAGGGAGGCTCTGCAGCCGGCATTGTGCTGCTCTCTCCCTGACACCTTAGACTCGGCAGTGGATCTCCCGGAGGGCCCCTTCAGGTGACTGGGCCCGGGGCAATGGCCCCCTCTGCCCCCCCAGTAGCTACGCTACTGCGTAGGCCGCTCGCCATGTTGCCGGTCATGTGATCTGCCGTCAGGTCTTGGGGGTTTCCGCGCTGTCACGTGACTCACACCACCTGACTTGCGTCTCCTAGCAACCCGTTGTGTCAGTTGTCATCACTGTGCACTGAACATGGCGGCTCCATACAGCCCCACAGAGCTGCGGATCAGGCTCAGGTTTGATTACCCGCCGCCCGCGATCCCGGAGAGCAGCGACTTTTGGTTCTTGCTGGACTCGGAGAATTGCCGGGCCGTCACCGATGTGAGTGCCATCATCAGGGAGCGATTCTATTACGGCCGCCAGGGGGCGCTGTCCCTGTACCTGGACGGACGTCTGTTGCACCCCAGGGAGAACGTGCGCATCATCCGGGACAACGACACCATCAGGTGAGGTCTGACGTCACCAGGGGCGCCGCTATCATGGGGCAAGTTGAGCCCTTTGCTTCAGACGGCAGCCGTCACTGAAAGACAGGGGGCGGCAGAGCGGCAGTCAGAACACCTGGTGCCGACTCTCCATAGTCCCTGACACTTGCAGTCACTCGCGCGCCCCTGCTCACAACCCACCAGCCGGTCATCCCTGCATCTTGGCTGCTCTGTGCAAACAGGACCTGTGATGAGGTCACATGATCGGGACCTCCATGGATTGAAGGACTCTGCTGTGCTGGTTGCCATGGTGTGTGTGCGAGGTGTATGGAGCGGAGCCGTGTGAGTATGAGGTGTATGGAGCGGAGCCGGGTGTGTACGACATGTATGGAGCGGAGCCGTGTGTGTACGAGCTGTATGGAGCAGAGCCAGGTGTGTATGAGGTGTACGGAGCGGAGCCAGGTGTGTATTCAGTGTACGGAGCAGAGCTGCATGTGTATGAGGTGTATGGAGCGGAGCCCTGTGTGTATGAGGTGTACGGAGCAGAGCCATGTGTGTATGAGGTGTACGGAGCGGAACCAGGTGTGCATTCAGTGTACGGAGCAGAGCTGCATGTGTATGAGGTGTATGGAGCGGAGCCGGGTGTGTACGACATGTATGGAGCGGAGCCGTGTGTGTACGAGCTGTATGGAGCAGAGCCAGGTGTGTATGAGGTGTACGGAGCGGAGCCAGGTGTGTATTCAGTGTACGGAGCAGAGCTGCAAGTGTATGAGGTGTATGGAGCGGAGCCGTGTGTGTACGAGGTGTATAGAGCGGAGCCGTGTGTGTGTGTGTATGAGGTGTACGGAGCAGAGCCAGGTGTGTATGAGGTGTACGGAGCAGAGCTGCATGTGTATGAGGTGTATGGAGCGGAGCCGTGTGTGTGTGTATGAGGTGTATGGAGCAGAGCCAGGTGTGTATGAGGTGTACGGAGCGGAGCCAGGTATGTATGAGGTGTACGGATCAGAGCTGCATGTGTATGAGGTGTATGGAGCGGAGCCGTGTGTGTGTATGAGGTGTATGGAGCAGAGCCGGGTGTGTATGAGGTGTACGGAGCAGAGCCAGGTGTGTATGAGGTGTATGGAGCGGAGCCAGGTGTGCATTCAGTGTACGGAGCTGAGCTGCATGCTAGGTATCATAGAAGTTGTGTATCCCACATTTTTCTACAAGAACTAGCCACATCTATGACCAGCTCTGTTATAAGTCACCGGAGGTGCGGTATGTGGCCGTGACTGGTGTTAGCAAACGCCGAACTCTGATCAGTGTCATTCCTGGCAGACACAGTTTGCTGTGGTGCTGTCCGCTTCCAGAAATAATGAGCTCCCTGGAATAATATATAAAATGTAATCACTCCCTCAGAGCAGCGCTCCCTGCAGTGCCATGTGTTGTCAACCCCTTCTTAATATGCTTCTTCTGTCTGCAGTGTGAAATGGGAAGAGAGTCACCAAGAGGACAGCTTACGACAGACAGCCAAGGTGAGTCCTAGGGTCGTGGAGGAGACTGACTACAGAGACCTCAAGAAGGTAAGAAGTGTCCACAGAGGGAGCCCTGAGAACAGCAGGGAGTCACCCACGGAGCATGAGGTTCCAGTGAGGCCAAGCAAGAAGGTTAAAGGGCCACTGTCACCCCCCCAGCCGTTATAAACTAAAAGAGCCACCTTGTGCAGCAGTAATGCTGCAGTCTAACAAGGTGGCTCTTTTAGTTTTTGATTAAGTTATTACCGCAATAAAACGTTTTAAAAATTGGCCAAACGTACCAGCTATTGTACCGGGAGGCGGTCCGAATCGTCCTCTCTGTATCCCCCAACTGCCATCACTCTTGTCTTCAGGGCCGATGGTACCCGCCCCCTTCGCGTTGTTGCTTCAAATCCGGCGCCTGCGCTGTGCGTGCCTGCCTGGGGCCTGCGCAGTCTTCTTTGGCCGTCATCACTCACACGCAGGGTGCCTGACTTCGTCTGTGCGGGCAGTGCGGCCGCCCTGTTGATGAATCCCCGCCCCGCACTGTGTTATTCATTATGCACAGTGCGGGGCTGGCATTCCTGGGCATGCGAACTGCACTGCGCTGTTCAGGCCCTCCCCCATCTCGGACGTTCCCCCTTGTCTGACGTTCCCCCTGCTCCCCCGCCTTCCAGCATTGTTATTTTCGGCTGCCAGATTCCAAAATCTGGTGAGGATTACTGTATATTGCGGCAAGCTGCTGTGTGCTTTGTCTCTCTCTATGTGTTTGTATGTTTTAATGCAAATGCATATTTACACCAGCAGCAATGAAAATTTGGTACTTGTGTGGGTGGCCATTAATTACAAAGCACTGATGATCAATACTGTTTTTTGGGGGAGCATTATAGGTTTACATTGCGTTCGGGCAATACGTTTTGCGAATATAGCTAGCGTATTGCACCAGCGCAATGTCTTTAGCGGGATTGCTTTTGCCGATCCCGCTATCGCAGATCCACGATCTGCGCTAGCGAGGAACGGAGCTGGGACGCTGAAAGCAGCATCTGAGGTCCGACTGAAAATAACGGCACATTGCAAGGGCGTGCCTAAAAAATGGCATGCGCTAGCGATGTGATCCAGATCCTAAACACATTGCCGTCTATGGGTGCGCTAACGGACCCGTTGCATGGCGTAACTTGCGACAATCACGCCATGCAGCGTACTCCTTTAGCGTTAACCCATTAACGCTTAGTGAACCTATTCGTAACGCACTGAACATCACTAAAGGAGGAGGGGTCTGCATTATACCGCATCAAAGAACAATAAACGTTGAGGGGTGACCATTATTACACCGTACTGCAGATCAATGCACGGTGAGGGGTCTGCATTATTATACCGCACTGATCATCAATAAACGGTGAGGGGGGATCATTATTATTCCGCACTACAGATCTATAAACGGTCATGGTGGAGCATTGAGTGGAGCACTGAAATACGTGGCACTGAAATACGTGGCACGTGGCAATGAAATACATGTCACTGAAATACGTGGCAATGAAATACGTGGTACGTGGCACTGAAATACGTGGCACTGAAATACGTTGCACGTGGCACTGAAATACGTGGCACTGAAATACGTGGCACTGAAATACGTGGCACTGAAATACGTGGCACTGAAATACGTGACACGTGGCACTGAAATACGTGGCACTGAAATACGTGACACGTGGCACTGAAATACGTGGCACGTGGCACTGAAATACGTAGCACTGAAATACGTGGCACTGAAATACTTGGCACGTGGCACTGAAATACGTGGTACGTGGCACTGAAATACGTGGCACAGAAATACGTGACAAGTGGCACTGGAATATGTGGCACTGAAATACGTGGCACGTGTCAATGAAATACGTGGCACTGAAATACGTGGCAATGAAATACGTGGTACGTGGCACTGAAATACGTGGCACTGAAATACGTTGCACATGGCACTGAAATACGTGGTACGTGGCACTGAAATACGTGGCACTGAAATACGTGGCACTGAAATACGTTGCACATGGCACAGAAATACGTGGCACTGAAATACGTAGCACTGAAATACGTGGCACGTGGCACTGAAATACGTGGCACAGAAATACGTGGCTCTGAAATACGTGGCTCTGAAATACGTGGCACTGAAATATGTGGCACTGAAATACGTTTCACGTGGCACTGAAATAAGTGGCACTGAAATAAGTGGCACTGAAATACGTGGTACTGAAATACGTGGTACTGAAATACGTGGCACGTGGCACTTACATCAATAAACTGTAATGGTGGAGCATTATTAGAGCGTACTGCATAACATTACACGGTGAGGGGTCAGCATTATTACACCGCGCGGATGATCACTAAAAGGCCAGCGGGAAGCATTATGATACCATACTGCACATCAATAAACAGTGCGTGGTGAGCATTATGATACCGCATTGTGGACCGATATACGGTGAAGGTGTAACATTTTACCGCACTGTGGAGCAATTTACGCAGATGGTGGACAATTATACCGCACTGTGCCATGCAACTACATACGGTGATGGGGGAACATTATACCGCACTATGTAACAAAGTAAGTTTATGTTGTAACATTATGCTGTGCTGTGGAGCAATATACGAAGACGGTTGAACATTACACCACTCTGTAGACGTATTGCTAATGATAATTAAGGTTTCCATAAATTTTTTTTCAAAAATGAAAACATAAATAAATATGTCTATAAATATATATATATATATTTATTTATTTATTTATATATATATATATAAATATATATATATATATATATATATATATATATATATTTATATATATATATATATATATACACACACACACATACATGCATATGTACATAATCAAACTTCCGCTGTGTAATTTTCCAAAAATAACAGTATTTGTCATTAAAAAATTTTAGTAAAAAGAATACATTTTAAAAATAATATATTTGTGGTAATCATTATTTATTTAATTTCCAGATTACAGTATTATGGCAAGCAATAACCAGGAGACTTTTCCAAACATGGTAAGTAAATTTTGTTAATTTAAACACACCCCCACCCCCCCACTAAAAATATAAAAAAAAATTAAAAAAAGTGTGCGCTCACCGGTTCATATTGTATTGCTGTTTGTGGCTAAACTAAACTGGTGTCTAATCCCTGTTATCAGTCTGCACCAATGGCCTCACTGCCTTCACCTCCAATACAGTTATTTTCATCTTGATTTTCTTTTTCCATGTGAGTGTTATATGAATATTGTTTAGTTTTAGTACATTTCTAGGAAATTTTTTTGGTGGTTATGTGTTTTTCTATAAATTTAAAATTGGATTGTGGCATTTCTTTAAGCGCATAGCGCTAGCGTATTGCACCAGCGCAATTTATTTTTGTGGTTTTTGTTCTCCAGTCCCGCTATTGCAGATCCCCTGATCTGAGCGAGCGATGAATGGACCTCAGGCGCACCTTGGATGATGCTTGTCCGTCTCAAAAGAACGGCACATCGCTACCACGCCTGCAAAATGGCATGCGCTAGCGATGCGCTACAGAGACAAATCACATTGCAGTAGCTCTCTTTGTACCTGTAGGTGGTTCTGAAGCCTCCTCTTAGAAGCGCCCAACATGCATGTTGCACAGTGCGGTGCTGGGATTCATGGGCATGCTCACTGCGCTTGTCAGACGCTCCACCAGGCCTTCCAGCGTTGTTCTTTGTGCTTGTTCAAAACTTCGGCAATTAAAAATGTAAATTCGGGCAATGCTGTAAGGCGGGGGACCAGGGCAGCGTGTGACAGACCCAGTGCGCATGGCCAGGAATCCCATCACCGCACTGTGCATAATGCATAACACAGTGCGGGCCGGGGATTCAGCAACATGCTGGCCGCACTGCCCGCACAGGCGCATAACGGAGCACGACACAAGCGCAAGGACGGCAAATGATCTGTGCGCATGTGACAGGCAGAAGACCTACCTACAGGTACAAAGAAAGCTATTTCTGCTAAATAATAAATACATTTATTGTGGGAACAACAGAAACAAAAAAGAAAAGAACCACCTTGTTAGACTGCAGCACTACTGATGAACAAGGTGGCTTTTTTAGTTTATAAATGCTGTAGGGGGTGACAGTGGCCCTTTAACAAAGAGTTGTACAATATAAATGCAGCGCATCGCCGCCGCCGCAGGGCCGAGGGGTACCCGGTACCGGGCCTCTGAGTCTCTGGTCTGGGGTTGTCACGGTGGCTAGACCCGGTCTGTGGCCCTGCCTGCGCGGGGGCGTGCAATGGGAAGGTGGTGGTGAATGGTGGTGGTGCGGTGCAGTAAATAACGCGGACACCAGGTTGCAGTCTCTTTACCTCTTTACTGAAGATCTCTGGGTCCTCAGTCCGGAATACGGTTAACCAGGCTGCGCAAGTCCGGCCGGTCCGATGGCACCTCCACAGTTCTCCTTGCAGGTGGAAATCTGTGCCTTCCTGCTTGCGCTATGTGTTGTGGTCCTCCCCTGCTGTGCTTACGGAAAGTCCCCACAACTGTTGTGTCTGTTTCTCATGTTCCCTCACAACTCGATTAGATGATGTTCTGCTAATCCGTCCCTCCCGGTGTTAGGGTTAGGACGCACCCGTATGACGGGTAGGCTCGGAGCTCTTCCGGGACCCTAGAGTCGCCCCTCTCCACAGGTTGCCCCCTATGTCTTCTTAGGTGATTTAGGTGAGACAGCCCGCCTATGACTGACTGTCCTGCCGTAGGTTTGAAGTATTGCTTGGAGCTAGATATATAAATACTTCCTCGGTGTTCCGGCCGCCGGCTGTGCGCCTCAGTAGAATGTTGCCTCGGTCTTACAGCACGACTCCTACTGGTATTCTCCTTGTTGCTTTGATCTCGTTTCTCACTCAGCACAATATATCTCGCTTCAGTTCCTTTCTTAGGGCACCGCCGCTATTCTGAGCAGGCACGGTCCCGTAGCGTTCTTCCTCGTTGCCAGGCCTCTGTCAGGGTCCCAAACCTGACAGGGACCCTTCTGGTCTCTCCCTGCAACACCCTCTGCCACAAGGTGTTGCCTGTTCGATTCCCAGTAGCTTTCTTTCTGATCTAACTTCCTGCCTGACCCCCAGTTTTACCAGTATGTGAGGAGTGGCCTAGTGAATAGAACCCTTCGCTCCCCCTGGAGGCCCGACTGTGAAGTGTATTGGTGTCTGTGATACCTGGTCAGATGAATTCCTTCAGTGCCATCAGACGTACCATAGCTCCCCATAGTGGCAGAGCCACAGTACTGCAACGACCAGGACTCTGGGGCGCTGCATAAACAGGTATAAATAAAATATTGTTATATTATTCTTGTTAATTTGTTTTTAAATTTTAGCCTTGTGACTTGTTGTCTCATTATAAATCATAATTTTATTGGTCCACAAAGCTAATTTAACATTTCAATTTTTTCTTTACATAATTTTAGGATGAAGTAGAGCATGTTGTGCATTACAAAATCTTCACCATCGGTAATGACATTTCATCTTTACCAGATGCACAGTTTATGATTGAAAGCAATTACATGTTGGAATGCTTAGTGGAGGACGATTCTATGAATATCCAGGTAGTCTTTATTTTATTGTTACAATAGTGTCAATATACAGTATGAAACTTATTCAGACTTTTTAAATTTGTCTGCTAACACCCATGCTGCGGGCTTGAACGACCATTCTCTGTGTTTTGCTTTGCAGAGAACGGTATGTGTTGATCCCTAAACACTCATGCCCCATAAAAAAACATAATTTCTTGAACCTTTATCAACTAATTTTTTTTTGTGGTTTACAGTCTTTGTTTAACGAGGAAGAACATGATATTGGTAATTGCGAAGAAAACGTAAATATTGAAACTGAAGTCAGTAAACACAGTGGTACTATTCCATTAGAAAATGCAGAATTGGTATCGGACCAAGCTTATGAAAGTGATGAAGAGGTATGTAAAACTACCTAAAAAAATTTCTTCATATCCTAGCTGTGGTTCCTGAAAATTCAACATATGGTATTATTCAAAATGTCTGTTTTTTAGCTATAAATCCTTTTTAAAGAATACAATTATTATATAGGCATTGTCTGGCGGGTTAATAAAAAAAATATTGTGATTCTTGTTTAAAATCAGGCTCTAAATTGTTGTATATCTGCGAAAATGTAGATTATTGATAACTTCACAAAACTTTGTATTTAGCACAGACACGCACTATATAACATCCCACACATAGTGTATGTAACCACAACGTTGCACATAGCCAAACCATGTTAGAGATTGCAATGTGTGAACCATATGTCTAGAAAGCCATTATTATTCTATTATAAAGTAATGAGATGCTCTTAGTCCAATGGTCCACAGATAGATCCAAGTACATCAGTGAAGGTCCTATCCCAAAGATGCATTGCGGTTTGGCAAATATATCATGTAGCGCTGTCTATAGACTGCTACGTCATCATTTTTCTAGCCCGCAATGCATGAACAAGAACATTATGAGGATAAGGGAACTCACAGTACATTTACAATATTTATTTTTTTTGGGTGGTGTTTTGATTTACTTTTATTAATACTATTTTAACAATATTGATGCTGCATACGCCGCATCGATATTAAAAACAGGGTCAGACAGGGTTAATAGCAGCGGTAACAGTATGCAATCCAAAGGAATAACGAGGTCCATTAACGCACCCATTTACACTGTTTGTGCGCTGAATCTTTAGGAATATGCAGGCGCATGTTACCCAGCGGCCAGCATGGAGTATGGAGTGTAGCGCCGGGGACAATAAAGGTACCGTCACAGTCAGCGACGATGCAGCGATGTAGACAACGAGCCGATCGCTGCAGCGTCACTGGGGAGCTGTCACACAGAAAGATTGCTCCAACTACCATCGATCTGGGGAACGACTTCTTTCTCGTTGAAACTGTCTTAAACTGTGCCTAAGTCCCCCTGCAGCACCCGGGTAACCAGGGTAAACATTGGGTAAAGAATTGCAGGGCCGCGCTTAGTAACCCGATAATTAACATGCTTACCAGTGTATAACATCGCTGGCATCGTTGCTTTTGCTGTCAAACACGATGATACACGCCGACCTGACAACAAAATAAAGTTCTGTAATTCTACCGACGAACAGCGATAACACAGCAGGAGACAGATCGCTGCTGCGTGTCAAACACAATGAGAGCGCTATGCAGGACGCAGGAACGTAACGGATCGTCGTCATTCTCGTTGTTAAGTTGTTTTGTGTGAAGGGACCTTAACTGCAGGTGGAGTAGGGGATGGACTAATCTAAGTTTGTCCGTCGTTGTTTGAATGCGTCAGACATGACAGAGAGCTTGCGAGACCGAACAGCGACGGGGGATTTACTTTTAAGAATTTGATGACAGAATTACAGACGGAAGTAATCCTTCTGTACGAATAAATATATAGATCACTTTAACTTCCAAAATAACCACAAAAAAAAAAGTTTGACAATAGTATGTATTACAGCGGTGTCAGCCTTATTCCCCTTTTTTTTATGTTATTAATTTCGTGGTGTTTTTTAAACAGATAATTAATTATTTACATGATTTAAGTAGCAAAGATATACCAAATTTTTTTTTTTTTTTTGTGGGGGGGGGTTGTATATTTGTTTAGATTTACTGTAAACACATACCTATTTCTGTTGTTTACTTCAGATGAAAAAGTTGCTGTCGGATCTAAAAATAAAGTTTGGTAGCAACCTTGAAAATACAGACTGCTTTCCATCAAATCCCTTGGTGGTAGACAACCAAAGATATATCGAATTTGATGATAATACTGAAGAAAATAGAATAGGAACAGTCGATTGGTGCCAGTGTGGCAAATGTGTCCCGATGCCAACAAATATGGAATCAATCTGTTGCCGAGAAATTTCTAATGCAGAAGAATATCTTGGAAATATAAATTGTCTTACTGACCATGAATATTTTACCACGTTCTGTGAACGGGAGGCAACGGTAAACATACTGGTAACAACTGTGTGTCTTGATTCCCATCCTCCACAAAACAAAATTGTTAATAGGTAAGTATAGTAATAGCTTTTCGCAATATAGCCAACACACATTTATTTAAATTTGATTTTTCATCAGATGTGACACACATGTGACTGAGTGTATACCCATCACAACGTATCTCACGACATAGGCGTCAATAAAATCACTGCTACACAGCCAAGTGCCTTATATAGTGTATCGCCGTAGATTGCGTAAGGATGTATAAGCGAATCTTGATCAAGGGAATTCAATAATGTAAACATACAAAACCAACAACATTTCTTAGGGTGAATGGATTTGTTGTTCAATGGACTACGTTGCCTACAATTTCTCAGTGCATTGCAATCTTTAACCACAAGTATTAATTTTATTATCATCCATGTGACACTATTTCACCAATGGCATGAGCCTTGGCATACAGAACGAGGTCAATCAGTACAACTTTAGGATTTTTCTTATAGCGTCACAGTTAGTTTACATTCTTTTTGGACTATTCCACAAACAACTATAAATGGTTATTCTATGTCAATGTGTTATTGCATATCAGACCATAGTCACTTAAACATCTCTGTCAAGGTGACATGCAGCCATCAGACAATTATTTGAAAATGTACATGTATAAACGTCAACAGATAATTTGATCTAACCACCCAAATATGGCAATATACAATATAATTAAAGACGGTCAACCAACACACACACATATTGTGTCTTTAAAGATACACTGAAAAATTATGGACCAAGACTTTAGTGTCGCACATTGTCCTGTCAATTAAGTTCACCCGTAATCAGTTTACAACTAAACTTTTTAGTTTAGTCACAATAAAAATTAGATTCATTATATGTGTAATTTTTAAAAGTGAAGGTTTTTATCAATTTCTAATGTCTTTCCAACACTTTCTTCTAGCCTAAAAAGAAAGACAGCTTATCGAGCATTTACGGCCTGGATCCATGGCTTACTTGGTAAAGGCAACCGAAGACCAATACCCCCCTGTGTTGTCAAATTGGTCCGTGAAGCTTTTCCTGATGACAAAGAAGAATACATGGGTTTCAAGTTACACAATTATACCCCCGCTGAATTTAGTATTCTACCCTAATTTTTTTTTTCAACGGTTGGACAATTCTTAATTTGAAACATTAAATATTGTTATTTTTTCTTTACAAATTTTTTTTAAAAAATAAATAAATAAAAAAATTGGAATGTAACACCTTTAGTATAACAGATAAGTCCAAGTGTGGAATATTATATTTGATTTTTTTAGCCTCAACAGTTGTGGGGGGAATTTTGCCAATTTGGAATTCTTGTTTTATATTTATAAAAGTTTTTGTGTAATTATATATGTTTTTGTGGTTAGCTGTTGAATAAATTTTGAAAATTCAATAACAGTTTCTTTGAGTTAATGTTAACACCAGTAATATATTTTTAGATAATATATATAACTTTCTGTGTGGAAGTTATACGCTATAAAGGTTAATCAAACCCCCCTTAATCAACACCATAGTTTTGAATTAAAAAAGTTTTGAAATTATTTAATTTTTAACATTTTGCCATTAGGGCTAGGGTTAGGGTTAGTGCTAGGGTTAGGGGTAGGGTTAGGGCTAGGGTTAGTTCTAGGGTTCTGATTATGGCAAGGGTTAGGGTACCGTTTCACATTGGCACTTGTATAGCTACGACGGCACGATCCGTGACGTTGCAGCGATATCCATAAGATCTCGCTGAATGTGTGACACGCTACTACGATCAGGCACCCAGCTGAGAATCGTACGTCGTAGCAGATCGTTTGAAACTTAGTTTCTTTGCTGGATCTCACGCTGTCATCACTGGATCGGTGTGTGTTACACCGATACAGCGATGTGTTTGCTTGTAACCATGGAAAATATAGGGTTACTAAGCGCAGGGCCGCTCTTAGTAACCAGATGTTTACCCTGGTTATCACTGAAAATGAACAAAAAAACAAACAGTACGTACTCACATTCTGTTGTCCGTCAGGTCCCTCGCCGTCCGCTTCCCGCAGTGATTGAGTGCTGGCCGTAAAGTGACAGCAGAGCACAGCGTTGACATCACAGCTGTGACGCGCTTTACGGCCGGCACTGACACAGAAGCAATCGTCGAGGTACCTGACGGACACTGTAGGGTGTTTTTTTTTTTACAGTTGATGCTATACTCGGCATCCTCTGTGCGTTTATTTTATTTTTTCTATGACCATCTTCATTTCCTTGCAATGCATTGAGAAATTTCACTTAAGACTTAGCGGTCAACTGTGTGTTTTCGCAATGTATACAGAGAACGAACGAAAGATGTAGGCAGCCGTGCGCCCATCGGTGCAGCGCCATTGTATATGAGGAGGCGTATATACGCTGAGAAGAAGAAACGAGAATGTTGAGTATGTTAACCAAAAAGTGGCCCTTGGGTCGTTATGTCGTTATATTTATTTTGTAGTTATTAATCTTTGACATATGTGGCTGTGCACTATAATACGTGTCGTGTATAGATACTAAGTCGGTGTTCAAAATACTATATCACTAAGGAATATAATAAGTTGCTCGGGACTGCATACTATGTCGTTATTCATAATACTACATGGCTGTGCAATATAATATTTCCTCAAGTTCAAGATAGTAAGTACCTGTGACCACAGATAAGTGTGTTTCATAAAAGCTACGTTTCTGGGCAATATATTATGTCCATGTTCAATATCATACTTACCTTTGCTAAATAGTAATTGTCTGTGCAATCTGGTACGTGGGCTGTTCAATATACTACGTGAAAATGCCTATTGTAGAACAGCCGATGCCTTTGTATTGTGCCAACTTATAGTGATACATAATCTTGCTATGTGTTGTCTGACTAATAGTAATGATGTTATTGTGGCGGCGGATGGCTCTTGCTGTAGAGTCTGCCTCTAGGTGGTGCATAACACAATGCTGTATAAATAATCATCAAAACAAAAAGTTATTATTAAACAATAATTTTTTATTAATTAAACAACTTGGGATAAAATAACATGTTAATGTATATTTTTTTATAATGTATCATTACTTTGTTTTCCATCGCTTTTTTATAAACAATAAAAATTCTTAAAGTGTAATTTTTAATGTTAATTCTATTTGAATCTTGCAATACGTCTTCGTTTAATGTCTTCCTTTTGTGGTCGCTCTAAGTTGCAGAGATTTCTGGGAAGTGTGGGAGCTCTCGACATCCATGTTGATTGTATGTCACCATTTACAAGCTGCAATACTGTGACACACATTTCTTCAAGATATTCAACATTGACTTTTTCAAATACATCTCTAACGATCCACCTTGAATTTCCCTTTGGAAAAACTAACTTTGTCCGTTTTGTTCCAACTGACTCTGTATTGTGTTTTTGAACTTTGACTGTTGCTATCGGTCTACCCACATTACAGTTGTGTGTCAACGCTGCAAGCTTTGTCCGTGCCTCCATTGCATCGATACCGAAATGTATGCGCTTGGTCCTGTACTTCAAGGCAAGGCTATGAAAATTTTCAAGTGAACCAGTGTGACAATTAAGCACCAAGTGCGGCAAGTCGTTTAGTAACTGTTTGCTAGATACAATGTCCTTGATCTTTAGGAATGGCGGTGTTCCTTTTTTTAACCAGAGTATCCGCCCCTCTTCATCTGACTGAAAAATAGATTCATGGCTGCATTGTTTGTAAAGCCTGCCTTCCCACTGATGGTTGTTGGTAATGTGTTCCAAGCAGGAAAGCCATTTCTCTTCAAGCAATTCTTTTTGATTGTCACACGTTTTGATACACCACCAAAAGTGTAATGCTATTTTGTCTATCCATGGAATGATTTCCTTGCATAGCTTCGGATGACTTGCTTTTTGGAGCTTCTTTTTAATGGATTTCGCATAGTGCCAAACATCAAACTGATGGTTGATGTTAGCATAATCTTCGCGCATTTTTTTCCGTATCCCTACATGACGATCAGAGGCAAAAATTTTGACGCGCAAACCTGAATTTAACAAACGATTCATGGTTATATTGAAACCAAATTTCTCCATAGCAACCGATGAACTACATTGTGAACGTTGGACAACTTCAAAGTCAAGAATCTTATCCGTTATTGTGTCCATCATTGTGTACACACAGTATTTAGCACTGTGCCCCGGGCTGTCACACTGTCCGTCACCAGAAATGGCTAAGCTCTTCCCTCTAAGTTCATTTCGATTTTTTTCTTGATCTTCTTTCCATGCAAGATCAATGGCCGGGAAAAGGAACTTACTTTGGTACCTATGAAAAGTTTTGGATGAGATGGACAGCAATCCCAATATATTAAAGAGTTCTTTCACTTTTTCAAAATTTAGTCCACTAAAAAGAATAGATGAAGCCATCAAAATGTTTCCTGCAGCATAATTTCCAATTTTGGGCTGTGAATTAAAAATTTTGAACTTGTGTCCAACAGTACAATATCCAGTAACTGTGATGCTGCAACCATCAATTTCTTTTTTGAATGAAATAACTGTATGGTTGTAACCGTATTTATACTGACATTTAACTTTTTTAATTAGAATATCCAAACAGGACTCAAAAACAAGGAGTTTTCGATCAGCAACAGTTTTTTAGACTTGTTATGTTGTCATCGGCTATGATAGGGAAATTATCAACTCCACTACTAGAGTTCAAAGTGCAGACCTCAGATGCATTAAAACTGGAAAAATGTGGAATATATTCAGAATCATCTTCATCTGACACACTATCATCCATGCTTTTAGAAAATTCTTCCAACACTGTGTCTTCATTTTGGGTCAAACTTGTTAAAGGTGATAGCATAGAACTTCCTCCAAAGAAATCTTTTTCAAAATCTAATTTTTTTTTATTTTTGTGAGACAAAGTTGTTTTTTTCTTTAGTGGGGAACTGAAATCATTTTCGTGATCTTGAGTACATATAGCAAGTTGAACCTTTGCTGGAGTGGCATAGTCCACATTTTGAGGTAGTTGAGGAGGAGTTGTTATATCTAATTTGTTACTGTATGATATAGTAGAATTTTCCAAAGAAAAATCTGTCTGTATGCCGAAGCTAACATACTTTTTACCACTAACATCCGAACACGAAGAGTCAACAGTCACGTTTACACTTGCATTAGAAATGGATTCTGATGTGTTAGAACTATGTGTAGAAGCACAGTCAGCAATATCATGTGACACAGTGTTTGTTGGTAGAAGTTGTTGACGTTGCCTTTTCTGCAATTTCTTCCTTCCTAAACTTTCAGAAATAACATTTTCACCCTGTGTTAACACAGGGAATATGGAAGGTATTGCACCCGGTCGCAATCTTCTTCCTCGCTGATCCACAATATAAGAATCAGAATCAAAGTGACTCGAACATAATCTGTAGGAGTTTTTTTTTTTCCCTTCAAAAATTTTTGGGGATAAGACATCTATATTTTCAAATTCCTGACCCATTGCACTAAGCCATTCCTTTATGATTACTATATCCTTTGGAAAATTGTGTAAAATTGGACGGTCAGCCTGGTCAGGCCTGCCAGGTTTGAAAACACATCCATTAACAATGCAAGATGGCATTCTCAGTATTGTGTAGTGACCTGAAAAATATAAACAAGAGGAAAATGTTTAAAAAATAATAAATAAAATCAATAATAAAAATTTAGAAATATTGTAGATAGGAATATAGATGTCATATAAAAGATAGATATTACATTGTTTATCTATTAATGTAAATGTATATATAAATTAGCTATTGAACACGATGTACGCCGGATTGGCGGGCATTTTTATAGGTATATGGTCTCCATTCCTGGTATGTGCTACTCCCATCTTGCTCTCTAATCTTGTGATGTGCTGACCCATCCTGTGCCCCCATCCTGCCATGTGCTCCCATCCTGCGCCCCCATCCTGTCATATGATGCTCCATCCTGCGTCCCCATCCTGCCATGTGCTGCTCCCATTCTGCGCTCCCATTCCGTGGTAATGTGCTGCACCCATTCTGACTGTTACTGTTTACATTCTGCCATATGTTGTTAAAAACTTTCTCTCTCAGGCTCTAGTGACCGAGTGCGGCGGTGCTGAGTGCGGGTGACGTTGCTGAGTGCGGGCGGCTGTGATGAGTGCGGCAGGCCGTGCGTGGCTGTGCTGGGCGCCGAGTGCTGGTGGCCTGAGCAGGCGGGGACACCGGCGCCCTGTTGGGGTCAGGTGCTGTAGTAGCTGTAGGAGCTGATAGTTAATTGCCCCGGGACTTGCAATGTTAACCTGTCCCACGTTCCACATATGCGTGCCACTACATGTTCCGTGTCCTCTGCCTGTGACTGTTCAGTCACAGGGCGGGCGCCCTATGAACTGAACGTCACAGGCAGAGGATGTGGAGGACAGAGCATCGCGCATTGTTGGAACGGGACAGGTAAATATTGCATACTAAGGCCATGTTCAGACTTTGCGGTTTTTACCGCGGACCCGCGTTGATTTTGCCGCTGCGGGTCCGCTGCGGTTTCCATAGCGTTTACATTAACATGTAAAATTATGTAAACCGCAAACCGCTGTGCACACGCTGCGGGAAAACCCGCGCAGAAACGCAGCGGTTTAAAACCCACAGCATATGGCTATGTTCACACTTTTCGGGTTTTGCCACGGATCCACAGCGGATTTGACACTGCGGATCCGCAGCAGTTTTCCATGCAGGGTACAGTACAATGTTACACTATGGAAAACACAACCCGCTGTGGCCACGCTGCGGATTTCCGCGGAAAAAGCCGCGCGGCTTTTCTGCGGAAAAAAAGAAGGAGCATGTCACTTCTTGGTGCAGAATCGCAGCGATTCTGCACCCATAGAAATGCATTGATCCACTCACTTTCCGCATGGGGCTGTGCCCACGTTGTGGGAAGTTAAGCGGATAATGTGCAGATGGTACCCGGGGTGGAGGAGAGGAGACTCTCCTCCAGGCCCTGGGGACCATATTTTGGTGTAAAAATAAGAATTATAATAAAAAATGATGCTATACTCACCTCTCAGCGCTGCCCGCGGCGTCCGGTCTCAGTTGCTGTGCCGAGAAGGACCTGTGGTGATGTCGCGGTCACATGACCGTGATGACGCCGCGGTCACATGACCGTGACGTCACGAAGGTCCTTGTCGACACAGCCGCCTGCAGCAGAGAGGAGATCCGGACATCGGAGGGTGAGTATAACCAATTTTATTTATTTTTTACATTACTATTGATGCTGCATATTGCTGCATATGCAGCATCAATAGTACAGGAGTAATCCCGCAGCAGAAACCGCGGAACAAACCGCAATAAATCTGCAGGGATAACCGCTGCGGTTTTGCCTTGCAGATTTATCAATTCCGCTGCGGGATTAACCCGCAGAGCAGGCCGCAAAGTGTGAACGTGGCCTATCACTTCTTTGTTCGGAACTGCAGCGGTTCTTCACACATAGACCTCCGTTGTGAGGGTCAAACCCGCTGTGAAACCCACAGATCAAAAAATATCTGCGGGTTTGATTGCGGTTATGGGTGGAGAAACCGCTGCAGCAGGAAGTGCGGGTAAGCGGGAGGAAGTCCGTGGGCGGAATTGCGTGGGCGGAGTGTTGTGGCTATCATCATGGAGGCATATCGTTGCATGGGGATCGATGTCGGGCGCTTGATCGATCTGGTATGTATGTGTGTGTGTCTGTCCATGTGTCTGTGTACGTGTGTGTGTGTGTCCCCATGCGACGATAGTGCCGCCAAATTGTGCTAAGTCGCCGTATGGGACTACTACTCCCATCCGGTATTAGGATGGGAGAGTTGTGCCTGTGTCCGGCGACTTAGCACAATTGTAAATAACACAAAACACAAACACACACAATCCACACACAAGAAACGTAAAATACATGACACACAGTACATATAACATAGAGTATATACTCACCATACAGCACATACAGGTACGCAAAGCCCTCACCCTAGGGGAAAAGTCCAAAAAAAACCAAAACAAATCAGTGTATCGTGCACTGTTCCGGAGTTCAATGGCGCCGGTGTCTCTATTTACGGCACTACAGGTGCGGGTGAACTTTCCCACGCTGTAGTGCCGTAAAGCGAGAGTACCGGGGTCAATGACCACCGGTAAACTCTCGCGCATGTACAGTAAGACACCGACAGGTGCCGGAGCACCTGTCAGTGTGTTGCTGCAGCCGTGGAGAGCAGACACATCTCCGGATGTGTCTGTTCTCCATGGCAGATCGACGTGGGACCCTCGTTGGATTTCTGCAGACAGGGCCAGGGAGTATTAATTTGTTGTTTTTTTTTATTTCTGTTGCAGGTCGAGGGTCTTCAAATGGATTAAGCGTAAAATAAAGTACTTGTCAAAAAGTGTGTGTTTTTATTTCATTAAAATATTTTTTCCAGTATTTCAGTGCCACGTATTTCAGTGCAACGTATTTCAGTGCCACGTATTTCAGTGCCACGTGCCACGTATTTCAGTGCCACGTATTTCTGTGTCAAGTATTTCAGTGCCATGTACCACGTATTTCAGTGCCACGTATTTCAGTGCCACGTACCACGTATTTCATTGCCACGTGCCACGTATTTCAGTGCCATGTATTTCAGTGCCACGTGCCACGTATTTCAGTGCCACGTATTTCAGTGCCACGTATTTCTGTGCCACGTATTTCAGTGCCACGTACCACGTATTTCAGTGCCACGTACCACGTATTTCAGTGCCACGTATTTAAGTGCTCCACTTAATGCTCCACCATGACCGTTTATAGATCTATAGTGCGGAATAATAATGATCCCCCCTCACCGTTTATTGATGATCAGTGCGGTATAATAATGCAGACCCCTCACCGTGCATTGATCTGCAGTACGGTGTAATAATGGTCACCCCTCAACGTTTATTGTTCTTTGATGCGGTATAATGCAGACCCCTCCTCCTTTAGTGATGTTCAGTGCGTTACGAATAGGTTCACTAAGCGTTAATGGGTTAACGCTAAAGGAGTACGCTGCATGGCGTGATTGTCGCAAGTTATGCCATGCAACGGGTCCGTTAGCGCACCCATTGACGGCAATGTGTTTAGGATCTGGATCGCATTGCTAGCGCATGCCATTTTTTAGGCACGCCCTTGCGATGTGCAGTTATTTTCAGTCGGACCTCAGATGCTGCTTTCAGCGTCCCAGCTCCGTTCCTCGCTAGCGCAGATCGTGGATCTGCGATAGCGGGATCGGCAAAAGCAATCCCGCTAAAGACATTGCGCTGGTGCAATACGCTAGCTATATTCGCAAAACGTATTGCCCGAACGCAATGTGAACCTATAATGCTCACCCAAAAAACAGTATTGATCATCAGTGCTTTGTAATTTATGGCCACCCACACAAGTACCTAATTTTCATTGCCGCTGGTGTAAATATGCATTTGTATTAAAACATACAAACACATAGAGAGAGACAAAGCACACAGCAGCTTGCCGCCATATACACTAATCCTCACCAGCTTTTGGAATCTGGCAGCCGAAAATAACAATGCTGGAAGGCGGGGGAGCAGGGGGAACGTCAAACAAGGGAGAACGTCCGAGATGGGGGAGGGCCTGAACAGCGCAGTGCACGGCGCATGCCCAGGAATGCCAGCCCCGCACTGTGCATAATGAATAACACAGTGCGGGGCGGGGATTCAGTAACAGGGCGGCCGCACTGCCGGCACAGGCGCAGTAAGGCACCCTGCGTCTGTGCTGTGACTCACAGTAAACACTGCGCAGGCCCCAGGCAGGAAAGAACAGCGCAAGCGCCGGATTTAAGAAGAAACACCGCTCAGGGGGCGGAAACCAGCGCCCCTGAAGAGAAGAGTGACGGCCGTTGGGGGATTCATACAGGACGCTTCGGACCGCCTCCCGGTACAATAGCTGGTCTTTGTGGACAATTTTCAAATCGCTTTATTGAGGTAATAACTTAATCAAAAACTAAAAGAGCCACCTTGTTAGACTGCAGCATTACTGCTGCACAAGGTGGCTCTTTAGTTTATAATGGCTGGAGGGGGGTGACAGTGGCCCTTTAAGGGTGAGGTGGCCCCCAAGAAAGGAGGTGAGACAGAGGCCCAAGAAGAAAGGGAACCCTGAGGAGAAGGAGGTAGTTGGGGAGCGGCCCAAGAAGGGGAAGGAGAATCCAGATATGGAGGTTAGAAGAAGAGGCAGGAAACCCTTGAGGAAGAAGTCAGAGAACAGCCTGAGGTGGAAGTCACAGATAGCGACCCAAGAAGAAGGGGAAGGAGACCCTCGAGGAGGCAGTCAGAGAACAGATAAATAAATAGATGCATACATACAAATGAATATTAAAGAGTTTTAAAAATCAAAACAGGAGGGAATTATAGGGAGAGAAATGGGAAGCGCAGACGTCTGAGTGTAGTAGTTAGTTTCCAAAGGTGTGTACTCAGTGTGAATCCACTCACCTTTTTGGTGTCTTGATATACTGTGTATAGATTCAATCCATGGATCACTCCATTCCTCTTTCCACTCAGTTTGCTGCAAAGATCTGGGAACTGATGAGCGCACTGAACAGTGCTTTCATAGGCGATAACACTTTGTGAATGTTTTTCCCAGCAATATGCGCTCCTGAAGGATGATGATGGAACTCGATATTCTTATTCAAGGATGATTTTTATTTCAAACTAAAATACAACCGGTTTCGACATCTTGGAGTCTTCCTCAGGTATAATGTCATGCCTATACCTGAGGATGACTCCAAGATGTCGAAACCGGTTGTATTTTAGTTTGAAATAAAAATCATCCTTGAATAAGAATATCGAGTTCCATCATCATCCTTCAGGAGCGCATATTGCTGGGAAAAACATTCACAAAAATCAAAACAACGAATTAAACATTAACCCTTTCACGACATGCGCCGTACATGTACTGCGCATGCCGTGAATCCCCCTTTGATGTGGGCTCCGGCGCTGAGCCCGCATCAAAGTCGCGACATGTCAGCTGTTTTGTACAGCTGACATGTGCGCGCAATAGCGGCGGGTGAAATCGCTATTCACCCGCCGCTATTAACCTGTTAAATGCCGCTGTCAAACGCAGACAGCAGCATTTAACTACCGCATCCGGCCGGGCGGCCGGAAATGACGTCATCGCCGACCCCTGTCACATGATCGGGGGTCGGCGATGTGTCAGGACAGTAACCATAGAGGTCCTTGAGACCTCTATGGTTACTGATGCCGGCCTGCTGTGAGCGCCCCCCTGTGGTCGGCGCTCACAGCACACCTGCATTTCAGCTACATAGCAGCGATCTGATGATCGCTGCTATGTAGCTGAGCCGATCCAGTTGTGCCAGCTTCTAGCCTCCCATAGAGGCTATTGAAGCATGGCACAAGTAAAAAAAAATGTTTTTAAAAATATGAAAAAAATATAAAAGTTTAAATCACCCTCTTTTCGCCCCATCCTAAATAAAACAATTAAAAAAAAAATCAAACATACACATATTTGGTATCGCTGCGTTCAGAATCGCCCGATCTATTAATTAAAAAAAAGCATTAACCTGATCGCTAAACAGCGTAGCGAGAAAAAAATCCGAAACACCAGAATTACGTTTTTTTGGTCGCCGCGACATTGCATTAAAATGCAATAACGGGCGATCAAAAGAACGTATCTGCGCCAAAATGGTATCATTAAAAACATCAGCTCGGCACGCAAAAAATAAGCCCTCACCCGACCCCAGACCATGAAAAATGGAGATGCTACGGGTATCGGAATATGGTTTTCTTTTTTTTTTTTTTTTTTAAGCAAAGTTTTGAATTTTTTTTCACCACTTGGATAAAAAATAAACTAGACATGATAGGTGCCTATGAACTCGTAATGACCTAGAGAATCATAATGGCAGGTTAGTTTTAGCATTTAGTGAACCTAGCAAAAAAGCCAAACAAAAAACAAGTGTAGGATTGCACTTTTTTTGCAATTTCACCGCACTTGGAATTTTTTTCCTGTTTTCTAGTAAAAGACATGGTAAAACCAATGGTGTCGTTCAAAAGTACAACTCGTCCCGCAAAAAATAAGCCCTCAAATGGCCATATTGATGGAAAAATAAAAAAGTTATGGCTCTGGGAAGGAGGGGAGTGAAAAACGAAAACGCAAAAATTAAAAAGGGCCACGACGTGAAGGGGTTAAAGACATTAATGACAAAAAAGCAAAACACATTTTGTACCAAAGTCCCCTGTGCTTTAGCTGCAAAAATTTTATTGTGGTGCTTAACAGAAAATTCCTCTCTCATTGAATACACTCCATCCTCTTAATCATATTACTCTTTCTGTAGGTCAAAAGTCGGCGTGTGTACAGAATTCTAACAATAATAATCGATGCCCTGGAAAAACAGGATGAAGCAAACCAGATGAAAGTGTAGGTGCAGAGTCCTGTGAAAGTACTTTTACAAGGGATGATTTATCATGCTATCACCCACATCTAGCACCTCGATTGTCAATGGGATTTTAGCATCAGGCGACTTTACACACAACCATTAAGCAACTGTCGCTCAGTAGTTGGTGATGAGCCACTATCGTTCCAATTGTGCACATCCAATCACCGGACACTAAACGATAGTCCCTCACATCATGCAGGGTTGTTTTGTTCGACTGCGTTCATGCTCCGGCCAATATTTAATTAGCACACTGGCTGGGGAACAGTGCATTAGCACTGTGAAGAGGTTTGTACTCCGGTATATGACAGTTCACTACATATCATCTACCGGAGCATTGAAAGGGTTAAACACCCGAATGCTGCCACTGCTGACCCAGGCTTCCTGCAGTACATCAGGACCTATAACACTCAGAGATCAGTTGATCTCCAACATCATTGAGGGTCCTGCAGGAAGCCTTGTTGAGCAGTGGTGTCGTTCAGGTGACTAAAGCCACCCTTTGATAAAAAAAAAATAAAAAAGTGACAATGAACACTGAGCAACTTCTAGATCAGCCATCTTGGGCAGTAATACATGTATTTTGCTCTGAAGGTACACAGCCTATCAGCACAGAATACATTAAAGTTGTTCACTGACAGGGGCAGGAGGTGGTAAGAGAGGTAATGAAGGGAAAAAAAAAGACAATCAGTTGGACAAAAACTTGCACATCTCCACAGCCAGGTTGTCTGCACTTGACCTTTCTGATTGCAGGCACTGACATCTCAGAAGCTCCCAGATAACAAAGGAGATAAGAATTGGTGTGTAGAAAACATTGCTATGCAGAGGGGGTAGACATTACATTTTTATAAAATAAAATGGACAAACTCCACATAGCATATTTCTGTACACCCCTCAACTCTTATCTCCATTGCTATCTTCTACTATTGTGATCTGACTCACAGCCTATAAGCCTCTTGGATTATAGTATATAATGTATAATATTTTAGGAGGTGACAATGTCGCCGAGGTGCCATACCAGGTCATATGCAGAATGCTGCACTGTGCAATATTGATCACATTTTTCTTTTCTCCCCAGCTCGGATACCGATTCACAAAGCGGCAATAATGAAGATGGAGAAAGGCAGCCATGCAATTGCTGTAAAGCAGAGGAATAAGAAGAAATATACTTTTATTATGTTTGCTTCTCGAAATAAAATGAAGTTTGCTTTGGTTTTGTTCCCTTTTCTATACTATAGTGGTGATATATAAATATAATAAGTCCATGTCAGCATGAGGCATTGCAGAGTAAAGTAAACATAATATTAATTTGCAGCAGTATATAGTATGATGTAAACCGATAAAGGTCCTTAGTGATGAGGTGACCATGTGACCAGAGGTTACAGAATGCTATTGTACCCATGGTGTCCGATGAGGTTATCCTCATATGCAGGGGCGTAACTACCGCGGTCGCAGGGGTCGCAATTGCGACGGGGCCCGCAGTGCTTAGGGGCCCACCCAGTCCAGCAGACTGGGCGGGCTCCTAAGAACTCTAAGCTACAAAATGGGCCGCCGGCCCTTTAAATAATTCTTCCTTACAGGCCCTGCTGCGCGTGCACTCGCGATCACGGGTGGGACTGCACTTGACCCGCAGCAGAGCCCCTCCACCGCAGAGAGCCGCACACCACAACTATAGCTGCAGCTGCTCTGTGCGCACAGGACCTGTGATGAGGTCACAGGAGGGGAGGAGTTGGAGTCACATGATCAAGGGCTTCCGTGTAGTGCAGGACAGTAGTGCAGTGCTGTTTGTCATCATGCTGGAGGAGGGTAAGCTTTTGTGTGAGGTCAGGAGGGGTTTGGGTGGATGTAGCAGAGCAGTGTGTGTATGAGGTGTACGGAGCGGAGCCGGGTGTGTATGAGGTGTACGGAGCAGAGCTGGGTGTGCATGAGGTGTACGGAGCGGAGCCGGGTGTGTACGAGGTGTACGGAGCGGAGCCGTGTGTGTACGAGGTGTACGGAGCGGAGCCGTGTGTGTACGAGGTGTACGGAGCGGAGCCGTGTGTGTACGAGGTGTACGGAGCGGAGCCGTGTGTGTACGAGGTGTACGGAGCGGAGCCGTGTGTGTACGAGGTGTACGGAGCGGAGCCGTGTGTGTACGAGGTGTACGGAGCGGAGTCGGGTGTGTACGAGGTGTCGCATCTCTGCTTCAGGAAAATGGCCGCCGCGATCTCCATCTAGGCACGCGCGGCATCCTGCGGCCATTTTCCTGAAGCCGCAGCCAGCAGAGCGCCGCTTCTGCGCACGCGCGGCCAAAGGAAGATGGCCGCCCCCACCGATCACCAATGAAATGTCGCACATCACGCTATTTTCACTCCCCTGTGCAGTGGATTCGGGACCTTGGGCATGCGCACACCACTACGCCACCAACGGAAAACTAAGCAAGATCTGGGGGAAGACACCACTCCCATCTGACCAGACCAGCCTGATTGACAGGCGAAAACGACTACTTTGGTAACGTATTTCGGCAGCATAGGTGGGGAATCGGGGTCCACAAAATACACTATTGCAATGCACAGCTCAGGCCCTATTTAACAGTATTTTTATCTCATACGGAAAAAACGGGGTGACAGGTTCCCTTTAAGAGAAAGCCAAAATAACCCCGGGACAGAAGGCGAGAGCAGGGGGGAGGTGCGGGACAGAGCCGCTTTAGGCTAGTTTCACACTAGCGTTAACTGCAATACGCTGCAAATGCGTCATTTTGCCGAAAATACGCATCCAGCAAAAGTTCTTGCTGGATACGTTTTTTCGTCATAGACTAACATTAGCGACGCATTTGCGACGCATTGCCAAACGTCGCGTCCGTTTTGCGACGCTTGGGCGTGTGGTAGTGGACCGTCGGGAGAAAAAAACCTTACATGTAACGTTTTTTGCTCCCGACGGTCCACTTTTTCCGACCGCGCATGCGCGGCCGGAACTCCGCCCCCACCTCCCCGCACTTCCCCGCACCTCACAATGGGGCAGCGGATGCGTGGGAAAAATGCATCCGCTGCCCCCGTTGTGCGGCGGAGACCACACTAGCGTCGGGAACGTCGGCCCGACGCACAGCGACGGGTTGTTCCCGACGCTAGTGTGAAACTAGCCTTAGTCAGGAGAAGCTGAGGAGCTGCAGCCGGTTTACATCAGCCACCCCTGTACCAGAGAGGAGATTGTGAGTTGTGTATATGAGCTGGTATCTCTGGTGTGTGTGTGTGTGTGTGGTATCTGTAGTGTGTGTGTGATAACTGTAGTATGTGTGTGATATCTGTAGTATGATGTGTGTGTGTGTGATATCTGTAGTGTGTGTGTGTGTGTGATATCTGTAGTGTGTGTATGTGTGTGTGTGTGTGTGTGTGATATCTGTAGTGTGTGTGTGTGTGTGTTATCTGTAGTGTGTGTGTGTGTGTGTGTGATATCTGTAGTATGTCTGTGTGTGTGTGTGATATCTGTAGTGTGTGTGTGTGATAACTGTAGTATGTGTGTGATATCTGTAATATGATGTGTGTGTGATATCTGTAGTATGATGTGTGTGTGTGATATCTGTAGTGTGTGTGTGATATCTGTAGTATGTGTGTGTGTGAGGCAGCGGCGTAACTACTACGGTCGCAGCTGCAAGCGGCTCTGGCAGGTCAGGGGGCCGTGAGTCCCCTTGAGCCTGTCTCCCTTATGCTTGTGTCCCCATGTGCCAGTCTCCCTTGCCCATTAGTCCCTGTGTGTCCCCATGTGCCTGTCTCCCTTGTCCCCTTATGCTTGTGTCCCTTGTCCCCGTGTGCCAGTCTCCCTTGCCCATTAGTCCCTGTGTGCCCCCTTGAGCCTGTCTCCCTTATGCTTGTGTCCCCGTGTGCCAGTCTCCCTTGCCCATTAGTCCCTGTGTGTCCCCATGTGCCTGTCTCCTATGTCCCCTTGTGCTTCTGTCAGTCTCCTTTGTCCCCTTGTGCTTGTGTCAGTCTCCTTTGCCCACTAGTCCCTGTGTGTCAGTCTCCCTTTCCCACTTGTCCCTGTGTGTCCCCTTGTGCTTGTATCCCTTGTCCCCTTGTGTCAGTCTCTTGCTCACTAGTCCCTATGTGTCCCCTTGTGCCTGTCTCCCTTGTCCCCTTGTGCTTGTCCCTTGTCCCCGTGTGTCAGTCTCCATTGCCCACTAGTCCCCTTGTATCAGTCTCCCTTGCCCACTATTCCCCGTGTGTCAGTCTCCCTTGCCCACTAGTCCGTGTCCCCGTGTGCCAGTCTCTCTTGTCCACTAGTCCCCGTGTGCCCTTTGTGTCAGTCTCCCTTGCCCACTTGTGTCAGTCTCCCTTGCCCACTAGACCCCTTGTATCCTTCTCCCCTGCCTCCTAGCCCCCATGTGTCCCCTAGTGCCTGTCTTCCTTGCCCCCTTGTTCCCTCTCCTCTGCCCCCTCGTCACCATTTGCTCGTGTCTTTGTCACTGCCCCTGTATGGAGGGGCTGCATTATACTATGAGGGGGGGGCTGCATTGTATTCTATGGGGCTTACATTGAATTTTATGGCGGGGGGGGCCCCATTTGGAAGTTCGCACCGGGGCCCATAACTTTGTAGTTACGCCACTGCTCATATGTGATGTCCTCGTCACATACCTGAAAAAGGAGATGAAAGTAGAATGGTCCTGGATAATCTGGCAGTGCATGCACTAACTGGCAGCTATGTGATTCCAGCTACAAGCCAGCTAAAGTACTTAATGCCTAGTAGGGAGTGAGATGTGCGATAAGGACAGAGCACCAGGAGGCCATGAATACAAAGATGGTGGCCTTGCAAACCCCAATACCATTAAGCAAGTCTTCTGTAGCACATATCTTGGGAGTTGCGGTAGATCTTTGACAATCTGTATGATGTAAAGTACCACCTGTACAGCAGCTTTCTGGCGTTCTCCAGGTGATTGGTGCACTTAGAGTGTGTCCCTATCATTGAGATGCTGGAGATGCCAACGCAGATGTTACATGTCTGCTGTAGGTTTACGGTTAAAAAAAAACAAACAAAAGTCTTCGGTAGCCCACATAGAACTACAACACAGCCAACCTAAATAACACTTTATTGAATTCAAAAGAAAGCTCAAACAGTTACAAATAATAATTAAATAAGAGCATGTTTGCTCAGGCAAATAATCCAGTGACAAGGGATGTGCCTTATATAGAACAGCTCAGATTCCTGTCCATAGTCGCTTTTGCTCTGATGCCAACACTTGACAGTTTTTTTTTTCCTCATCATTGCTGTTAGCCCTAGGCCTTAAAGCTTAGCAGTTCTTTTAGTATAATAACAACATTACATAATCCAATATATATATATATACAGTACAGACCAAAAGTTTGGACATACCTTCTCATTTAAAGATTTTTCTGTATTTTCATGACTATGAAAATTGTACATTCACACTGAAGGCTTCAAAACTATGAATTACCACATGTGGAATTAAATACTTAACAAAAAAGTGTGAAACAACTGAAATTATGTCTTATATTCTCGGTTCTTCAAAGTAGCCACCTTTTGCTTTGATGACTGCTTTGCACACTCTTGGCATTCTCTTGATGAGCTTCAAGAGGTAGTCACCGGGAATGGTCTTCACTTCACAGGTGTGCCCTGTCAGGTTTAATAAGTGGGATTTCTTGCCTTATAAATGGGGTTGGGACCATTAGTTGTGTTGTGCAGAAGTCTGGTGGATACACAGCTGATAGTCCTACTGAATAGACTGTTACAATTTGTATTGTGGCAAGAAAAAAGCAGCTAAGTAAAGAAAAACGAGTGGCCTTCATTACTTTAAGAAATGAAGGTCAGTCAGTCCAAAAAATTGGGAAAACTTTGAAAGTGTCCCCAAGTGCAGTGGCAAAAACCATCAAGCGCTACAAAGAAACTGGCACACATGAGGACCGCCCCAGAAAAGGAAGACCAAGAGTCACCTCTGCTTCTGAGGATAAGTTTATCCGAGTCACCAGCCTCAGAAATCTCAGGTTAACAGCAGATCAGATTAGAGACCAGGTCAATGCCACACAGAGTTCTAGCAGCAGACACATCTCTACAACAACTGTTAAGAGGAGACTTTGTGCAGCAGGCCTTCATGGTAAAATAGCTGCTAGGAAACCACTGCTAAGGACAGGCAACAAGCAGAAGAGACTTGTTTGGGCTAAAGAACACAAGGAATGGATATTAGACCAGTGGAAATCTGTGCTTTGGTCTGATGAGTGCAAATTTGAGATCTTTGGTTCCAGCCACCGTGTCTTTGTGCGACACAGAAAAGGTGAACGGATGGAATCTACATGCCTGGTTCCCACCATGAAGCATGGAGGAGGAGATGTGATGGTGTGGGGGTGCTTTGCTGGTGACACTGTTGGGGATTTATTAAAAATTGAAGGCATACTGAACCAGCATGGCTACCACAGCATCTTGCAGTGGCATGCTATTTCATCCGGTTTGCTTTTAGTTGGACCATCATTTGTTTTTCAACAGGACAATGACCCCAAACACTTCCAGGCTGTGTAAGGGCTATTTGACCAACAAGGAGAGTGATGCGGTGCTACACCAGATGACCTGGCCTCCACAGTCACCAGACCTGAACCCAATCGAGATGGTTTGGGGTGAGCTAGACCGCAGTGAAGGCAAAAGGGCCAACAAGTGCTAAGCATCTCTGGGAACTCCTTCAAGATTGTTGGAAGACCATTCCCGGTGACTACCTCTTAAAGCTCATCAAGAGAATGCCAAGAGTGTGCAAAGCAGTCATCAAAGCAAAAGGTGGCTACTTTGAAGAACCGAGAACATAAGACATAATTTCAGTTGTTTCACACTTTTTTGTTAAGTATATAATTCCACATGTGTTAATTCATAGTTTTGATGCCTTCAGTGTGAATGTACAATTTTCATAGTCATGAAAATACAGAAAAATCTTTAAATGAGAAGGTGTGCCCAAACTTTTGGTCTGTACTGTGTGTATATATATATATATATACTAGAAGGAATCGGGGGATTCTAAGGGCTGATCCACGCATGCATATGGATGGACCCTCGCATTTAATAACCGGAGATGTGTCCTTCTGTCAGAAGCCTCCGGCGCATGCGCACTGGGCCGCCGGAGTCGGAGCATGCACATACCGCATTACGACGCCATTTTATTGGAGAGGAGGGGGCGGCTCTGTCTGATGTGATCAGGGCTATTTGCACGATGTCAGCTCTGTGGCAGCAGCTTCACCGGTGATGATGAGGAGAACTTTAAAAAAAAATGGGAACTTATAAAAACAAAAACTGAAGAAAATGCGAGTAAATGTGAACCTTTAAAAAGAAATCTACAAGCCTTAACCCTCGGATGCCAGGAGATGGCTTACTGCGTCGCTCCAGTGCACTTCAGCATCCCATATGAAGGTGAATTAGATAGAAGCTATAGAGGCGCCACATCCAGATGGTGATGGGGTAACTCCAGGTTTCAGCCCATTTTGATGATCACAAGGCTGGTAGCATAATAATAGGAAGCGCTCTCCTATGTGCAGAAGGGCTTCATCTACGATGTAACATAGGAGACACTTCTGCCGCTCCCCCGCTGCAGCGCATGGTAACGGGGACATTTAGCAGCTTTGTGTTTACAGCTCTTGTGTTTCCATGGTTACAGACTACAAACAAGCTCACTTGTAGTCAGACCCTGCAGTTGTGCACTGCGCCTTCTTGCTACACGACTAGATGTGTTTGACCATTCAATCGTTCTCCCTCTCTGTCCTCTACTGGCACATTGCACAGAGTTTACATGTCGCCGGGTATCAGAGACCCATAAATCTGCTTCTGGGCGGCCACCAATGTTACCTTATGATGTGGTCGGAAGAGAAAGCCCTTTATAGCGCCCTCCAGTGTTGTCTCTCCAGACTGATAACGGATCGACCTCAATCATTCTGTTCTCCGGAGATTTTATCAGAACCTCATCTGAAGTGTGTATTGTCACTTCTTACGAGCGTTAATGGGTTTTATGTAAAGAAGTTTTATATAATGGGATAATTTTATTTATGGGCTGTACCGATTGCTACATTCAGCGTTCTATTTAATTCTTTTTTTTATTTTCCATTTAATAAATGTTTGTGTAGAAGTCGTGTTGTGTCTTGTTCATCACAATGAAGTTTACAGGATTTTAGGTTCTGTTAAGATCTACGTCAGAGGATCCATCCGGCGTCTCCTTCCCGCCAAAAAAACCCACAATATGCTGATAAAATGGGACACCATGAAGAAAACCAGACAGACTCCATTGTGTCCTTATTAGTGATGAGCGATCATGCTCGGTGCTACGGAGTGTCTTCGACGCACTCGAAAAATATGTTTGAGTCCTCGCTGCTGCAAGTCTCGATAGCCGCAACACAACAGTGATGGCCTAACAGACAGGAAATCCCCGCATGTGTTGTGGCTGTGGAGCAGTCGTGTGACATGCAGCTGCCGGGAACTCGGACACAGTATTCGAGCACGCCGGAGACACTCGGGGAGCACAGGAGCATGCTCAGATAACGCCTTATGCCAGCACGTTCGCTCATCACCAGTCCTTATGTGTAAATGTGCACAAGGATGAGCATGTGTCTTTCTAGGTAGAAACATCTTGCTGAACATATTTTCAAGTTTCTAAAAATGCAAAGTGGTCGATCACTGCTGGTCCGGGCAGAGACCAATAGAGCGGTCAGGACCTGGAGGAGATAAATAACACTTCAATAATAATGAAATATAAGTTGCTTCCCTTCTGAAATTGTTGAAAACCCCTTAAAGATGAAGAGAAGGCAGAATCAATGTTCGCTGCGGCCCCTGCAGACCCAGTAATGTCTACTGTCAGGAGGAGATTGTGGCGCATGTCCACTCCTCAGCATTCACATTACAACACTAAGAAGAAAGAGTCGCAGAAACCACAGGATGGATAGGCAGGTTATTGGTCTGCAACTGACAAAGAAATAGAAACGAAACTTTCTACACATCTCGATTTATTCAGTATGAAGTATGAGCATCAGATGCAGAAATCCCGGCACTCACAACCTCGGCTGAGTGGGGTTTGTGGGGCTATCATACTGTTTGGGGGATAATACTCTATGGGGGTCATGAAAGGGGTATTATAGTGGGTGAGGAAACTTAGGGGCTTTAGTAGGAGCAAAATAACTAATTGCTGCAATTTATATCCTTATCCCTTTCTTAAAAAGTTGCGAGATATGCCCTTCTTTGACTATGATATCATAGGACTTTTACTATGGAACGCCTTTTATTTCTATGTACGCCCATGTTCAGGAGTGTTATTATAATAAAGAGGGTCAGAGGCAGACACTAACAGCTTGAGGCCTCTGTGCATGAAATGGGTTTGAGCCCCCTTCCTTTATGGGGCTAAGCTGCAGATTATATATACTGTACATATTACATAGTCGCCTCTCATTATATATACTATTGTCCCCTATTACATAGTGCCCTCTTATTATGTATACTATTGTCCCCTATTACATAGTGTCCTCTCATTATGTACAGTATACTATTGTACCCTATTACATAGTGCCGTCTCATTATGTATACTATTCTCCCCTATTACATAGTGCCGTTTCATTATGTAAACTATTCTCCCCTATTAAATAGTGCCCTCTCATTATGTGTACTATTCTCCCCTATTATATAGTGCCCTCTCATTATGTATACTATTGTCCCCTATTACATAGTGCCCTCTCATTATGTATACTATTGTCTGCTATTACATAGTGTCCTCTTATTATGTATCCCAGTGTTCCCTAATTCAAGTCCTCAAGAGCCACCAACAGACCATGTTTTCATGATTTCCTTGGTATTGTCCAGGTGAGAATTCCATTACCTGTAGAATACTAAGCAAATCTTGAAAACATGATCTGTTGGTGGCTCTTGAGGATGGGAGTTGTGGAACTATGATGTATACTGTTGTTTGCAATTACACATTGCCCTCACATTATATTTACTATTGTCCCCTATTGCATAGTGCCCTCTCATTATGTACACTACTGTCCCCTATTACATAGTGCCCTCTCATTATGTATACTAGTGTCCCCTATTATTTAGTGCCCTCTCATTATGTATACTACTGTGCCCTATTATATAGTGCCCTCTCAATATGCAAACTACTGTCCCCTATCACAAAGTGCCCTCATTATGTATGCTACTGTCCCCTATTATGTAGTGCCCTCTTATTATGTATACTAATGGCTCTATTACATAGTGCCCTCTCATTATGTACACTAATGTCCCCTATTACATTGTCCCCTCTCCTTATGTATACTAATGTCCCCTATTACATAGTGCCCTCTCAGTATGCATGCTAATGTCCCCTATCACATAGTGCCCTCTCATTATGTTTGCTTCTGTCCCCTATCATGTAGTGCCCTCTTGTTACGTATACTAATTACCCTATTACATAGTGCCCTCATTATATATAATACTGTCCTCTATTACATAGTCTCCTCTCATTATGTATACTACTGTCCCCTATTACATTGTTCCCTATCATTATGTATACTACTGTCCCCTATCTCATAGTGCCCTACCAGTATGCATGCTAAGGTCCCCTATCACATAGTGCCCTCTCATTATGTATGCTACTGTCCCCTATTATGTAGTGCCCTCTTGTTATTTATACTAATTACCCTATTACATAGTGCCCTCTCATTATGTATAATACTGTCCTCTATTACATAGTCTACTCTCATTATGTACCCTAATGTCCCCTATTACATAGTCCCCTCTCATTATGTATACTACTGTCCCCTATTAGTCTCCACTCATTATGTATATTAATGTCACCTATTACATAGTGCCCTCTCATTATGTATACTATTGTCCCTATTATGTAGTCTCCTCTCATTATGTATACTAATGTTCACTATTACATAGTGCCCTCTCATTATGTATACTAAGGTCCCCTGTTACATAGTTCCCTCTCGTTATGTATACTACTGTCCCATTACATAGTGCCCTCTCATTATGTATACTGTGGTCCTCTATTACATAGTCTCCTCTCATTATGTATACTAATGTCACTTATTACATAGTGCCCTCATTATGCATACTAATGTCCCCTATTACACAGTGCCCTCTCATTATGTATATTGTCCCCTATTATGTAGTCTCCTCTCATTATGTATACTATTGTCCCCTATTATGTAGTCTCCTCTCATTATGTATACTATTGTCTCCTATTATGTAGTCTCCTCTCATTATGTATACTAATGTCCCCTATCACATAGTGCCCTCTCATTATGTTTGCTACTGTCCCCTATCATGTAGTGCCCTCTTGTTACATATACTAATGACCCTATTACATAGTGCCCTCTCATTATATATAATACTGTCCTCTATTACATAGTGCCCTCTCATTATGTATACTAATGTCCCCTGTTACATAGTTCCCTCTCATTATGTATACTACTGTCCCATTATATAGTGCCCTCTCATTATGTATACTGTTGTCCTCTATTACATAGTCTCCTCTCATTATGTATACTAATGTCACTTATTACATAGTGCCCTCATTATGCATACTTATGTCCCCTATTAGACAGTGCCCTCTCATTATGTATATTGTCCCATATTATGTAGTCTCCTCTCATTATGTATACTATTGTCTCCTATTATGTAGTCTCCTCTCATTATGTATACTAATGTCCCCTATTACATAGTGCTTTCTCCTATTATGTTCAACACTATCCCTTACACATCAGATTCTCTTGTTATTTTTCTTATTTATAACGCCGCGCTCTTTATCACATAGCGTCTCTTGTTAGAGATGAACTGAAATGACTGGTGATGGATCATGGTAAAGCTTCTCTTCTGATAGAGGAGTTGGGGACTGGACTTCTGGTCATCTGCAGTCATTTTATATTTAACAACAAAGAAGACTCTATGTAATAAAGAGCGGGCGCTGTGAGAAGCAAAAACAACAAAAAGGATGATGCTGTACATAACAAGACAATATTATGTAATAATGGATGGCACTGTACATAACAGAGGTCACTATATAATAACGGAGCACGCCATACATACAGTGGGGGAAAATAAGTATTTTATTCATTGCTGATTTTGCACGTTTTCCCACTTACAGAGAATGGAGAGGTCTGTAATTTTTAACATAGGAATATTTCAAATGTTAGAGACAGAACCTAAAAATAAAAAAAATCACATTTTATGATTTTTAAATAATTAAATTGCATTTTACTGCAGGAAATTAGTATTTGATCACCTACCACCCAGCAAGAATTCAGGCTCTCACAAACCTATTCATTTTTCCTTAAGGAGCCTCCTACTCTGCACTCATTCCTGTATTAATAGCACCTGTTTCAACACGTTACCTGTATAAATGACACCTGTCCACACACTCAATCACGCTCCAAACTCTCCACCATGGCCAAGACCAAAGAGCTGTCTAAAGACACCAGGGACAAAATTGTAGGCCTGCACAAGGCAGAATTTTCTGCTCCAAATCCAGAACATGTGGACATAGCCTTAGTCCCTGTCCTGTGTCCATGTCTCTCCTCCACCCCCACACATTCATTATAAGTTCCTGATAATAACATAAGTAATAAGGGGATGGGAAAGACGATATCAGATTCTTATAATGAGATCAAGGGAGGGGGTGAGTGTTTTTTTTTGGTGGGGGAATGTTTGGGAGAGGATGATATCAGCTAATTAGCAAAATTTGAACCTGGGCACCCAACTGCATGTTGGTCAGATGTATAGGTCTTTGTTGCATTCTAGATCTTATAAAGACATAGATGTTCCCCCTCACATTTAATAATATCCCCATTCTGGCCTCTTTGTGTAATACCATCTCCCATACTGGGCCCCTTCCAGTAATAACGTGCCCCATCTTGGTCTCCTTCCTGGCATAATATTCATCCTGGTCCCATTCCTGGAATAATGCGCCCCATCCTTGTCCTTTTCCTGGTGTAATGTGTCTCATCCTGAGCCCTTTCCTGGGAAAATATTCCCTCTCCTGGTCCCTTTTTTGGGTCTAATAGGTCTCATCCTGGTATAATGTGTCCCTTCCTGCAATAATGTCCCCTGCCTTGGGGTAATGTGATTCATCCTGGCCACTTCCAGGGATAATGTGTGCTTTCCTGAGATAATGTTCTCCATCATGATCCCCTTCCTGGAGTAATGTGTCCCATTTTGGGCCCCTTCCTGGGGTAATGTGTCTTATCATTGACCTCTTCCTGGTATAAAGAGTCCCGTTCTGTTCTTCTCCAACATATAAAAACCGTGAATCTAACCTTCCTGACTTTAAAATAGTTGGTAGCATCTAGTGTGTTATAGAGGCCTGATCCAGAGACCATCAAAAAGTTCTACTGTTCCTAGTGTCATATAGTAGGGGACATGACTTTAAAATAGTTTGTAGCATCTAGTGTGTTATAGAGGCCTGATCCAGAGAACATCAAAAAGTTCTACTGTTCCTAGTGTCATATAGTAGGGGACATGACTTTAAAATAGTTTGTAGCATCTAGTGTGTTATAGAGGCCTGATCCAGAGGCCACCAAAAAAATGGTTGTGTTCCTAATGTCATACAGTACGGGACATCTGACTTTCAAATTCTTTGTAGCTTATCTTCTTTGTCATACAGGCCTCGTCCACACTCAAACAATTCTTTCTTCTGTGATTAACACAATAGAGCACGCCATATTTCACTTTGGAATTTACTGTCGCTGAAATTCAGCTGTTTGCTGAGGTGGCGCAGAGTTTAAAATCTAATTTTTGCTGCTAATACTGTGCTCCTACCACACTATTTGAGCAACATGTCAGGGAAAAATCGAAGCCGTGGTGGAAGGGGATTTAGCCTTGTTGGGCAAGGTGTATGTGGGGTAGGTGGTAATGTTAGTGAAAGCTCTAGTGAACCAACGTCACGTCCTATGCAAAGACATCTGACAACTTCTGTTACTGGACGGGCTACTCCACTACCTTTCTTTGGCAGATGCACAGCGGTACACCTTGTTACTGAGGCCCAGAAAAAGCATGTGCTCGAGTGGATGGCAAGCGCAGCTTCAAGTGGCCTCTCCACCTCTTCCTCCACCTCAACATCACACCCAGTACAGTCTACAGAGGTGACACCCAAATTCAGAAATGCTTCAGAAATACCGAACGTGGATGCAATATGTGGTTTAGGTACACTGTGGGCTGCAGAAGGTAGGGGGCATTTAGATTTGAGAGTGGAGAATTTGCTGAATTTCTTTTGGTGGGTGAGGAGCCATTTTGCTTTTCCAGAGCCTTTGTGCTACCAGTAACGTGGAAGCCCCCTATATTTCCATTAACAGATGACCGACCTGAGAGAGGACTTGCTTTTTTTGTGGATCAGGTTGAAGCTTTTATTGGGAACATTTTACATAACGTTTGGGATCACAGTTATCCGGTGCTCTACGCTGAGCACTTACTGTATATCGGGGTTTCCATCTAAGTCTCTGAGTGACGTGATTCAGATGAAACCCTCGAGGGATCCATTCACTATAATGAGGCAGTAGAGTTACATAGTAACATAACATAGTAACATAGTTATTAAGGTTGAAGGAAGACTTTAAGTCCATCTAGTTCAACCCATAGCCTAACCTAACATCCCCTAACATGTTGATCCAGTGGAAGGCAAAAAAAAACCATGTGGCAAATAGTAAGCTCCACTTTGGGGAAAAAATTCCTTCCCGACTCCACGTACGGAAATCAGACTAGTTCCCCGGATCATTATACTTTTCCAGAAAGGCATCCAGTCCCCTCTTAAATTTAAGTAATGAATCACTCATTGCAACATTATACGGCAGAGAGTTCCATAGTCTCACTGCTCTTACAGTAAAGAACCCGCATCTGTTATTATGCTTAAACCTTCTTTCCTCCAGACGTAGAGGATGCCCCCTTGTCCCTGTCTCAGGTCTATGATTAAAAAGATCATCAGAAAGGTCTTTGTACTGTCCCCTCATATATTTATACATTAAAATAAGATCACCCCTTAGTCTTTGTTTTTCCAAACTAAATAGCCCCAAGTATAATAACCTATCTTGGTATTGCAGACCCCCCAGTCCTCTAATAACCTTGGTCGCTCTTCTCTGCACCCGCTCCAGTTCAGCTATGTCTTTCTTATACACCGGAGACCAGAACTGTGCACAGTATTCTAAGTGTGATCGAACTAGTGACTTGCATAGAGGTAAAATTATGTTCTCATGAGCATCTATGCCTCTTTTAATGCATCCCATTATTTTATTTGCCTTTGTAGCAGCTGCCTGACACTGGCCACTGAATATGAGTTTGTCATCCACCCATACACCCAAGTCTTTTTCATTGACGGTTTTGCCCAGAGTTTTAGAATTAAGCACATAGTTATTCATCTTATTACTTCTACCCAAGTGCATGAACTTACATTTATCCCCATTAAAGCTCATTTGCCATTTATCAGCCCAAGCTTCTAGTTTACATAAATCATCTTGTAATATAAAATTGTCCTCCTCTGTATTGATTACCCTGCAGAGTTTAGTGTCATGTGCAAATATTTAAATTCTGCTCTGAATGGGGCATAGGAGGCCTACAAGGTCATTAATATGTTAAAAAGAAGAGAGCCCAATAATGACCCCTGTGGTACCCCACTACTAACCGCGACCCAGTCCGAGTGTGCTCCATTAATAACCACCCTTTGTTTCCTATCCCTGAGCCAGCTCTTAACCCACTTACACATATTTTCCCCTATCCCCATTATTCTCATTTTATGTATCAACCTTTTGTGTGGCATCGTATCAAAAGCTTTGGAAAAGTCCATATACACTACGTCCACTGCGTTCCCTTGGTCCAGTCCGGAACTTACCTCTTCATAGAAATTGATCAGATTAGTCTGACATGAACGGTCCCTAGTAAACCCATGTTGGTATTGGGTCATGAGGTTATTCCTCTTCAGATACTCCAGTATAGCATACCTTAGAATGCCCTCCAGGATTTTACCCACAGTAGAGGATAAGCTTACTGGCCTATAATTACCGAGTTCAGTTTTTGTCCCCTTTTTCGAATATTGGCACCACATTTGCTATACGCCAGTCCTGTGGTACAGACCCTGTTATTATGGACTCCTTAAAGATTAAAAATAATGGTCTATCAATGACTGTATTTAATTCCTGCAGTACTCGGGGGTGTATCCCATCCGGGCCCGGAGATTTGTAAATTTTTGTGATTTTTAGATGCCGCCGTACCTCCTGCTGGGTTAAGCAGGTGACATTTAATGGGGAATTTTTATCACTAGTCAGTTTGTCTGCCATGGGATTTTCTTGTGTAAATACTGATGAAAAAAAGTCATTTAGCATAATGGCTTTTTCCTCATCCTCATCCACAATTTCACCCAGACTATTTTTAGGGGTCAACACTATCATTTTTTAGTTTCTTACTATTTACGTAGTTAAAGAATATTTTGGGCTTATTTTTACTCTCTCTGGCAATGAGTCTCTCGCTCTCAATCTTTGCTGCCTTGATTTGCTTTTTACAGAATTTATTTAATTTTCTGTATTTATTTAATGCCTCATCACTACCTACTCCCTTTAATTCTCTAAATGCTTTCTTTTTGTCACTTATTGCGCCCCTTACAGCTCTATTTAGCCATATTGGTTTCCTCCTATTTCTAGTATGTTTATTCCCATACGGTATATACTGTGCACAGGTCCTATCCAGGATGCTAATAAACGTTTCCCATTTCTTTGTGTATTTTTATGTCTCAGGATATTGTCCCAGTTAATTGCACCAAGATCCTCTCTGATCCGTTGGAAATTTGCCCTCCTGAAGTTTAGTGTCCTTGTAACCCCCCTACTACACATCTTATTAAAGTTACTCTGGATTCCGTCTGGCCTCTGTTCAGCGGTGTCCTTTTCAGAAGTGCACAAAACTGTGGCTGACAGCACTTGTATGCAATAGGGTTGAGCGAAACGGATCGGACAATTTCAAAAATCGCCGACTTTCGGCAAAGTCAGGTTTCGTGAAACCCGAGCCGATCCCAGTGTGGGATATCGGCCATGCTGTCGGTGATCTTAGCGCCAAAGTCACATTTCGTATGACAATTTCAGCGCCATTTCTCAGCCAATGAAGGAGGACGCAGAGTGTGGGCAGCGTGATGACATAGGTCTCGGTCCCCACCATCTTAGAGAAGGGCATGACAGTGATCGGCTTGCTTTCTGCAGCGTCACAGGGGCTATAAATGGGCGTGCATGTCGACCGCCATCTTACTTCTGTCGTTACGAGCATAGGGAGAGGTTGGTGCAGCTTCGTCAGAAGCAGGGATATTGTTAGGGAGGAAAGATTAACCCCCAAACCGCTTGTGCTGTAGCGATTTCCACTGTCCAACACCATCTTTTCTTTGCAGGGACAGTGGAGGCTAGATTTCTGTGCATCAGCTCTGTAGCTTATAAGGCTCCCTGATAGCTGCATTGCTGTTCGTACGCCGCTGTTATCTGTAATCCTGTTGCTCTTTTCTGCACAGTTCTATTGTTTATTTGTCCACACTTTTGTGTGCAGCAGTCCTTTTTATTGCTGCCATACTTGTCCTGAGATCATTGTAGGGAGATTGCTATTGTAGTATGGTCCCTTTTTTATATATATCTTCTAGCCACGTTCTGCCACTTACATTGTGTTGTGTAATACAGTGGGCCTGTTTTTTTGCAGCAGTCTCACAACCAAAAAAAGGGAGATTTAAATTGCCCCTAAGTGGATCTGCGTCAGTTCTGTTTGTCGTATATCTGCCTGCCACGTTCTGCCACTTACATTGTGTAGTATAATACAGCGGGCCTGGTTATTTGCAGCAGTCTCCCACATAATAAAGGGAGATTTAAATTGCCCCTAAGTGGATCTGCGTCAGTTCTGTTTGTCGTATATCTGCCTGCCACATTCTGCCACTTACATTGTGTAGTGTAATACAGCGGGCCTGGTTATTTGCAGCAGTCTCCCACATAATAAAGGGAGATTTAAATTGCCCCTAAGTGGATCTGCGTCAGTTGTTTGTCGTATATCTGCCTGCCACGCTCTGCCACTTACATTGTGTAGTTTAATACAGCGGGCCTGGTTTTTTGCAGCAGTCTCCCACATAATAAAAGGAGATTTCAATTACCCCTAATTGGATTTGCGTCAGTTCTGTTTGTCGTATATCTGCCTGCCACGTTCTGCCACTTACATTGTGTAGTGTAATACAGCGGGCCTGTTTTTTTGCAGCAGTCTCCCACATAATAAAAGGAGATTTCAATTACCCCTAATTGGATCTGCATCAGTTCTGTTTGTCGTATATCTGCCTGCCACGTTCTGCCACTTACATTGTGTAGTGTAATACAGCGGGCCTGGTTTTTTGCAGCAGTTCTCCCACATAATAAAGGGGGATTTAAATTGCCCCTAAGTGGATCTGCGTCAGTTCTGTTTGTCGTATATCTCCCTGTCACGTCCTGCCACTTACATTGTGTAGTGTAATACAGTGGGCCGTTTTTTTTGCAGCAGTCTCCCACATAATAAAAGGAGATTTAAATTGCCCCTAAGTGGATCTGCGTCAGTTATTTGTCGTATATCTGCCTGCCACGTTCTGCCACTTACATTGTGGAGTGTAATACAGTGGGCCTGGTTTTTGCAGCAGTCTCCCACATAATAAAGGGAGATTTAAATTTCCACTTAGTGGATCTGCGTCAGTTCTGTTTGTGGTATATCTGCCTGCCACGTTCTGCCACTTACATAGTGTAGTGTAATACAGTGGGCCTTTGTTATTTTTGCAGCAGTCTCCCACATAATAAAGGGAGATTTAAATTGCCCCTAAGTGGATCTGCGTCAGTTCTGTTTGTCGTATATCTGCCAGCCACTTTCTACCACTTACATTGTGTAGTGTAATACAGCGGGCCTGATTTTTGCAGCAGTCTCCCACACAAAAAAGGGAGATTTAAATTGCCACTAAGTGGATCTGTGTCAGTTCTGTTTGTCGTATATCTGCCTGCCACTTTCTGCCACTTACATTGTGTAGTGTAATACAGCAGGCCTGTTTTTTTGCAGCAGTCTCCCACATAATAAAGGGAGATTTAAATTGCCCCTAAGTGGATCTGCGTCAGTTCTGTTTGTCGTATATCTGCCTGCCACATTCTGCCACTTACATTGTGTAGTGTAGTACAGCGGGCCTGGTTTTTTGCAGCAGTCTCCCACACAAAAAAGGGAGATTTAAATTCTCAACAAGTTTATATACACCTTCTACCTTGCTTTATAGTACCATATAATGGTTGTTAGTTTGGTTACATTTTCCCAAATATGAGGAAGTCTGGTGGAAGAGGCCGTGGGCGGTCATTGCCAGCTGGTAATGATGGTGGTGGTGGTGGTGGTGGAGCATCTGGTGGTAGTGGGAAAAGCAAAATATCACCTAAGGCTCGAGTTGTTCAGACAGCGTCATTGTCTGGCTACACAAAGCCTCGAAGGCTCCCTTATCTGGGAGTAGGAAAACTGTTTTTAAAGCCGGAGCAGCAGGAACAAGTTTTGGCTTTCATTGCTGACTCAGCCTCTAGCTCTTTCGCCTCCTCTTCCAAAAGTTTGAAATATAAAAGCAGCGAGTCGTCAGTGGATGCTCCCGGTCAGGAACAAGTCGCTTCCTTGTGTCCTACACCCAAAGCAAAAGTGAAGGATGCGGCAGGCGACACTACAGTTTACTCCATGGAGCTCTTTACACATAACGTGCCAGGGTTAGAAAGGGAAATAGTTAACAGCCCATTACAAGATGAATCGGACATGGAGTGCACAGATGCACAGCCACAGCTAGATTATTATGCTGTTGCATTGACTCAGATCACTACATTGCCCTCGCAGTGTACTGAGCCAGAATCTGACCCTGATGAGACTATGGTGCCCCGTCCCGAACGCTATAGCACCTTACACGGTGACACAGAGGATGGTGCACAGGACATTGAAGAGGAGGTGATAGATGACCCAGTTGTTGACCCAGATTGGCAGCCATTGGGGGAACAGGGTGCCGCTGGCAGTAGCTCTGAGGCGGAGGAGGATGATCCGCAGCAGGCATCAACATCGCAACAGCTTTCATCTGGCAGGCCCGTATCAGGCCCAAAACGTGTGTCTAAAACAAAAACAGTTTTAGGACAGCGTGGCCATCCGGTGAAAGTAGCACAGCATGCAATGCCTGAAAAGGTATTCGATAGTAGGAAGAGTGTAGTGTGGCAATTTTTTAACCAAGATCCGAATGATCAGTGCAAAGTTATCTGTAAGAAATGCTCAAAGACCTTTAGCAGAGAGAAGAACACGTATCCTAAAAAGGTACCCCCGCATTGTTAAAATGATGACCGATGACGACAAGCGGTTGGCCTGCCTCCTGGATACAAGATATAAAGGAAAACTGCAAAATATCATGCCACATGAGAACCTAGGTCAAATATTGGCTACCAAACAAGCAACTCTTGTAGACCGTTTGGTTCAGGCATTCCCAGCACACAGCGCCGGTGGTGGTTCTCACACGAGCTGCAGGGGGCAACATGGCAGAGGTGCTATAGGTGCAGAAATCCGAAGTGGCGTTGGACAGAGGGGTTTTGTGACAAGGTTGTGGAATGATTTCGCAATGACCGCTGACACGACAGGGACAGCTGCATCGATTCAAAGTGACAGGAGACAGCATTTGTCCAGTATGGTTACAAACTACTTTTCCACCCTTATCGATGTTCTACCTCACAGGTCATTCCCCTTTGATTACTGGGCATCTAAACTAGACACCTGGCCTGAATTGCCAGAATATGGATTACAGAACCTCGATTGCCCTGCTGTCAGTGTGCTTTCAGAAAGAGTGTTCAGTGCTGCTGGTTCAATACCGACCGAAAAAAGGACACGTCTGGCTACCAATAATGTTGATTAGCTAACCTTCATTTAAATTAACCAATCATGGATTTCACATTCTTTTGCCCCACCTTCCCCTGCTGACACGTAGCTTGCCTGAAAGATGACTTGCTTTTGGGGGGAGACACAGAACCCCAACTCTGGCCCTGTGGGATAACACAACACTATGAACGTGGCAGAAAGTGGCTGCCTGATATACGACGCACTAGCAGTACAGCTGAAAATACACTGTGTGAGAATTTGAATCTCAATTTTTGGGAGGGAGACACTGAACCCTAACTCTGGCCCTGTGGGATAACACAACACTATGAACGTGGCAGAAAGTGGCTGGAATTATTATAAAGAAAAAAATAAAGGTACTGCAATAACACGCTCCCTAGTCCCTACAATGATCTCAGGACAAGTATGGCAGCAATAAAAAGGACTTCAGAACAAAAAAGTGTGGACAAATAAACAAGACAGGTAACTTTGCAGAAAGGAGCAACAGGATTTTTTCTTTAAAAAAAGCAGTTGGTTTGCACAGCACCGTGCACACAGCTATGCAGCTGCTGCACTAAAATACGACCTCCAGTGTCCCTGGACAAAAAGGTGGTGTTGGACAGTGAAAATCGCTACAGCACAAGCGGTTTGGGGGTTAATATTCCCTCCCTAACTCTGTCCCTGCTTCTGACGAAGCTGCAGCAACCTCTCCCTATGCTCAGATCGGCAGAAGTAAGATGGCGTGCACGCCCCTTTATAGCCCCTGTGACGCTGCAGACAGCAAGACAATCACTGCCATGCCCTTGTCTAAGATGGTGGGGACAGAGACCTATGTCATCACGCTGCCCACACTCTGCGTCCTCCTTCATTGGATGAAAAACGGCGGTAACAGCGTCATACGAAACGCGACTTTGGCGCTCTGATCGTGTACCGCATGGCCCATCCCACACTAGGATCGGTTCGGGTTTCATGAAACCCGACTTTGCCTAAAAGTCGCCGATTTATGAAAATGACCGATCCGTTTCGCTCAACCCTAGTGGAAAGCATGCCAAGATGCATGAAAGCTGTGATTAAAAATCATGGTTATTCACAAAATATTGTTTTCTGAACTCTTCCTGAGTTAAAACATTTGTATTGTTGTTTCTAAATGATTATGAACTTGTTTTCTTTGCATTAGGCCGGCTTCACACTCAGTGTATGTAAATACGGTCCGTTTTTTACAGCCGTAATATGCAGAAAAGTCCCCAAAATAGTGATCCGTATGTCATCCGTAGGCAGGGTGTGTCAGCGTATTTTGCGCATGGCATCCTCCGTATGTAATCCGTATGGCATCCGTACTGCAATATTTTCTCGCAGGCTTGCAAAACCGACATCTAATGGATTTATGTGCTCAAATGTTCGGTAAAACATATATAGAGTATATATATATATACAGTGGGGCAATAAAGTATTTAGTCAGTCAGCAATAGTGCAAGTTCCACCACTTAAAAAGTCTTTAAGAGTCTCCTCTTTCCTCCACTCATTACCTGTAGTAATGGCACCTGTTTAAACTTGTTATCAGTATAAAAGACACCTGTGCACACCCTCAAACAGTCTGACTCCAAACTCCACTATGGTGAAGACCAAAGAGCTGTCAAAGGACATCAGAAACAAAATTGTAGCCCTGCACCAGGCTGGGAAGACTGAATCTGCAATAGCCAACCAGCTTGGAGTGAAGAAATCAACAGTGGGAGCAATAATTAGAAAATGGAAGACATACAAGACCACTGATAATCTCCCTCGATCTGGGGCTCCACGCAAAATCCCACCCCGTGGGGTCAGAATGATCACAAGAACGGTGAGCAGAAATCCCAGAACCACGCGGGGGGACCTAGTGAATGAACTGCAGAGAGCTGGGACCAATGTAACAAGGCCTACCATAAGTAACACACTACGCCACCATGGACTCAGATCCTGCAGTGCCAGACGTGTCCCACTGCTTAAGCCAGTACATGTCCGGGCCCGTCTGAAGTTTGCTAGAGAGCATTTGGATGATCCAGAGGAGTTTTGGGAGAATGTCCTATGGTCTGATGAAACCAAACTGGAACTGTTTGGTAGAAACACAACTTGTCGTGTTTGGAGGAAAAAGAATACTGAGTTGCATCCATCAAACACCATACCTACTGTAAAGCATGGTGGTGGAAACATCATGCTTTGGGGCTGTTTCTCTGCAAAGGGGCCAGGACGACTGATCCGGGTACATTTAAGAATGAATGGGGCCATGTATTGTGAGATTTTGAGTGCAAACCTCCTTCCATCAGCAAGGGCATTGAAGATGAAACGTGGCTGGGTCTTTCAACATGACAATGATCCAAAGCACACCGCCAGGGCAACGAAGGAGTGGCTTCGTAAGAAGCATTTCAAGGTCCTGGAGTGGCCTAGCCAGTCTCCAGATCTCAACCCTATAGAAAACCTTTGGAGGGAGTTGAAAGTCCGTGTTGCCAAGCGAGAAGCCAAAAACATCACTGCTCTAGAGGAGATCTGCATGGAGGAATGGGCCAACATACCAACAACAGTGTGTGGCAACCTTGTGAAGACTTACAGAAAACGTTTGACCTCTGTCATTGCCAACAAAGGATATATTACAAAGTATTGAGATGAAATTTTGTTTCTGACCAAATACTTATTTTCCACCATAATATGCAAATAAAATGTTAAAAAAACAGACAATGTGATTTTCTGGATTTTTTTTTGTCAGTTTGTCTCCCATAGTTGAGGTCTACCTATGATGTAAATTACAGACGCCTCATCTTTTTAAGTGGTGGAACTTGCACTATTGCTGACTGACTAAATACTTTATTGCCCCACTGTATATATATATATATATATATATATATGTCATTGAGACACATATATATATATATATATTCTGTATTTATATTTAATTCAGCTCGATATATGTGAAAAGCCGGTAATTCAATTGCCGGCTTTTCATTTCTCCTTCCCAAACCCGACAGGATATGAGACATGGTTTACATACAGTAAACCATCTTATATCCCCATTTTTTTGCATATTCCACACTACTAATGTTAGTAGTGTGTATGTGCAAAATTTGGGCGCTGTAGCTGCTAAAATAAAGGGTTAAATGGCGAAAAAAATTGGTGTGGGTTCCCGCGCAATTTTCTCCGCCAGAGTGGAAAAGCCAGTGACTGAGGGCAGATATTAATAGCCAGGAGAGGGTCCATGGTTATTGCCCCCCCCGGCTACAAACATCTGCCCCCAGCCACCCCAGTAAAGGCACATCTGGAAGATGTGCCTATTCTGGCACTTGGCCACTCTCTTCCCACTCCTGTGTAGCGGTGGGATATGGGGTAATGAAGGGTTAATGTCACCTTCCAGATGTGCCTTTTTTGGGGTGGCTGGGGGCAGATGTTTGTAGCCAGGGGGGGGCCAATAACCATGGACCCTCTCTAGGCTATTAATATCTGCCCTCAGGCACTGGCCTTACCACTCTGGTGGAGAAAATTGCGCGGGAGCCCACGCCAATTTTTTCCGCGATTTAACCCTTTATTTTTCAAGCTACTGCGCCCAAATTTTGCACATACGCACATACACACTACTAAAATTAGTAGTGTGGAATATTAAAAAAAAAAAAAGGGATATGAGATGGTTTACTGTATGTAAACCATGTCTCATATCATGTCGGGTTTGGGAAGGAGAAATGAAAAGCCGGCAATTGAATTACCGGCTTTTCACATATCTCGCGTTGAATAAAATATAAATACAGTATATATATATATATATATATATATATATATATGTGTGTGTCTCAATGACATATATATATATATACTAGCTATTGAGCCCGTTCTACGCCCGGGTGGCGAGCATTTTTATTGGTATATGGTCTCCATCCTGGTATGTGTTGCTTCCATCCTGCACCCTAATCTTGTCATGTGCTGCTACCATCATGCGCCCCCATCCTGTTATGTGCTACTATCTTCCTGAGCCCTTATCCTGTCATGTGCTACCATCCTGCGCCCCCAAGCTGTCATGTGGTGCTCCTATCCTGCAACCCCATGTTGTCATGTGCTGCTCCCATCCTGCACCTCCATTTTGGTTATGTGCTGCTCCCATCCTGCGCCCCATCCTTTCATGTGCTGCTCTCATCCTGCTCCCCCGTCCTGTCACGTGCTGCTCCCATCCTGCGCCCTTATCCTGCCATGTGCTGCTCCTATCTTGTGCCCCCATCCTGTCGTGTGCTGCTGCCATCCTGCTCCCCCATTCTGTCATGTGCTGCTCCCATCCCGCGCCCCCGTTCTGTCATGTGCTGCTGCCATCCTGCGCCCACATTCTGTCATGTGCTGCTCCCATCCTACCCCCCGTTCTGTCATGTACGGCTCCCATCCTACGCCCCAGTTCTGTCATGTGCTGCTACCATCCTGCGGCCCCATTCTGTCATGTGCTGCTCCCATCCTGTGCCCATTCTGACATGTGCTGCACCCATCCTGCGCCCCCATTCTGTCATTTGCTGCTCCCATCCTGCACCCCATCCGGTCATGTGCTGTTCCCATCCCGCGCCCCCATTCTGTCATGTGCTGCTTCCATCCTGCACCCCTGTTCTGTCATGTGCTGCTGCCATCCTACACCCCCGTTCTGTCATGTGCTGCCCTATTCTGTCATGTGCTGCTCTATTCTGTCATGTGCTGCTCCCATCCTGCGCCACAGTTCTGTAATGTGCTGCTCCCATCCTGCGCCATCGTTCTGTAATTTGCTGCTCTTGTTGCCCCCCATAAGATGCTCCATAGGATTATATGCCCTGTATGCTGCTCCATTATGGTTGATGGCCCCCATAAGATGCTCCATAGGATTATATGCCCTGTATGCGGCGAAAAGTGCGGACTGCTGCTCTAGGAATCGGCGCCTGCGCAGTCTGCGCTTTCCGGCGCCATTTTCTTGAAGACACACTGAGGTATCCAATAAAATGGCGCCGGAAAGCGCGCACTGCGCATGCGCCGATTCCGGGAGAAAGGAGACATTCATGGCCCGGAGTCAGGGGGCCTAAATAAGAAATCGCTGTGGCATGAAGTGCCACAGCATAATGAGGGCAGGATCCTGTGCACACGCTACCCGATTCCTTTCCGCCGCCATTTTCTTGGTCCTCCTGCTGCCGGAATCGGCGCCTGCGCAGTCCGCGCTTTCCGGCGCCATATTTTTTTTTTCTGGCACTGGCTATAATATAACGCTAGGAGCGTCGCGCCTGCGCAGTCTATAAAGGCTTCGGACAGAGTGACGCTACCAGCATTATATTATAGATAGATAGATATATATATATATATATATATATATACACTGTATATATATATATGTTTTAACGAACATTTGAGTACAAATCCATAAGATGTCGGTTTTGCAAGCCTGCGATAAAATATCGCAGTACGGATGCCATACGGATTACATACAGAGGATGCCATGCACAAAATAAACTGACACACCCTGCCTACGGATGACATAAGGATCACTATTTTGGGAACATTTCTGCGTATTACGGCCATAATAAACGGACCGTATTTACATACGCTGAGTGTGACGCCGGCCTAACACATGTAAGGTGCTATAATAACAGCCTTAGGCTGGTTTCACCAGCGTTTGGCAGGGCTGCGGATGGCAGCCTTCTTCCTCCGTTAAGCCCTGCCCACTGATACACCTCTTCCTTCAGCTCCACCTACGTCTGCATGCATCCTGCATACCCTATCTTTAACATTGGGTGCACAGTCTATGCGGATGCCTCCGCTTGCGTTGTTTTGACGCTGCGCTAACCGCAACTAAATGCAGCATGTTGCGTTCGACGCAGTTCAGCGCATCGTCAAAACGATGCATGCCTGCGTACCCAATGTTAACCCCTTCATGACCCAGCCTATTTTGACCTTAATGACCTGGCCATTTTTTGCAATTCTGACCAGTGTCCCTTTATGAGGTAATAACTCAGGAACGCTTCAACGGATCCTAGCGATTCTGAGTGTTTTTTCGTGACATAGTGGGCTTCATGTTAGTGATAAATTATATAGAGCCATGTTAAGTCTATTGGAGGAATGAATGGCATTTCCCTATCTCCCTTTAACTTGGATTTCTCCGCAACCGCGTGTCCGATAAACAATCCGAGACATACGTGCTGTAGATTGGACCGTGTTCTTTGCCAGAACCCATATCCTGAATGCGAGGCACCTGGTACCGAGGACCAGTGCCCCAAGAACCGTGACAAACCTCTGATCAGGCTGCTCACGTCTACTAAATGAGGTTACCCACTTTCCGGTGCTGGTATCTCGGCTTGTGAAGATCCCAGATAGCCCAATATTGCAGTGTGTACAGAGCTCAAGAAGACCTACCAAAGGGTGAGTGGCACTTGTGAACATTCAAAGTGGTTCCAGCACCACAAATGTCTAAAATCGGTACCATTTGCTTTGATTCTGAAGGTCCAATTGAAAAAAGGAGATATACACTTTGTAGCACTCGTTCTCCTCTTTCAAGGGACTCCTCACATGTGTATGTATTCCATTTCCCTGAGGAGCAGCGCCCCAAGAAGTGAGGCAATCCTTCCCGGCCAATGCTAAGTGCGAGACTGGGATAGTGAATGCCATAATACGGTGCACACTATCCCATTCTCACACTAAAGATCTGCATCCGAAAATGCTCCTCTGACTTTGCGGGCTCAGATCTCAGCCTCTGGGGGAGCAGGCTGCAAACGGGCAGAGATGTTTTTAGATAATCCTCTTGGCTTTATTACGCACTATGCAGTTTTTTCATTGAACCCTCCTGCGGTCTCTGGGGGCTCGAGGAACAGGGCGCCCCCAGAGCCATGTTAAGTCTATTGGAGGAATGAATGGCATTTACCTATCTCCCTTTAACTTTGATTTCTCCGCAACCGCATGTCCGATAAACAATCCGAGACATACGTGCTGTAGATTGGACCGTGTTCTTTGCCAGAACCCATATCCTGAATGCGAGGCACCTGGTATCGAGGACCAGTGCCCCAAGAACCGTGACAAACCTCTGATCAGGCTGCTCATGTCTACTAAATGAGGTTACCCACTTTCCGGTGCTGGTATCTCGGCTTGTGAAGATCCCAGATAGCCCAATATTGCAGTGTGTACAGAGCTCAGGTAGACCTACACAATGAGAGATGGCGTTTGTTAATATTAAAAAGCGGCTTTAGTATCAGAAATTTCAAAATTCCAGTACCATTTGCTCCAGTTCTGACAGTCCAATAAAAAATTGGTGATATACACATTGTAGCATTCGTTCTCCCCTTTCCAGGGACACCGCACATGTGTATGTATTCCATTTCCCTGAGGAGCAGCGCCCCAAGAAGTGAGGCAATCCTTCCCGGCCAATGCTAAGTGTGAGACTGGGATAGTGAATGCCATAATACGGTGCACACTATCCCATTCTCACACTAAAGATCTGCATCTGAAAATGCTCCTCTGAATTTGCGGGCTCAGATCTCAGCCTCTGGGGGAGCAGGCTGCAAACGGGAAGAGATATTTTTTAATAATCCTCTTGGCTTCATTACGCACTATGCAGTTTTTTCATTGAACCCTCCTGCGGTCTCTGGGGGCTCGAGGAACAGGGCGCCCCCAGAGCCATGTTAAGTCTATTGGAGGAATGAATGGCATTTCCCTATCTCCCTTTAACTTGGATTTCTCCGCAACCGCGTGCCCGATAAACAATCCGAGACATACGTGCTGTAGATTGGACCGTGTTCTTTGCCAGAACCCATATCCTGAATGCGAGGCACCTGGTATCGAGGACCAGTGCCCCAAGAACCGTGACAAACCTCTGATCGGGCTGCCCATGTCTACTAAATGAGGTTACCCACTTTCCGGTGCTGGTATCTCGGCTTGTGAAGATCCCAGATAGCCCAATATTGCAGTGTGTACACAGCTCAAGGAGACCAACCAAAGGGTGGGTGGCACTTGTTAACATTCAGTGGTTCCAGCACCACAAATGTCTAAAATCGGTACCATTTGCTTTGATTCTGATGGTCCAATTGAAAAAAGGAGATATACACTTTGTAGCACTCGTTCTCCTTTTTCAAGGGACTCCTCACATGTGTATGTATGCCATTTCCCTGAGGAGCAGTGCCCCAAGAAGCGAGGCAGTCCTACCCTGCCAATGCTAAGTGTGAGACTGGGATAGTGAATGCCATAATACGGTGCACACTATCCCATTCTCACACTAAAGATCTGCATCTGAAAATGCTCCTCTGAATTTGCGGGCTCAGATCTCAGCCTCTGGGGGAGCAGGCTGCAAACGGGAAGAGATATTTTTTAATAATCCTCTTGGCTTCATTACGCACTATGCAGTTTTTTCATTGAACCCTCCTGCGGTCTCTGGGGGCTCGAGGAACAGGGCGCCCCCAGAGCCATGTTAAGTCTATTGGAGGAATGAATGGCATTTCCCTATCTCCCTTTAACTTGGATTTCTCCGCAACCGCGTGCCCGATAAACAATCCGAGACATACGTGCTGTAGATTGGACCGTGTTCTTTGCCAGAACCCATATCCTGAATGCGAGGCACCTGGTATCGAGGACCAGTGCCCCAAGAACCGTGACAAACCTCTGATCGGGCTGCCCATGTCTACTAAATGAGGTTACCCACTTTCCGGTGCTGGTATCTCGGCTTGTGAAGATCCCAGATAGCCCAATATTGCAGTGTGTACACAGCTCAAGGAGACCAACCAAAGGGTGGGTGGCACTTGTTAACATTCAGTGGTTCCAGCACCACAAATGTCTAAAATCGGTACCATTTGCTTTGATTCTGATGGTCCAATTGAAAAAAGGAGATATACACTTTGTAGCACTCGTTCTCCTTTTTCAAGGGACTCCTCACATGTGTATGTATGCCATTTCCCTGAGGAGCAGCGCCCCAAGAAGCGAGGCAGTCCTACCCTGCCAATGCTAAGTGTGAGACTGGGATAGTGAATGCCATAATACGGTGCACACTATCCCATTCTCACACTAAAGATCTGCATCCGAAAATGCTCCTCTGACTTTGCGGGCTCAGATCTCAGCCTCTGGGGGAGCAGGCTGCAAACGGGCAGAGATATTTTTTAATAATCCTCTTGGCTTCATTACGCACTATGCAGTTTTTTCATTGAACCCTCCTGCGGTCTCTGGGGGCTCGAGGAACAGGGCGCCCCCAGAGCCATGTTAAGTCTATTGGAGGAATGAATGGCATTTACCTATCTCCCTTTAACTTTGATTTCTCCGCAACCGCGTGTCCGATAAACAATCCGAGACATACTTGCTGTAGATTGGACCGTGTTCTTTGCCAGAACCCATATCCTGAATGCGAGGCACCTGGTATCGAGGACCAGTGCCCCAAGAACCGTGACAAACCTCTGATCAGGCTGCTCATGTCTACTAAATGAGGTTACCCACTTTCCGGTGCTGGTATCTCGGCTTGTGAAGATCCCAGATAGCCCAATATTGCAGTGTGTACAGAGCTCAGGTAGACCTACACAATGAGAGATGGCGTTTGTTAATATTAAAAAGCGGCTTTAGTATCAGAAATTTCAAAATTCCAGTACCATTTGCTCCAGTTCTGACAGTCCAATCAAAAATTGGTGATATACACATTGTAGCATTCGTTCTCCCCTTTCCAGGGACCCCACACATGTGTATGTATTCCATTTCCCTGAGGAGCAGCGCCCCAAGAAGTGAGGCAATCCTTCCCGGCCAATGCTAAGTGTGAGACTGGGATAGTGAATGCCATAATACGGTGCACACTATCCCATTCTCACACTAAAGATCTGCATCTGAAAATGCTCCTCTGAATTTGCGGGCTCAGATCTCAGCCTCTGGGGGAGCAGGCTGCAAACGGGAAGAGATATTTTTTAATAATCCTCTTGGCTTCATTACGCACTATGCAGTTTTTTCATTGAACCCTCCTGCGGTCTCTGGGGGCTCGAGGAACAGGGCGCCCCCAGAGCCATGTTAAGCCTATTGGAGGAATGAATGGCATTTCCCTATCTCCCTTTAACTTGGATTTCTCCGCAACCGCGTGTCCGATAAACAATCCGAGACATACGTGCGGTAGATTGGACCGTGTTCTTTGCTGGAACCCATATCCTGAATGCGAGGCACCTGGTACCAAGGACCAGTGCCCCAAGAGACGTGACAAACCTCTGATCAGGCTGCCCATGTCTTCTAAATGAGGTTACCCTCATTTAGAGGTTACCCTCGGCGCACTGCTCCTCGGTACAAGGTGCCTCGCATTCAAAATATGGGTCCCTGCAAAGAACATGGTCCAATCTACAGAACCTATATCTTGGATTGTTGAAGAAATCCAAGTTAAAGAGAGAGAGGGAAATGCCATTCATTCCTCCCTTAGACTTAACATGGTGTTGGGGGTGCCATCTTCCCCGATCCCCCAGAAACCGCAAGAAGGTTCAATGAATATATATATATATATATATATATATATATATATATATATATACTAGGAATAGGATGATGGGGTATACTAGGAATAGGATGATGGGGTACATATATATATATACTAGGAATAGGATGATGGGGTACATATAGGAGGAGGATGATGGGGCCATATATATATATATATATATATATATATATATATATATATATATATAAGGAGGAGGAGGATGGGGCCATATATACTAGGAAGAGGATGATGGGGCATTTATATATAGCAACCGTCATCCTCCTTCTTGTGTATATATATGCCCCATCATCCTCTTCCCAGTATATGTGGCCCCATCATCCTCTTCTTAGTATATATGACTCCAACATCCTTTTAGTATATATGGCCCCATCATTCTCCTATGTGTATATATATGGCCCCATCATCCTCTTCCTAGTTTATATATATTGCCCCATCATCCTCTTCCCAGTATATATGGCCCCATCATCCTCTTCCTAGTATATATGGCCCCATCCTCCTCGTATGTATATGGTCCCATCATCCTCCTCTTATATATTGCCCCATCATCCTCTTCCTATTATATATGGTCCCATCATCCTCCTAGTATATATGGTCCCATCATCCTCCTCTTATATATGGCCCCATCATCCTTCAGGGCTCCCACCATTTTAATTTCTTATTAAACAGGCTGTCTGCCACTCAAAGCCCTTTTTCTCCCCTTCATCATTATGAATCTTCCCATAATCCTTAGAGACTAAAGATTTTATGGCTCTACCACAGCAATCTGAAGTCCCTTACACCACTAGAATCCCTCCCTTAACAATAAGACACCCACCATTCACCTATGGGCTCCCAGTTCTTTTAAACAATGAAATTCAAGACAAACATATGTTTAGTTAAAAAGAAAAACAAAATTTATTGAACAAACCCCATCACATCAAATCAGTGCAAACATAGTAACATAGTAATGTAGGTTGAATAAAGACCTAGGTCCATCAAGTTCAACCTTTCTCCCCCAATTGTACTCCCCATACCAACACTACACTAACTTGCTGGGACTCGGCCTCACACATGAATTACCATTTTTATTATTACTGCACTATTACAATTACATATAAACCAGTTTATAATTTTTTAATTAGTTGTATTTTTGTATTACTGTTATGGTATTGCTATAATCCATGTACCTAAATCTGTTGATCCAGAAGAAGGCAAAAACCCCAGGATACATTCAGCCAATTTGCACCACGGGGAAAAATTCCTTCTCGACCCCTAGAAAGGCGATCGGTACAAGTACCCTGGATCAAAAGTACTACTATAGGTGTAACATGTTGTCTAATTTACCTATAACCCACAATGTTATGGGCATCAAGGAAATCATCCAGCCCTTTTTTGAAAGCTGTTATAGTGTCGGCCATAACTACCTCTTGTGATCGCCATTCCACAACCTGACTGCTCTGACTGTAAAGAACCCTTTCCTGTTTATGAACATGTTTTAATACAGTGTAACAAAAAATAGGTATTCAAATGTTCATTCAGCAAATTTGAATTTACGCTCCTTAAAGAAGAAGTGCAGTGCTGAGACATCTTCCTGGTGTTAAATAAATAATGTTTCTATGTATGCTCACATTGTGGGGCGTCACAATTCCCCTTTTCTGTCTCCATGCAGAGTTGGGGCAGCCACAGCCTCGATGTGAATGCTGCATCATGGCATCTGATTCTCAAGCTGCTCCTAGGAGTCTGATAAACACATGCCCTGATGTTGCACTCACATCGTGGCCACGACTAACTCCACTCTCTGCACGGAGGCAGAGAAAGGGGGAATGAGGCAGTCCCGCAATGTGAATGTATTGAGAAAATTGCTCTATTTAATAGGGTACATGTAACACTGGGAACTTGCCCCAGTCCTGCTCTTCTACTTTAAGTTAAAATATCTACTTTAGTAAACAGCCCCCATCCCAACAAACCCCCACTAATAAATGTGTGTATTTGCATTCAAACATACATTTGTCAAGAAATAAAACATACTGTCATTATTAAACACTTATGGCAGGTCATAAGGTATTTCAAATTTTCTGATCACAGAAGGTCTCACAAGTCAGACCCAATATGATCAAAAGCTTTTGACATATCCAACAAAATCCATAGAAATGTCCATTCAACAGAATAAGTGTCCTTGTAAGAGTGTACTGTCTATTGTCCTGGTCTAAGTCTAACACTTTTTCCATTTTTCCAAAATATCCTTCACCCTCGGCAAGTTACATTTCCAAAGTCTCTGTGCAATACACCTCTTCACCTCCTCGTCATCTGGATGATCATCCTTAGGAAGTCCAAATATATAGTCCACTCGCATTCTGTTCTGTCTCCTCCTCCACCTATCATACAGATGTTGTCCATTCAGTGGGAACTTGTCCTGGCATTGTTTTAACATCAGTGGTTCTGTCACAACAGTTAGGGGATATAGGGAAATAAATCTTTGAAAATCTTTGAACATCCTCTTCTTTGGTCTCCATGGTGGGAGGTCCAGGCTTCGTTTCTTTTTCTTGATTAAACGTTTCTCTTTTTCAATTGCAGCTCTGTAAAAGACACATATATATTTTATTTAAAAAAAAACAAAACAGAAGAATGCAATATTTGTGAAAGATTGATCAAGCAAAAATATTCTACTTTTCAAGTACTTACAGTGAGGTGGATGGCTTCTCTTGCAGTCTGTCGAGAATCTGTGTTGTCATCATGGATGCCTTCACCATATTTTCCATCAATAATATTAAATATGCTAAAATTAAAGAAAACAAAATTATGATGGATAATAGTCACAGTAAAAGAGCAGCACAACCATTAAACTGAGAAATGTTGGCAACAGGCAGGTGTTAAATTCAGAATCATAATAGAGGACATAAGGGATAAGCTTTAGTACTCCATGGTAAAGTAAAATCAATGTATTTTTATTCCATCATACAAGAGGAAAAATGTTGTGACATCACGCCAACTCACTCCATTATGTTCAAGCATGAGATTGATGTGTGAGGTGCTGAAACGTCATAACATGTATTCTCTCCTAAGATGGAATAAAAAACACGGGGTTGATTCAACTTTACCTTGGCATGCTGTAGGTTATTCCTTATAATGTAGAAAGATACATGGGTAAGAATAGAAACAGATGATAATGGAAAAGGAGAAATAAAATAAAAACGTATCTTTTTCATCCAAGTGACGTTGTAGGACGACGGGAACACATTTTGGCAGTGGCCCTTCTTTTGTCTATTAGATCTTCATGCCTTTAAAAGACAAAAAAAATAAAGATTGGAATTAAACCCTCATGAGAACAAACAGCTTGAGGGTTTTGTTTTTTTATTTTATTTTATAACTAATGTCTAACAGTAAGTTTTATCAGTGCCTTGAGGGGCTAATTTCCTGCCCCATCCTCTATCTCTGGAACCTCATTATCCTGTGCTGGGGAGAGGGTGATCTTGGATAATTAGATGGGTATATGAATAAAATAACCGTTACTATACAATCAGGTGATGATGCACAAACTAGCTATAGACTGGTTCATAATTTTGATGTATTCACCTTGTAGTCCAGATCTCATCCTCTTGGTCAGTCAGGTCCGCTTGTAGTCTTCAGTCTTCTTCCCTGTGGTTTCCCTGCTGGGCAGTGCAGGCTTCGACATCCCTAAGGAAAAGTTAAAAAAACCTTAGATTTTAATGTATTTAGAAGAAAAGTATTAAATATATTAAAACATACAATGCAATAACAAGTCCACATTCCTAGATGTTTAAGTTCTCAAAATGCTAATGTTTTGAAGAGGTCACTGATTTGCCTGGGTGATTGTTGAGTCATGTTGACTCCAAAGTGTAAGGGTACCGTCTCACATAACGATTTACCAACGATCACGACCAGCGATACGACCTGGCCGTGATCATTGGAAAGTCGTTGTGTGGTCGCTGGGGAGCTGTCACACAGACAGCTCTCCAGCGACCAACGATGCCAAGGTCCCGGGTAACCAGGGTAAACATCGGGTTACTAAGCGCAGGGCCGCGCTTAGTAACCCGATGTTTACCGTGGATGCCAGCGTAAAAGTAAAAAAAAAAAAACAGTACATACTCACATTCCGGTGTCCGTCAGGTCCCTTGCCGTCTGCTTCCCGCTCTGACTGAGTGCCGCTGTAAAGTGAAAGCAGATCACAGTGGTGACGTCACCACTGTGATCTGCTCTTACTTTCCGGCCGGCAGACAGTCAGAGCGGGAAGCAGACGGCAAGGGACCTGACGGACACCGAAATGTGAGTATGTACTGTTTTTTTTTTTTTTTTTTACTTTTACGCTGGTAACCACGGTAAACATCGGGTTACTAAGCGCCTGGAGATTACCCTGTTTTTTTGTATTTTGGGGCTTTATTATTTGCTGCAAATAAATACAAAATGTTTAGCTTTGAATTTCGCAGACATATTGTCAGTAGTTTAGAGTAAAATAACAATGTACACTTTACTCAAATATACCTATAAAGAGGAAAATCAGAGAAACTGACAATTTTGCAGTGATCTCTTATTTTTTGCCAGAGCTGTATATACACTGACCCTACCCCCTGTAAACAGCCTTTTGTATATAGATATACAGAATTACATCAAAATTACTATGTACACTCTAATGTAAACTTATCAAAATCATTTGTTTAGTTGAAGGCTATTTTATGACCAATAATTTAAAATTTGAAATATGTATTCCATTAGTTAAAGGATATATATATATATATATACATACATACTCCATGAGAATGAATATTTGAACTTACTTTAGCCGATTTCGGGCTTGAAACTGAAGTTCGGTATCCAAAAGTGTAAGAAAATAAATATATCTTCTAGAAGCGATGTCCAAAATTGCAATATCAATCTCTGAAAAGAAATCAATATTAGGAAAATAGCACAAGTGACATTTAAGGTAAGCAAGCAAAAGCTATTCAGCTAGTCTGGCAAAATAGTATAAATGTAGCAGGTTTTATTTGCTTCATAGGTAGGCGGAGTAAAGGCCCCGTCTCACATAGCGATTTACCAACGATCACGACCAGCGATACGACCTGGCCGTGATCGTTGGTAAGTCGTTGTGTGGTCGCTGGGGAGCTGTCACACAGACAGCTCTCTCCAGCGACCAACGATCAGGGGAATGACTTCGGCATCGTTGAAACTGTCTTCAACGATGCTGAAGTCCCCCTGCAGCACCCGGGTAACCAGGGTAAACATCGGGTTACTAAGCGCAGGGCCGCGCTTAGTAACCCGATGTTTACCCTTGTTACCAAAAAAAACAAACACTACATACACGCCTTTCGGTGTCCGTCAGGTCCCTTGCCGTCTGCTTCCTGCTCTGACTGAGTGCCGCCGTACAGTGAGAGCAGAGCGCAGCGGTGACGTCACTGCTGTGCTGTGCTCTCACTGTACGGCCGGCAGTCAGTCAGAGCAGGAAGCAGACGGCAAGGGACCTGACGGACATCAGATGGTGAGTATGTACTGTGTTTTTTTTTTTTTAACATTTACGCTGGTAACCAGGGTAAACATCAGGTTACTAAGCGCGGCCCTGCGCTTAGTAACCCGATGTTTACCCTGGTTACCAGTGAAGACATCGCTGGATCAGTGTCACACACACCGATTCAGCGATGTCAGTGGGACCTCAACGACCAAAAAAAGGTCCAGGCCATTCCGACACGACCAGCGATCTCACAGCAGGGGCCTGATCGCTGGTACGTGTCAAACATAGCGAGATCGCTACTGAGGTCGCTGTTGCGTCACAAAACTTGTGACTCAGCAGCGATCTCGCTAGCGATCTCGCTATGTGAGACGGGGCCTTAAGGCTTGTGATTGGACTTTTTGAAAAAGAATGGCTGCCCTCGCCCTCTTTTCATTAGGTGTTATCAGTCCATCAGTGGGTAAAGAGTAAGAAGGATTAAGGGTGTTTTTGTAAATAAAGTATTTGCAAGTGTGTGTATGTGTATGTATATATTGTTTATTTTAGCCAAGTTCCTACCTGTCTCAATACACTTTTATAGAGAATTGGCACTCTGAAAAGAATGCGAAATTTAGAATCATTGATCATATTCCTCCACTTAGAAATGATGGCAGCAGGGTGCATTTACTTAAAAAATGGTTTTCTTTTTTCTTTCTTTGATAGATTGTGCATTTGCTGGTGAGATCCCTGGAAACTATTATTCATCCCTATACAATATCTATTACTGTACTAATATGCAAGGATACATGTTGTGACATCACACCAACTCACACTGTTATGTTCAAGCATGAGATTGATGTGTGAGGTGCTGAAACGTCATAACATGTATTCTGTTCTAAGATGGAATAAAAAACACGGGGTTGATTCAACTTTACCTTGGCATGCTGTAGGTTATTCCTTATAATGTAGAAAGATACATGGGTAAGAATAGAAATGGATGATAATGGTGAAGGAGAAATAAAATATAAACTTATCTTTTTCATGCAAGTGACGTAGTAGGACGACTGGTACATGCTTGGGCAGAGTGTAGGAGACGTAGGGAGATGATGGGAACACATTTTGGCAGTGGCCCTCCTCTCTGTTGGATCTTTATGCTTTGAAAAGAGAAAAAAAAATGAAGATTGAAATTACAACCTCATGAGGATAAACAGCATGAGGGTTTTGTTTTTTTTTTTATTTTATTTTCCAATAACTAATGTCAAACAGTGAGTATTGTCAGTGCCTTTAAGGAGGCTCCTTTCCTGCCCCATCCTCTATCTCTGGAACCTCATTATCCTGTGCTGGGGAGAGGGTGATCTTGGATAATTAGATGGGTATATGAATAAAATGACCATTAGAATACAATCAGGTGATGATGCACAAACTAGCTATAGACTGGTTCATAATTTTGATGTATTCACCTTGTAGTCCAGATCTCATCCTCTTGGTCAGTCAGGTACGCTTGTAGTCTTCAGTCTTCTTCCCTGTGGTTTCCCTCTTGGGCAGTGCAGGCTTCGGCATCCCTAAGGAGAAGTTAATAAAACCTTATATTTTACTGTATTTAGAAAGCAAAGTAGTAAATATATTAAAACATACACTGCAATACCAAGTCCACATTCCTAGATGAGTGAGTTCCCAAAATGCTAATGTTTTCAAGTGGTCACTGATTTGCCTGGGTGATTGTTGAGTCATGTTGACTCCAAGGTGTCTGGCTAGGTTCATGATTGGATTAAAAAGTTAAGAGGTCACTGACTTGCCTGGGTGATTGTTGAGTCATGTTGACTCCAAGGTGTCTGGCTAGGTTCATGATTGGATTAAAAAGTTAGCATGTTATAAAGAGGCATAAAGGTATTTATGGAGGTACCAGGGCTGTGAAAAGTGTAATTTTTATGTAACTGACAAACATGGTGGTGCAGGTTTAATGTTAGAATGATCAAAGTAGTTATGAAGAGCTAAAATAGCTTTTCATAGCTGGGGCATAGCTAAAAAATAAAATAAAAATGTGATATTACAGAGTGTGCACAGGTTTGGGCAGTGTCCTCATCAAGGCGACGTAGGTAGACGACGGGAACACGTTTTGGTAGTGTGTCCCTTCTACAGTCTGTTGGGTCTTCATGCCTTTAAAAGACAAAAAAATTAAGACTGGAATTACTACCTTATATGAGATTTTGAGGGTTTTATTGTATTTTATTTTCCAATCACTAATGTCAGACAGTGAACACTCATTACCTTGTGTGGCTCCTGTCCTGCCCCATCCTCTTTCTCTTGGACCTCGTTACCTTGAGCTGAGGAGAGGGTGATCTTGCTCTGGAAAAAGATAATTAGATGGGTATATGAATAAAATGACCATTGGTATACAATCAGGTGATGATGCACAAACTAACTATAGACAGGTTCATAATTTTGATGTATTCACCTTGTAGTCCAGATCTCATCCGGTTCACTAATTTGTTCTTCTTCGCTACTGTCTTCCTCTTGGTCAGTCATGTCCACTTGGAGTCTTCGGTCTTCTTCCCTGCGGTCTCCTTCCTGGGCAGTGCAGGCTTCGGCATCCCTAAGGAAGAGTTAGAAAACTTTATTTTACTTTTTTGTAACTGTCTTTCATGGTGGTGGAGGTTTATTGTTCAAAGAATTAAAGTTTAATGTTATAGCTAAAATAGCTTTTCATACCTGGGACACAGCTCAAAAATGGGATATTACAGAGCTTATATGAATTTACTACCCACAAAATATTACCTTGAAGTGCTGGCTTGAGGCTCATCACTGGTTTCTTCCCCTGCCTGTGCCACTAGTTTGTATGCATGACATATGTCCGTCAGGGTCTTCTCTCTGTATGTCCTTTCAGCAGTCATATTGGTATGCGCAAGATATTTTGCAAAGAGACACTTCTCTGAGTCAGAATATTTTGGGAGAGTCCATGTCTCACATACCCTCCTCACAAGTTGACTTGAGATAACCGGAAGTTTGTACCTAGAAAGAAATACAGAAAAAATAAAATACATTGCACTATATTATTGAAGAATGATAAAAAAAACAGGGGTGTCAGTGTCCCTGATTCACATGAATGGGTTCCATGTTCGGGTTGTGGTACTGTTCTGTGACCCGAGCTTGAACTTTTAATAAAATGTTCGGCATTTGGCTGAACCCCCCACCCAGGCCGGAACAGTCAGTGTTTCGCCCATCACTACTTCAGAGTGCCATTCATTGCATATTTTGGATGCTGCACATGTGATTGGCACACAATAGATCAATCATATTACCCCAAAACAGTTTGCTACCACTGCCAATCCAACCTAGAAAGGAATGCTGAAAAAAATACATAGCACTAAATTTACTATTGAAGAATGATAAGTCATGGCACTGTGCTTTTTATTCAAGAATAATTGGTCATTTTTGTAAATCTTACTTGTGATGGTACCGTGCAATGTCATTTGAGACATTGAAGAGCTCCTTCCCTGAGGTAGAGAGGAAAAATGTCTCTTGTGGCGAGTTCTTCCTCACAAGCTTCGGTCTGACTCTTTCAAAGTAAACTCTGAACCACTAGAAATAAAACAAAACCAAATATTAATAAATAATATAGTAAAATAGAAATGTGTCATCATGTATTACATCATAAATTAATAAGGAGCATAACTAAATCTCACCATTTCTTCCTCCTTAGATAGGACAAATGTGGCCACTTGCTGTGTAGCGGTCTTGTGTAACTTTACACCGATAACAACAAGGTCTTCCCCATCATATGTGTGGCTAATCCTCTCCTTCCACTCGGACACCTAAGGATGCAGAGACTGAAGGTTAGCCATGAAGAAAAGTAAACCAAAAATGAGTATGAGTACTGAAAAGACTAGAAGAGAGGGACTTACAGTCATGTTCCGTACGACCCCCGGTCGCTGCAGATGCTTCAGCAGGAGCAGGGCCTGCAGATAGTAAATTATCTCCAGCTGGGTGCCTTGAAGGTCACATCCATCTTTGATAGCTTGAACACACTTTAAAAATGGTTGTTTTGCCACATCCAGGATTTTCCGGCACTCCTGAGGTGTATGTTGCGATGTTGTCAGTGCCAGGTACCTAAAAATAATGTAATGGAATATTATGGTATATACAAGCAACACAGTACAAATATATAAACAATATCTACTTCAACACTAAGTGTATGAGGGTTATGAGATCTTCTAAGAAGAAAAAAGTGTAATGGGCACCCCAAAAATAAATGTAATAAGGTAATGAAGGGAACCAAAATCAAGTGTTGCTGCTCACTACGCAAACAGTGACTTACAAAAGGAGAGAGAATGCTGCATAGTATAATGGAGTGCACACAACACAATAATAGGAAATCAGATCGTATTTTGTTACAAATATGCACAAACCAAACCATTAAAATCAAAAACATACATGGTGAATATGGAATAATGAGATATCGCCAAAAATGGGAGGAAATAATATACATGGTGTCAATATTGCATTCCATATTGCAATGTTTTAGGGTTGGGGGAAATTTTATGAAGGAGAAAATATGAAATGCTGTATATTATAAAATCTAAATATATATATTAGCTCAAAATACATATTGGCTCATAACCCACCTTTTGCTGACAACTTCTCTTGATATTCCCTTTGACAACCTCTTTTGTATATCCTCGGTCACGGTCAGAAAAAACTCACATGACTTAAACAGTGCACGGTTTCTTTCAAAGAGGTTGGAGGCTCTCAAATTGTAAGTCATGAACCTACGCACATGTTTTAGGTAGTTGAATATGGTCTGATTTGCCAGATTCAGGTGCCGCAGCTTTGTAAAGAAGGAGTGGACTCTTTGTACATCTTTTACAAAGTCCAGATTGGCAACTTTGGGGTTCATGTAAAAGAGGAACCTGGCTACATCCGCAACTTCCTGTCTGAAGTATCTCACCCCCAAGGTGTGCTGTAAATAGTTGGAGAAGCCCACCAGCAGTGGGTCCTGCAAAGAGTGGCGTTTGTATAAACCAGCTGCCATCATCTTCTTTCTTGTATCCACTGTCCATCTTGTCTGCAGGGCTCTGTAATTGGGGAGAAATAAAGAGACAGCTCAGGCATTAGACATTTTTTAACCAATTCTCTTGTTACTACTTTTTGTCACATAACGTAACATATAACGGACTAGCAAACCTGTATGTTCGACCATCAGCCACAGTCAGGCTTAAAATATAATCATATAAGCAAAATGATGTCAACGGTCGATTAATTACATAGTGCTTCATGTATAAACACAAGAGTCAAATAAAATGGGTACATCAACTCACCAGTTAGTAGACAAGGTGCATAAGGTCCAAAAGGAGTAGGTGCCGTGGATGGGCAGAGATCCTGGGCCGACACCCAGGCGTAACAAGCAATATCAAAATAGGAGGAAGTCCACACATCATCAGATTGAAGAAGGAGATATAATGGATATTTTATATGTTTCATCTTTATTGGTGTCCATTATAAAAGAATTACACCTGAAACACGTAAGCAAATTATTTTATGATGGACACCAATAAAGATGGAAAAAAAAAACCCAATATCTCTCCTCCTTCCATGTGACGCTTGTTGGACTTTCTACTATTTTGATTTTGCTTGATAAACATAATAGACATATGGCCTACTTATGGCAAACCTCCAGAGGTTTCATAGGTAACAGTTGAAGGGAAAGGGAGGGGGTGAAGGAGGATGGGGTAGGGAAAGCTAGGGTATACAAGGACATACAGAAGGGTGAACATCTTATGTCAGAAAAAGTAGACTTTAACAGTGCTTAGAGGATATAGGCACTCTATACATGCTGACCTCTGTGTGGTTTGATCAGAACCCTCTTCCTCCACATTTTCTTCATTGTGACCTTCCTCAGGTGGCCGTGTAGATTCAACATCTCTATGACCTTCTTCTCTGCTGTCTTCTCCTTCGTCATGTCTTTCTTCTTCTTCTTCTTCTTCTATATGCCAGTCTTCTGTAGGCTTTTCAGGCTCCAATAGGGTGGGTACATTTTCAACTTCATGCTCTTCGTGTGCAGGTGTAACCTCCATTTCTTCTTCTGTCTCCTCTGGGGCCAGTACACCTGCAACCTTCTCTTTTAGTACCTCAGTTTGAGCAGCGGTTGTTGGCTCTGATGAAGCACCAGCAGAAAATGGTGCAGAGGTAGATTAGTCCATGAGCCGGGCCAGATATCGGTACCACCCGGAGTGACTAATTTTCTTTGGTATTTTTAGGTAGATGCATGTCTGTAGTTTATTTTTTGATATGATAGCCCTTACATATACGTAGCTTATTAACCCCTTCAGCCCTAGGCCTATTTGTACCCAAGTGCCTAAGCCAATCTGACCTGTGCCACTTCATGGGCTAATAACTTTGGAACGCTTTCACCTATCCAAGCCATTCTGAGATTGTTTTCTCGTGACATATTGTACTTCACGTCAGTGCTAAATGGGAGTCAATATATTTTACCTTTCTATATAAAAAAATGCTAAATATTCGGAAATTTTGGAAAAATCGGCAATTTTTTAACTTTGAAATTCTCTGCTTTTTACAAAAATACTGATACCCCCCATAATAGTTATTAATTTACACTCCCCACATGTTTACTTCATATTGGCATCATTTTGAAAATGAAACCTTATTGTTTTACGACGTAATAGGGCTTATAGTTTTATGCGCAATTTTTCACATTTACAGCAAAACCCACTTTTCAAAGGACCAAGTCACTTCTGAAGTCACTTTAAGGGGCTTACATAACAGAAACCACCCATAAATTACCCCATTTTGCAAACTACACCCCTCAAGCTGTTCAAAACTCATTTTTAAAAACTGTTAACCCTTTAGGTGTTCCACAGGAATTTTAGCAGAATGAAGGCGAAATTTCAAAATTTCATTTTTTTTCCAGATATTACATTGTAATCCAATTTTACCTGCAACCTAGCAAGGGTTAACGGCAAACCCAAACTTGGTTACCCTAATTCTGCAGTTTATAGAAACACCCCACATGTACTCGTAAACTAAAGTATGGGCACACAGCATAGCTCAACACGGAAGGAGCGCTATGTGGTTTTTGGGTGGCGGATTCACTGGAAGAAATCTAGGGGGCCATGTCACATTTGAAGGCTGCCTGAGGTACACCCACAGTGGAAACCCCAAAAAGTGACCCTATTTTGGAAACTACACCCCCAAGGAATCTTTTAGGGGGTATAGTGACCACTTTGACCCAACCAGTGTTTCACAGTAGTTGGAAACACTTGGTTGAGAAAATGGAAAAAGTGCATTTTTTACATGAAGGTGTCATTTTAGGCTCATTTTTTTATTTTTAAGAGGTGTACCAGCAAAAAATGCACCCCACTATTTGTTCACCAATCTCTCCCGAACACAACAACACCCGATATGTTGTCGTACACTGCAGTATTGGGGAACGGCAGGCCTCGGAAGGGAAGGAGCGCCAAATGACTTTTGGAGTGCAAATTTTACTGGAAGAAATCTAGGGGGCTATGTCACATTTGAAGACACCCTGAGGTGCCCCAACACACGCACACACACTGACACATACACGTTCTGTGCTGAACAGGACTCTCCGGTCTTCTCTGCAGAGCTCCTATCTCCCTCTGCTTGCATGGAAAAACTTCCTTCCATGGCTAGAAGAAAACCATGCAAGGGACCTTCACCATCTGGATGAAACACTGAAGAACATCACAAACTTTCGCATCAGTGTGTCGCAGGGATCCTTCGAAAAGCTCTTGGATAATGAATCTTGCACACTTACCCTGAAGCTCTTTCAAGTTTATCTTGAGACCCTCAGAAATGAACAACTCTCAGCATTCTGGATGTCATACTTGGACATGGTCGAGACCATGCTGGCCCTGGTTCGAGCTTCAAGAGAAGGCAACTGGATGCTTCACCTAGGAGCAATCCGACAGATGATACCATGGTGTTTTGCCTATGACAAGGTCAACTATGCCCGATACCTAACCTATTACTATGCCACAATGTCTCGGCTGCCCATAGAACACCCAGAGGTCCATGAATACTTCATGCAAGGTGGCTTTTCGGTCCAGATCGGTAGCAAGAATCCTTTTGGACGAATTCCTGTGGACCAGACCATTGAAGAGACAATCAACAAAGACACCCAGACACCAGGGGGCACAAAAGGCTTCAGCCTCAAAGTTGGAGCTGTTTCCAGGTTCTACCTGACATCAGAGTACCGCAGTATGTACTTGAGGCAGCTGAGGGCCCTGGTAGGCCAACAATATACTGACTTCAGCCATTCAGACCTACAGGTGTCTAGGATTAGAAGAGATGAAGCCGATGTCCAATCTTTCGTTCAACTGCTGGAGACAGGTTGGGTGAACCCCTTCAACAAAGAGCATAATGGTGAACTTATCAGTTTGTCAACAGCGACTGTAGCACCACCAGATGTAGCCAAAGACCTTCAAGGGGCATACAGTATAGGAGAGGATGCATATCAAACATTCAAGGATGAGCGTTTGGGTACCGATAAGCCAACTACATTGTTTCATGACAAGATGACGAAGAACAAACTTAAAACGTTCTCTAACATCCAAATGAAGACACGCAGACAAGGTCTTGGCAAGGAGGTAATTTTGAAGGCTGACAGAAACCTATTTGGCCAGATGATACTTGTAGCTGAGAACAGAAAGCTACAAATGAGTGATGTCTTGACTCATCCCCTGGGTCCATTGCCATGGGCACTTGCCAATGGTGATGGGTCTATCCGCAAGACCAACAAGGCTGCCCTCGCAAGGGAGTTGGAGAGGAATGCTCGTCCTGCAGAAGTGATCCCCGAGCCCTCTGCAACCATCATTGATGGGATGAGCCTGGTTCAGAAACTGAAGGGAAACAATGCAACATTTGGCCAGCTAGCAGGCACAGCAATGAGTCGCGCTATCCATGAGGGTGCTAAGAGCAAGCGCATTGATATTGTCTTTGACGTCTACAAGGAGACATCCATCAAAGATACAGAAAGAGTCAACAGATATGAAGGCACAGGGATCCATTTCAAGAACATTCAACATGGGCACAACATCCAGCAGTGGAAAAAGCTTCTAAGTAGTTCCTCCAACAAGGCAAGTCTCATAAAGTTTCTGGTAGAAGAATGGAAGGCGAAACACCACAGGGAGAAGCTTGAGGAGAAGGAGCTGTATGTCACATGTGAGCAGCTCTGCTTTAAGATCACCAAAGAACAGTGGGAAGAGGCTGCTGACCTTAAGTCAAATCAAGAAGAAGCAGACACACGCCTCCTTCTCCATGCTCTTCATGCAGCAGAATCTGGTTACAAGTCGGTCATCATCACTTCGGAGGATACTGATGTCATGGTCCTGTGTCTGGGCATGTGCCACAAAATCCCATCCCACCTGTTCCAGAAATGCGGTACACAGAACCGGACAAGATTCCTGGATATCACCACTCTGAGCCGAACATTGGGAGGCAGCGTATGTGATTCATTGATTGGTATGCATGCATTTACAGGCTGTGACACCGTCAGTGCATTCGCTGGCCGTGGGAAGATGACGACACTCAAGCAGTTGAAGATGAACAAGACATACCAGGATGCCTTTCAGGAAGTTGGTCGTTCATGGGAAGTGTCTACCGAACTTTTTGAGAAGTTACAGGAAATCACCTGCCACATGTACCTGCCAACTACCCAAACAACTGAGGTAAACAGGCTCCGTTATCAGCTGTTCTGTGCCAGACGTGGAGTGGTAGAGTCAAGTCAACTCCCTCCTTGCCAGGACTGCCTTTTCATGCATGCACTGCGTGCAAACTACCAGGCTGCGATCTGGAGGAGAAGTCTGCAGAGCCAGCCATGGGTTGCAAACCCAACAGACTGCGGTTGGATGATAGATAACGACGGAAAGCTTGTTGTCAAGTGGATGCAAGGGGCACCAGCACCAGAAGCTATTATACAGCTACTGTCCTGCAAGTGTGTGCGGTCATGTGAACTTCCTCAGTGTACTTGCCTCAGCAATGGCCTGAAGTGCACAGACATGTGCAGATTACAGACATGCCAGAACAAGGGTACTGAAGACGAGCCAGTAGAACAACAGTCAGATTCAGAGTCCGATGTTGAAGATATTATGGAGTAACATATATATATATATATATATATATATATATATATATATATATATATATATATATATATATATATATATATATATATATATATATATATATATGCACATGACATGTTCAGTGTGTATTTACATAACTTGGATTAAATTTTGTTACAAATACTACATCTAGTCACTCCGGGTGGTACCGATATCGTCATATTTGGTTCTTGGCTCATGCTAAAATTCCTGTGGAACACCTAAAGGGTTAACAGTTTTTAAAAATGAGTTTTGTACAGCTTGAGGGGTGTAGTTTGCAAAATGGGGTAATTTATGGGTGGTTTCTGTTATGTAAGCCCCTTAAAGTGACTTCAGAAGTGACTTGGTCCTTTGAAAAGTGGGTTTTGCTGTAAATGTGAAAAATTGCGCATAAAACTATAAGCCCTATTACGTCGTAAAACAATAAGGTTTCATTTTCAAAATGATGCCAATATGAAGTAAACATGTGGGGAGTGTAAATTAATAACTATTATGGGGGGTATCAGTATTTTTGTAAAAAGCAGAGAATTTCAAAGTTAAAAAATTGCCGATTTTTCCAAAATTTCCGAATATTTAGCATTTTTTTATATAGAAAGGTAAAATATATTGACTCCCATTTAGCACTGACGTGAAGTACAATATGTCACGAGAAAACAATCTCAGAATGGCTTGGATAGGTGAAAGCGTTCCAAAGTTATTAGCCCATGAAGTGGCACAGGTCAGATTGGCTTAGGCACTTGGGTACAAATAGGCCTAGGGCTGAAGGGGTTAATAAGCTACGTATATGTAAGGGCTATCATATCAAAAAATAAACTACAGACATGCATCTACCTAAAAATACCAAAGAGAATTAGTCACTCCGCTTGGTACCGATATCGTCAAATTTGGTTCTTGGCTCATGGACTAGATGGTTTGTTGAATATTACAAACCCTCTTTCTTCCAAGAAGGGGACCACATTCTCCAGGGATCCAAGAGACAGGATCTCTTCATAATCGATAGCCGTTCCCTTGGACGCAATGTTGACCAGCGTCTGTTTGGCTGATTCCAGAGTGGCTTTTCTGTCATCTTCACTGCTTATTCTCATACATGTCCGCTTTAAATGCGTAGAGAGGATTTTTTGTGGCCTGAAGCATAATGGGCAAGTCTTCGGTGTTCGGTTGTGATTGTTAAAAAGGCAGAGATATTAGTTATTAAATGCTCCATTTCTGAAGGTCCAAAGCTTATCCATAAGTAAAGCATCTCAAGAAAGTACACAATTACACCAAAATCACTATATGAACACTCTAATGTAAATTTATCAAAATCAATTGTTTAGCTGAAGCCTATTTTATGACCAAAAGTGTTTAGCATTTGATAATATTTATTCAATCATTTAAAGGATATACCAGGTCTGTATTTTACGCTAGGCATTGGGGGTCCGGTACCTAGGGCAGAGGGTGGAGCCTAGCTTGGGATTTTTTTAAAAATACATGTATATCTCTATCTATATATATCTCTATATCTATTTATCTATATTTATATATCTATCTATATATCTAGGTCTGATGCCTAGGGCGGTGGGTCAAGGGGGTGAAGCCAGGCTCAGGATTTAAAAAAAAATAAAAATATATATATATATATATATATATATATATATATATATATATATATACATATATATATATATATATATATATTATGTTCCCTCCCTTCCCCTCCTCTCCCCAGACTCCATAACAAAGCTTCAATCAGCTCCCTGACCCCTTGGGCTGTGGCGTGCACACTCTGCTGATGTCACTGCAGCACGATGAGAAGACCTCATCACGCTAAGTACTTCTGATCTGTAGAGGGCGCGCCCACTTAAAGTGCCTAGGACAGCATGAATGTCAAATATGACCCTGGATATTTCCTCCATGAGTATAAAATATTTGAACTTACAGTTTAGCAGTCTTCATGTTTGAAACTGAAAAAAAATGTTAAAAAAGCAATATTAGGAAAATGGCAAAAGTGACACACAAAATAAGCATCATAGGTAGGCAGCACGGTAGGGGTAGTAAGGGATATATATCCTCCAGACTTCTTGGATACAAACCCTGGACTACACCCCATGTGTACAGACCCCAGAACCATACCCCTGTATACAGAGGTATATATATATATATATATATATATATATATATATATATATAATTACACCAAAATTACGATGTGCACTCTAATGTAAACTTATCAAAATCATTTGTTTAGCTGAAGGCTATTTTATGACTAATAATTGTAAACATTTGATAATATGTATTCAATTATTTAAAGGAAATATCCTCCATGAGAATTAATATTTGAACTTACTTTAGCAGACTTCGGGCTTGAAACTGAAGTTCGGTATCCAAAAGTTTAAGAAAACAAATAAATCTTCTAAAAGCGGTGTCCAAAAGTACAATATCAATCTCTGAAAAAAAAGCAATATTAGGAAAATAGCACAAGTGATATTTAATGTAAGCAAGCAAAAGCTATTCAGCTAGTCTGGCAAAATAGTTTATAAGTGTAACAGTTTTGTGCTTCATAGGTAGGCGGAGTAAGGCTTGTGATTGGACATTTTGAAAAAGAATGGCTCTCTCCTTCCCCCTTCATTATGTGTTATCAGCTCAGTAGTAGGTGAGGAGACAGCACGTCTGAGGGGTTTTTGTTAATAAAGTACTTGCGAGTGTGTATAGCCCCCGTCTCACTAAGCGAGATCACTAGCGAGATCGTTGTTGAATCACAAGTTTTGTGACGCAACAGCGACCTCAGTAGCGATCTCGCTTTGTGTGACACGTAGCAGCGACCAGGCCCCTGCTGTGAGATCGCTGGTCGTGTCGGAATGGCCTGGACCTTTTTTTGATCGTTGAGGTCCCGCTGGGTAGCACACATCGCTGTGTTTGACACCTTACCAACGACCTCGTTGACGACTCAGACACTGAATCGTCATAAAAGCTCCCATGTGACATCGTTGTACAGGTTGCTACAGGTCGCTGGTGAGATGTCAAACAGTGAGATCGCAGCAGCGATCATTGGAAGATCTCACTGTTTGACATCTCAACAGCGACCACATAGCGACGCAGCAACGATCCCTGAAGGTCGTATCGTTATTGGGATCGCTTTAGCGTCGCTAAGTGAGACGGGGCCTTATATGTACTGTATGTATATATATACATATCCGAGAATAGACCCCTATATGCAGTCCTTGTATACAGATAAATACAAATAAATCACTATGTACACTCTAATGTAAATGTATCTAAATCAATTGTTTAGCTGAAGTGTGTTTTATGACTAGTGTTGAGCGATACCTTCCGATATCCAGAAGTATTGGTATCGGATTGGATCGGCCGATATTCAAAAAATATCGGATTTCGCCGGTACCGATACCCGATACCAATGCAAGTCAATGGGACCAAAATATCGGAATTAAAATAAACCCTTTCTTTCCTTGTAGGTTCATTCTACTTGAAGGAAAACAACTAAGAATAATGTAGGATGTATTGGGGGAGGTGGAGGAGACATTAAAGGCATACAGAGACCGTGCAGACAGCCGTGAACGGTGCTGCAAGGCCAAAAAAAACTCCTCTATGTAATCCTATATAGTGTTTTTCCACAATCTAGCAGGATACGGATGGAAAGCCACTAATAGGATCAATTTGAAAAAATGTGCAGCAGGCTGCACTATTTGAAAAACGGACAATGGAACGGTACGAGGCAGTGGCGCACCCTGAGCTGACTACAACCGGCTGTGGCTGCAGAACAGACTACAGAGTGAGCTACACTCACACACAGATCGTGCAGACAGCCGTGAACAGCGCTGCAAGGCAAAAAAAAGGATCTCACACAGCGGATGCTAAATTAGCCTGGGAAAAGCACTATGAAGCAAATCGCTATCTCTAAACTGGCCCCTTAGTCAGAACGCAGCGTCCTGTCCCTAACTGAATTCACAGCAGAGTGAGCCCGAAATGGCGCCAGCAACTTTTATAGAGTATCATGACATCATTTCAGCAGCCAATCACAGCCATGCCAGTAGTTACATGCCCACCATGCAGAACAGGATGTGCCCACACTTCTAATCATTCCTCATTGGCTGAATTCTGGCTCTGAATTATGGGAACTTCTGATTCCGGTATCCGATACACTGAAAGTATCGGAACTCGTTATTGGAATTCCGATACCGCGAATATCGGCCGATACCCGATACTAGTGGTATGAGAATGCTCAACACTATTTATGACCATTCATTTTTAACATTTGACAATATTTATTTATTCAATTATATAAAGGATATATATTCCATGAGAATGAATATTCGAACACATGGCATCCTTTGTCAGAAACGCCTTGCTGCACTGTCTGTGCATTATTTCATGAATACCATGTTTTGATTCAAAGTTTTATTCTACTCCCGTCAATAAATGTTGCACCTTTTTGTAAGCTGGATATATTATTCTTATCACACTGTTGAGCAATTACGTGTATGTAAGGATTGTCTTTATGCATGTTTTTATTACACCTGATACCCATTATTATTGTACACTGTGTATGGGGATGGGGACTGCAATGTACTGTATGAAGTCCGATGGGGAGTGCATTCTATTGTATGGAGTTCGATGGGTAGTGCATCCTACTGTATGGAGTCCAATGGGGAGTGCATCCTACTGTATGGAGTCCGATGGGGAGTGCATCCTACTGTATGGAGTCCGATGGGGAGTGCATTCTACTGTATGGAGTTCGATGGGGAGTGCATCCTACTGTATGGAGTCCAATGGGGAGTGCATCCTTCTGTATGGAGTCCGATGGGGAGTGCATTCTACTGTATGGAGTCCGATGGGGAGTGCATTCTACTGTATGGAGTCCGATGGGGAGTGCATTCTACTGTATGGAGTCTGATGGGGAATGCATTCTACTGTATGGAGTCTGATGGGGAGTGCATTCTACTGTATGGAGTCCTATGGGGAGTGCATTCTACTGTACTGAGTCCGATGGGGAGTGCATCCTACTTTATGGAGTCCGATGGGGAGTGCAATCTACTGTATGGAGTTCGATGGGGAGTGCAATCTGCTGTATGGAGTCCAATGGGGAGTGCATACTACTGTATAGAGTTCGATTGGGAGTACATCTTACTGTATGGAGTCCGATGGGGAGTGCATCCTACTGTATGGAGTCCGATGGGGAGTGCATTCTACTGTATGGAGTCCGATGGGGAGTGCATCCTACTGTATGGAGTCCGATGGGGAGTGCATCCTACTGTATGGAGTCCAATGGGGAGTGCATCCTACTGTATGGAGTCCGATGGGGAGTGCATCCTACTGTATGGAGTTCGATGGGGAGTGCATCCTACAGTATAGAGTCCGATGGGGAGTGCATTCTACTGTATGGAGTCCGATGGGGAGTGCATTCTACTGTACTGAGTCCGATGGGGAGTGCATCCTACTGTATGGAGTCCAATGGGGAGTGCATTCTACTGCACTTAGTCTGAAGGGGAGTGCATTCTACTGTACTGAGTCCGATGGGGAGTGCATCCTACTGTATGGAGTCCGATGGGGAGTGCATTCTACTGTATGGAGTTCGATGGGGAGTGCATCCTACTGTATGGAGTCCGATGGGGAGTGCAATCTACTGTATGGAGTCCAATGGGGAGTGCATTCTACTGCATGGAGTCCAATGGGGAGTGCATTCTACTGTACTTAGTCCGAAGGGGAGTGCATTCTACTGTACTGAGTCCAATGGGGAGTGCATCCTACTGTATGGAGTCCGATGGGGAGTGCATTCTACTGTATCGAGTTCGATGGGGAGTGCATCCTACTGTATGGAGTCCGATGGGGAGTGCAATCTACTGTATGGAGTCCAATGGGGAGTGCATTCTACTGTATGGAGTTCGATGGGGAGTGCATTCTACTGTGTGGAGTCTGATGGGGACTGCATTCTACTATATGGTGTCCGATGGGGAGTGCATTCTACTGTATGAAGGCCGATGGGGAGTGCATTCTACTGTATGAAGGCCGATTGGGAGTGCATTCTATTGCATGCAGTCCGATGGGGAGTGCATTTTATTGCATGCAGTCCGATGGGGAGTGCATTCTATTGCATGCAGTCCGATGGGGAGTGCATTCTATTGCATGCAGTCAGATGGGGAGTGGAATCTACTGTATGGAGTCTGATGGGGAGTGCATTCTGCTGCATGGAATTCGATGTAATGTGTGACCTATGCTCCATCTACCATATTACTACTCCCAGAAGTGGACCAAGTGGGGTCACACATTATCCCACTGCTCCCTTAAAAATGTGTAAGCTTGCTTTGTCCACTTAGAAGGGAGCAGGGGTGTAGAGTAAACGTCCAGTAGATAAAGAATTTCACAATAATACATACAATAAACTTACACCCCTTAATGCCTTTTTATGTGGCACTAAAGGGTGTTTACCCTAATAAATGAAAGAAACAGATGTGGGGTCTCCCCTATTTTTCGTAACCAGGCAAGTGAAGCAGACAGCTGCAGGATGATATTATCAGGCTGCAAAGGTCCCTGTTTATTGGGCCTAAAAATATCAGCCCGCAGCGGCCCTAGAATTGGCGCATCACATTAGATCGCGCTTTGACTGCCCCTTCCTGATTGCCCTGGTGTGGTGGCAATCGGGTTAATGGTAGTTGGCGTTTGTCAGCCTTTAATTGTTCAAAGTCACAACTGGCATCAAGCCATGATACATCGGTCTGGGGAGCATTGCATATGATGATGGGATTAGATACGCCGGTCTGGGAAGTATCGCGCATTATGATCGGATAAGGCTACGTCCACATTAGCGTTGGGCGCCGCTGCGGCAACGCATGCGTCATGCGCCCCTATATTTAACATGGGGGCGCATGGACATGCGTTGTCTTGCGTTTTGTGACGCATGCGTCTTTTTTGGCGCACGCGTCAGGGCGCAGAGGACGCAGCAAGATGCATTTTTTGTGCGTCCAAAATCATGCCAAAAAAGAACGCATGCGTCACAAAACAATGCGTTTTGCATGCGCTGTGCGTTGCGTCACCGATGCGTCGCCGACACAAAGCACAACAACGCTAATGTGAACGTAGCCTAAGGTATGTTAAGGTACCTTCACACGCAGCGACGCTGCAGCGATAGCGACAACGATGCCGATCGCTGCAGCGTCGCTGTTTGGTCGCTGGAGAGCTGTCATACAGACCGCTCTCCAGCGACCGACGATGCCGAGGTCCCCGGGTAACCAGGGTAAACATCGGGTTACTAAGCGCAGGGCTACGCTTAGTAACCCGATGTTTACCCTGGCTACCAGCGTAAAAGTAAAAAAAACAAACAGTACATACTCACCTGCGCGTCCCCCGCCGTCTGCTTCCTGACACTGACTGAGCGCCAGCCCTAACAGCACAGCGGTGACGTCACCGCTGTGCTGTACTTTCACTTTAGGGCCGGCGCTCAGTAAGTGTCAGGAAGCGGACGCCGGGGGACGCGCAGGTGAGTATGTACTGTTTGTTTTTTTTACTTTTACGCTGGTAACCAGGGTAAACATCGGGTTACTAAGCGCGGCCCTGCACTTGGTAACCCGATGTTTACCCTGGTTACCATTATAAAACATTGCTGACATCATTGCTTTTGCTGTCAAACACGACAATACATGGCGATCGGACGACCAAATAAAGTTCTGAACTTTATTCAGCGACCAGCGACATCACAGCAGGATCCTGATCGCTGCTGCGTGTCAAACTAAACGATATCGCTAGCCAGGATGCTGCAACGTCACGGATCGCTAGCGATATCGTTACAAAGTCGTTTCGTGTGAAGGTACCTTTAGGTAATTTATCCTGAGATTACAGAGTCTACAAGTTTTGTATCTAGCCAGCTAGACAATGGTGTTTTCCTTCTGTCTGAAGAGCTAAAGTAATGAAAAAAAAGCTATAGGAGATCGATATCTATCGATCTCCCCTGCAGGTTTTTATCTTTTTTTTTAACTGTTCAATGCTGCAGATTGATGGCTACACAAACATGGTGGTGGAGGTTTAATGTTAGAATGATCAAAGTAGTTACAGGAAAGAAATATATATTGGTACTGTGTTAGCCAGTAGATATAAAAATATTTAGAATTATGTAGTTATGCAGTAGTTATGAAGAGCTAAAATAGCTTTTTCAGAGCACCCCACAGCCCCAAAAACTGTCTGGTAACTCCTCAAATTGCATCTGACCTGCCCCCAAAACATTCAGGTGTCGCACTACTTGTGTTCAAAGAAAAGGAAAGAGAAAAATCGGTCATACACAGATTTCCCATAGAGATACATTGTGCAGCCCCAAGGCTGACAAAATTAGAAGCCAGGAGACCTTTAGCAGAGAGAAGAATCTTCAAAATTTAAATACAACGTGCATGCTTAGACATTTAACCAGCATGCACTTGCAAGCCTGGACTAACTACCAAACGTCCCATACCGTTGGTGCACCTGATCGGAATGAAGGTAGTCAGCAATGCTACATTGCTTCCCTCACTGTAAGCCCACCGGTTAGGACACCACCAGCAGCAAATGTGGAGGTATCGTCGTAAGGCCAAAGCAGTCAGGGAATCACAAGGTTATTGGTAGGAAAGACTGTATGTAGGCCAACAACAAGAATACCATAACCAACTCTGTCTCAATCCGCCATGTCCACCACCACCACCGCTAGTTCCACCATATGCAGCTCTCCAGTCCAGCTCACCCTACAAGAGACTCTCGTTAGGAAAAGAAAGTACTCATCCTCTCATCCGCGTACACAGGATTTGAACGCCCACATTGCTATACTAATCTCATTACAGATTATGCCCTACCGTTTGGTTGAAATCGAAGCTTTCAAAGACCTGATGGCCCACGCAGTACCACGCTATGACCTACCCAGTCAACACTTCTTTGCGAGAAAAGCCATCCCAGCCCTCCACCAGCATGTCAAAGACCGCATTGTCCATGCCTTGAGGCAATCAGTCAGTGGAAAGGTGCACCTCACAACAGATGCATGGACCAGTAGGCATGGCCGGGGACGTTACGTGTCCATCACGGCGCACTGGGTTAATGTGTAGGATGCAGGGTCAACAGGGGGCAGCCATAGTGCAACAGTTCAGCCTATCCCACAGTCTCAGGAAAAAGTTGGCATAAGGCGTTCGCCACTCTTCCTCCTCCTCCTCCAGAAGCGAAAGCTCATGCACAGAGCGCAGCCGCCCTACCACTCCATCTGCAGCTGCCAGTGTTGCACACGGGGTGTCCCATTATCGAACAACTAGTGGTAAGCGTCAGCAGGCTGTGTTTCAAATGAAGTGTTTGGGCGACAACAGACACACCGCGGAAGTACTGGTGGAGTACTTGCAGCAACAAACTCAGTCATGGCTGGGCAGTGTACATCTTGAGGCAGGCAAGGTATTCAGTGATAACGGAAGGAATTTTATGGCTGCCATAGCCCTTTCAGAACTGAAACACATACCTTGCCTGGCTCACACCTTTAACCTGGTGGTGCAGGGCTTCCTCAAAAATTATCCAAAGTTACCAGCCCTGCTGCTGAAGGTGCGAAGACTTTGCTCGCACATCCGCCGGATGCCCATACACTCCAGCCGTATGCTGAACCATCAGCGATCGCTGAATCTTCCCCAGCACCACCTAATAATCGATGTTGCAACAAGGTGGAACTCCACACTGCACATGATTCAGAGGCTGTGCGAACAGAGGCGTGCTGTTATAAATTTGTGGGAGGATACACGGGCAGGCACTTGGATGGCAGACATGGAGTTGTCTGGTGTGCAGTGGTCGACGCCATCATAAGCATTAACATCCCACTTATGCGTCTGCTGATGCAAAGTTTGACACACATTAAGGAGCAGGCGTCTGCAGCCGAGGAGGAGGGAATCCTTGAAGACAGTCAGCCATTGTCTGCTCAGGGAACTGTCCAGGACGAATTGGCGGACGAAGAGGATGAGGAGGAGGATGATGGGGATGAATATGTATGGGAGGAGGATGATTCTCAGGTGGCAATAGAAACTGGTGGCATTGCAAGGTCTGGTACAGGTTTATTGCGGGACACTTGTGATGTTGATTTGCAAGAAAGTGGGCCTCAACCCAGCATACACAGTTAATTGACACCTGGAACATTGGCCCACATGGCTGAGTATGCCTTGCGTATCACAAAAAGGGACTCCCGCATTGTTAAAATGATGACCGATGACGACAACCGGTTGGCCTGCCTCCTGGATACAAGATATAAAGGAAAACTGCAAAATATCATGCCACATGAGAACCTAGGTCAAATATTGGCTACCAAACAAGCAACTCTTGTAGACCGTTTGGTTCAGGCATTCCCAGCACACAGCGCCAGTGATGGTTCTCACACGAGCTGCAGGGGGCAACATGGCAGAGGTGCTATAGGTGCAGAAATCCAGAGTGGCGTTGGACAGAGGGGTTTTATGACAAGGTTGTGGAATGATTTCGCAATGACCGCTGACACGACAGGGACAGCTGCATCGATTCAAAGTGACAGGAGACAGCATTTGTCCACTATTGTTACAAACTACTTTTCCGCCCTTATCGATGTTCTACCTCACAGGTCATTCCCCTTTGATTACTGGGCATCTAAACTAGACACCTGGCCTGAATTGCCAGAATATGGATTACAGAACCTCGATTGCCCTGCTGTAAGTGTGCTTTCAGAAAGAGTGTTCAGTGCTGCTGGTTCAATACCGACCGAAAAAAGGACACGTCTGGCTACCAATAATGTTGATTAGCTAACCTTCATTTAAATTAACCAATCATGGATTTCACATTCTTTTGCCCCACCTTCCCCTGCTGACACGTAGCTTGCCTGAAAGATGACTTGCTTTTGGGGGGAGACACAGAACATGAAAAAAAGAACGGTATTTCAGCTCACCCTTAATTCAGACGAGATGGTAGAAGTCAGTCCGAGCACGGATACAGAGTGTTGCTGCCAGAACACTGATTGGTATGTAGAAAGAAACGGTGTGAATCCAGCTCCGGGATAAAAATGCAAAATTTTATTTAAACATTTAAAACGCTGCTAGAACATGACCAGCATGAAGGTGACGGAGAGCAACCAGCACCTGGACGCGTTTCGGGCAACAAAGATGCCCTTAGTCCTCAGTATGCTGACAAGAACACATGGTTGCAATAAAACAGTTCACAGCAGGTGAATGCAATTAAAATAAACACATGATTCAAATACAAACATAATAAACTCTGCAAAGGTGAACAAATTGCAAAACAACAAGGTTGGCAGAAATAAGTATAAAGAAAATGTACATCTATGTATGAAGAACATGCAAAATCACAAAGAAATATCAAACATAAAAAAAAAAAAAAAAAATTACGAACCGCAGAGAACTTTAGTAATGGAGCATAATTTCCTTCCTTAAATTTAACCCTAATGGAACTCTGGTATTGAGTCTAAAGATCCAAAAAGCCTCTCTATCACGCAGTTTCTTTTCCCGATCGCCACCACGTATATCTTTTGGTATCTGCTCAATGGCAAAGGTTTTAAGATGCGTAGTTTGCCTATTATGAATATTAATGAAGTGATTTGAAACATTAGAAACATGTCGGAATGTGGGATGCACTATATCATAAAGATGCTCCCTGAATCTTTCTTTAAACCTCCTGATGGTGGATCCAGCATAAAACAATTTACAATCAGTGCATTCCACAATATAAACTGTATAATCAGAGTTACAATTAAGAAATTTTTTTTTATAGAAAACGTGGTTATGTTTTGTGAACAATTGAAGTGTGCGGTTTTTTTCACGTACGTGCAAGTTTTGCAGGAACGTGAACCGCACTTGAAACAGCCTGTAACAGACAACCAGTCTGCACTATTTTTAGTTTTTTTAGATTGTAAAAAACTAGGGGATAAGGCATTCCCTAAAGTGGGGGCTCGTCTAGGAACAATACTAATACCATTTTGTAAAATGCAATCCATGATATGATCATCTTTAAGTAAATTTAAATTGCGTGTGACAATTTGAGAAACTGATTTAAAAAAAGTGCTGTACGTCAAAACCAACACAGGCTGTGTCAAATGCGCTCTAACAGAAGAATTAGGCCGGGGTCACACATGCGAGTTTTACGGACGTAAGAGCGCAGAAACTACGTCCGTAAAACTCGCATTACATACGGCACAATTATTCTCAATGGGGCTGCTCCTATTAGCCGTATATTACGGTTCAGTATTATACGGCTTTCTACGGCCGTACAAAATCGCAGCATGCTGCGTTTGTCAGCGTATTGCGCAAATAATACACCAATGAAAGTCTATGGGGGTGAGAAAAATACGGATTCCACACGGACCTGCAGTGTGACTTGCGAGAAATACGCAGCGGTGTTAGTGAAAAGTCGGTAATTCAATTGCCGGCTTTTTCCTTCTCCTTCACAAACCCGACATGATATGAGACATGGTTTACATACAGTAAACCATCTCATATCCCCATTTTTTTTGCATATTCCACACTACTAATGTTAGTAGTGTGTATGTGCAAAATTTGTGCACTGTAGCTGCTATTTCATAGATTGTAAGCTTGCGAGCAGGGCCCTCATTCCTACTGGTATCTGTTTTGAACTGTGATTTCTGTTATGCTGTAATGTCTATTGTCTGTATAAGTCCCCTCTATAAGTTGTAAAGCGCTGCGGAATATGTTGGCGCTATATAAATAAAATTATTATTATTATTATTATTATTATTATTATTATTAAATAAAGGGTTAAATGGCGGAAAAAATTGGCGTGGGCTCCCGCGCAATTTTCTCCGCCAGAGTGGTAAAGCCAGTGACTGACGGCAGATATTAATAGCCAGGAGAGGGTCCATGGTTATTGGCCCCCCCGTGGCTAAAAACATCTGCCCCCAGCCACCCAGAAAAGGCACATCTGGAAGATGCGCCTATTCTGGCACTTGGCCACTCTCTTCCCACTCCCTGTAGCGGTGGGATATGGGGTAATGAAGGGTTAATGCTACCTTGCTATTGTAAGGTGACATTAAGCCAGATTAATATTGGAGAGGCGTCAATTATGACACCTATCCATTATTAATTCAATTGTAGGAAAGGGTTAAAAAACACACACACACATGATTAAAAAGGAATTTAATGAAATAAACACAGCGGTTGTTGTAATAATTTATTGCTCTTATTGCAAACCCTCGCTTGGCAAAATAATAAACGCACAATATACATACCTTCTGATGTCAGATCACGTCCCACGATGTAATCCATCTGAAGGGGTTAACTAATATTACAGGCAGGAGCCCTGCTAAATGCAGCGGTGCTCGTGCCTGTAAGCCCTGGCGAATGAATGAAATGTAGGTCATTGACCTACATTTCCTTCAGTCGCGGTGATGCGCCCCCTGGTGGATGTCCTCATATGACCTGGAGCGTGGGAAAAAGTTCCCAGGCTGCAGTTCATGAGAACATCCACCAGAGGGCGCCTCACCGCGACTCAATGTAAGTACAGATCCAGCTTTCCTTTCAGCACCCGGGGATTACAGGCACGAGCGAGTGGTTTATCGCAGCTCGTGCCTGTAATATTAGTTAACCCCTTCAGATGGATTACTTCGTGGGACGTGATCTCACATCAGAAGGTATGTATCTTGTGCGTTTATTATTTTGCCAAGCGAGGGCCTGGAAATGGATTGCGAGAACAATAAATTATTACAACAACCGCTGTGTTTATTTCATTAAAATCCTTTTTAATAATGTGTGTGTTTTTTAACCCTTTCCAACAATTGGATTAATAATGGATATGTGTCATAATTGACGCCTCTCCATTATTAATCTGGCTTAATGTCACCTTACAATAGCAAGGTGGCATTAACCCTTCATTACCCCATATCCCACCGCTACAGGGAGTGGGAAGAGAGTGGCCAAGTGCCAGAATAGGCGCATCTTCCAGATGTGCCTTTTCTGGGGTGGCTGGGGGCAGATGTTTTTAGCCACGGGGGGGCCAATAACCATGGACCCTCTCCTGGCTATTAATATCTGCCCTCAGTCACTGGCTTTACCATTCTGGCGGAGAAAATTGCGCGGGAGCCCACGCCAATTTTTTCCGCCATTTAACCCTTTATTTCAGCAGCTACAGCGCAGAAATTTTGCACATACACACTACTAACATTAGTAGTGTGGAATATGCAAAAAAAAAGAGGATATGAGATGGTTTACTGTATGTAAACCATGTCTCATATCCTGTCGGGTTTGTGCAGGAGAAATGAAAAGCCGGCAATTGAATTACCGGCTGTTCACAGATATCGCGCTGAATGAAATCTAAATACAGAATATATATATATGTGTCTCAATTACATATATATATATATATATATATATATACTGTATATATGTTTTCCCTAACATTTGAGCACATAAATCCATTAGATGTCGGTTTTGCAAGCCTGCGCGAAAATCTCGCAGTACGGATGCCATACGGATTACATACGGAGGATGCCATGCGCAAAATACGCTGACACACCCTGCCTACGGATCAATATTTTGGGAACATTTCTCCGTATTACGGCCGTAGTACGGACGTATAATACGTGGCGTATTGTCTTACGCCAAGTGTGACCCCAGCCTTAGTGTTGGCTACAATATCTGTTTGAGTGCGGCTATTAGTCCTGGCGGGTTCAATAAGCGCTGACCTTTGTTTGGAGTCAGCAATATCAAAGGCTCTATTTACAGACCAATTAGGATATTTTCTCTGATGAAACCGCTGTCTGATAATTGTTTTTTCACGGCTGAATGATGACTCGGAGCTGCAGTTTCTGCGCGCTCTCAGAGCCTCACCCACGGGAATTGACTGAATGGTATGTGGGGGTGAAAACTTTTGGCGTGTAAGATGGTGTTACCTGCGGTTTCTTTTTGGTAGGTATAACTTCTGATGTTTTCAGAGGGGAGGCCCTCAAGACAAAGATCCAAAAAATTAATACAGTTTTTGTTCCATGAATGAGTGAAACTTAAGTTGAAAGGATTGTTATTGATATAAAAAACAAAATTAGAAATGGATTCTTGATCACCTTGCCATAGAAGCAGTAAATCATCTATATATCTAGAGTACCATTTGATGTTGTTTAAAAAAGGATTATCATTAGAATAAATGTAGTGTTCCTCCCACCATGACATGGTTAAATTTGCAACTGAAGGGGAAAATTTAGCACCCATTGAAACACCACTGGTTTGGATAAAAAATTTGCCATCAAATAAAAAATAATTATGTGATAGAAGAAAAGATAATACTGATAAAATAAAAAACTGAAAATCTGAAGAAAAATTGCTGTACTTAGATAAATGAAAATCAACCGCTGTCAATGCCACTTTATGTGGAATGGAAGTGTATAAAGAAGAAACATCAGAAGTTAACCAAGACCATTGTTCACTCCACAAAACCCCATTAAACATGTTCAATACATCTTTAGAATCTTTAAGATACCCAGGGACACGTTGTGCCAATGGTTGTAAGATCGTATCCAGCCATTCACCAAGGTGTTCACTATATGAACCTATACCTGAGATGATAGGACGCATTGGAGGTGGAAAAACACCTTTATGGGTTTTCAGCAGCGCATGCAATATGGGAATGATAGGATTATCAACATACAAAAGTTCAGATTGTTGTTTGGTAAAAAAACCATATTCAAAACCCTTATCAATAAGTGCTTTAATTAATGACGTGAATGCAGAAGTAGGATCTGAACTCAGAACACTGTATATTTCACTTTCTGCAAGCATGTCATGAATGGCTCTAAAATAATCATCCTTGTTCAGAATAACCACCGACTCCCCTTTATCAGACATTTTAATCACTATGTCCGGATTCATTCTAATTTTTACTAAAGACTCCCGTTCACTTCTGGAGAGATTAGATTTTTTTGGAGAACAAACAGTATTAGTAGCTAGATGACGAATGTCTCTTTCCACTGACTCCTGAAAACGATCCATAGCTTCCGTTCTGGACTGGATCGGATAAAAAATGGGATTTTTAATTCTAAACGATGGAATAGAATTTATGTCCTTTACTATCGTTTTTTCAGAATCCATGTCCATAAGCATAGTGAGTGTGAACTGTTCACAAAAGTCTTTTTTAGAAAAATCATTAGGAAAATTTTTTTTTTAGTAAGGTGAGCTTCCTGATCATGCTCTTCATAAAAGTGTCTTTTGACTGTGAGGTCTTGGACAAATTTATTGATGTCTTTGAGGGTACCGTCACATTAAGCGACGCTGCAGCGATAGCGACAGCGATGCCGATCGCTGCAGCGTCGCTGTTTGGTCGCTGGAGAGCTGTCACACAGACCGCTCTCCAGCGACCAACGATGCCGAGGTCCCCGGGTAACCAGGGTAAGCATCGGGTTGCTAAGCGCAGGGCCGCGCTTAGTAACCCGATGTTTACCCTGGTTACCAGCGTAAAAGTTAAAAAAACAAACAGCACATACTTACATGCGTCTCCCAGCGTCTGCTTCCTGACACTGACTGAGCTCCGGCCCTAACAGCACAGCGGTGACGTCACCGCTGTGCTTTCACTTTCAGTTTAGGGCCGGCGCTCAGTCAGTGTCAGGAAGCAGAGGCTGGGGGACGCGCTGGTGAGTATGTGCTGTTTGTTTTTTTAACTTTTACGCTGGTAACCAGGGTAAACATCGGGTTACTAAGCGCGGCCCTGCGCTTAGTAACCCGATGTTTACCCTGGTTACCAGTGTAAAATATCGCTGGTATCCTTGCTTTTGCTGTCAAACACGGCGATACACGGCGACCTAGCGACCAAATAAAGTGCAGACCTTCTAGCAGCGACCAGCAATTTCACAGCGGGATCCAGATCGCTGCTGCGTGTCAAATACAGCGATATCGCTATCCAGGTCGCTGCAACGTCACGGATTGCTGGCGATATCGCCTAGTGTGACGGTACCTTGAGAGTAGCAAATAAATCCAATTCTTTATTGGTAGATGCAAAATTCAAGCCGCGGGATAACAGTTTAATGTCATCATCAGAAAAAATAGTAGAAGATAAATTGAGAACACTCAGTGAAAGGTTCTGTTCTGACTCCTGAGACGGTTCTGGAAAATGGTGGGGGCGCTTGGAGTGTTTTCTTCCGCCCCTCCTGGGACGTTTCTTGGTCCATTTTTTGAAAAATGCGACTTAGATTTATTTTTTCTGTAATAACGTGGTTGAGTTTTAAAGTTCTCATTAGGTGAAGATTTTCAAAAAAACCTGAAAATAAAATTACAATCTCTGGAGGAGTCCATTATATTAATAAAGAAGAAAAAATTCAACAGAGATTTATTTGACTACTCCAATGACCAGGTTTATGAATGGGGCACTCAACCACGTTATTACAGAAAAAATAAATCTAAGTCGCATTTTTCAAAAAATGGACCAAGAAACGTCCCAGGAGGGGCGGAAGAAAACACTCCAAGCGCCCTCACCATTTTCCAGAACTGTCTCAGGAGTCAGAACAGAACCTTTCACTGAGTGTTTTCAATTTATCTTCTACTATTTTTTCTGATGATGACATTAAACTGTTATCCCGCGGCTTGAATTTTGCACCTACCAATAAAGAATTGGATGTATTTGCTACTCTCAAAGACATCAATAAATTTGTCCGAGACCTCACAGTCAAAAGACACTTTTATGAAGAGCATGATCAGGAAGCTCACCTTACTAAAAAAAAATTTTTTCCTAATGATTTTTCTAAAAAAGACTTTTGTGAACAGTTCACACTCACTATGCTTATGGACATGGATTCTGAAAAAACGATAGTAAAGGACATCAATTCTATTCCATCGTTTAGAATTAAAAATCCCATTTTTTATCCGATCCAGTCCAGAACGGAAGCTATGGATCGTTTTCAGGAGTCAGTGGAAAGAGACATTCGTCATCTAGCTAATAATACTGTTTGTTCTCCAAAAAAATCTAATCTCTCCAGAAGTGAACGGGAGTCTTTAGTAAAAATTAGAATGAATCCGGACATAGTGATTAAAATGTCTGATAAAGGGGAGTCGGTGGTTATTCTGAACAAGGATGATTATTTTAGAGCCATTCATGACATGCTTGCAGAAAGTGAAATATACAGTGTTCTGAGTTCAGATCCTACTTCTGCATTCACGTCATTAATTAAAGCACTTATTGATAAGGGTTTTGAATATGGTTTTTTTACCAAACAACAATCTGAACTTTTGTATGTTGATAATCCTATCATTCCCATATTGCATGCGCTGCTGAAAACCCATAAAGGTGTTTTTCCACCTCCAATGCGTCCTATCATCTCAGGTATAGGTTCATATAGTGAACACCTTGGTGAATGGCTGGATACGATCTTACAACCATTGGCACAACATGTCCCTGGGTATCTTAAAGATTCTAAAGATGTATTGAACATGTTTAATGGGGTTTTGTGGAGTGAACAATGGTCTTGGTTAACTTCTGATGTTTCTTCTTTATACACTTCCATTCCACATAAAGTGGCATTGACAGCGGTTGATTTTCATTTATCTAAGTACAGCAATTTTTCTTCAGATTTTCAGTTTTTTATTTTATCAGTATTATCTTTTCTTCTATCACATAATTATTTTTTATTTGATGGCAAATTTTTTATCCAAACCAGTGGTGTTTCAATGGGTGCTAAATTTTCCCCTTCAGTTGCAAATTTAACCATGTCATGGTGGGAGGAACACTACATTTATTCTAATGATAATCCTTTTTTAAACAACATCAAATGGTACTCTAGATACATAGATGATTTACTGCTTCTATGGCAAGGTGATCAAGAATCCATTTCTAATTTTGTTTTTTATATCAATAACAATCCTTTCAACTTAAGTTTCACTCATTCATGGAACAAAAACTGTATTAATTTTTTGGATCTTTGTCTTGAGGGCATCCCCTCTGAAAACATCAGAAGTTATACCTACCGAAAAGAAACCGCAGGTAACACCATCTTACACGCCAAAAGTTTTCACCCCCACATACCATTCAGTCAATTCCCGTGGGTGAGGCTCTGAGAGCGCGCAGAAACTGCAGCTCCGAGTCATCATTCAGCCGTGAAAAAACAATTATCAGACAGCGGTTTCATCAGAGAAAATATCCTAATTGGTCTGTAAATAGAGCCTTTGATATTGCTGACTCCAAACAAAGGTCAGAGCTTATTGAACCCGCCAGGACTAATAGCCGCACTCAAACAGATATTGTATCCAACACTAATTCTTCTGTTAGAGCGCATTTGACACAGCCTGTGTTGGTTTTGACGTACAGCACTTTTTTTAAATCAGTTTCTCAAATTGTCACACGCAATTTAAATTTACTTAAAGATGATCATATCATGGATTGCATTTTACAAAATGGTATTAGTATTGTTCCTAGACGAGCCCCCACTTTAGGGAATGCCTTATCCCCTAGTTTTTTACAATCTAAAAAAACTAAAAATAGTGCAGACTGGTTGTCTGTTACAGGCTGTTTCAAGTGCGGTTCACGTTCCTGCAAAACTTGCACGTACGTGAAAAAAACCGCACACTTCAATTGTTCACAAAACATAACCACGTTTTCTATAAAAAAAATTTCTTAATTGTAACTCTGATTATACAGTTTATATTGTGGAATGCACTGATTGTAAATTGTTTTATGTTGGATCCACCATCAGGAGGTTTAAAGAAAGATTCAGGGAGCATCTTTATGATATAGTGCATCCCACATTCCGACATGTTTCTAATGTTTCAAATCACTTCATTAATATTCATAATAGGCAAACTACGCATCTTAAAACCTTTGCCATTGAGCAGATACCAAAAGATATACGTGGTGGCGATCGGGAAAAGAAACTGCGTGATAGAGAGGCTTTTTGGATCTTTAGACTCAATACCAGAGTTCCATTAGGGTTAAATTTAAGGAAGGAAATTATGCTCCATTACTAAAGTTCTCTGCGGTTCGTAATTTTTTTTTTTTTATGTTTGATATTTCTTTGTGATTTTGCATGTTCTTCATACATAGATGTACATTTTCTTTATACTTATTTCTGCCAACCTTGTTGTTTTGCAATTTGTTCACCTTTGCAGAGTTTATTATGTTTGTATTTGAATCATATGTTTATTTTAATTGCATTCACCTGCTGTGAACTGTTTTATTGCAACCATGTGTTCTTGTCAGCATACTGAGGACTAAGGGCATCTTTGTTGCCCGAAACGCGTCCAGGTGCTGGTTGCTCTCCGTCACCTTCATGCTGGTCATGTTCTAGCAGCGTTTTAAATGTTTAAATAAAATTTTGCATTTTTATCCCGGAGCTGGATTCACACGGAGACACAGAACCCCCAACTCTGACCCTGTGGGATAACACAACACTATGAACGTGGCAGAAAGTCGCTGCCTGATATACGACGCACTAGCAGTACAGCTGAAAATACACTGTGTGAGAATTTGAATCTCAATTTTTTGGGGGGAGACACTGAACCCTAGCTCTGGCCCTGTGGGATAACACAACACTATGAACGTGGCAGAAAGTGGCTGCCTGATATACGACGCACTAGCAGTACAGCTGAATATACACTGTGTGAGAATTTGAATCTCCATTTTTTGGGGAGTGACACTGAACCCTAACTCTGGCCCTGTGGAATAACACAACACTATGAACGTGGCAGAAAGTGGCTGGAATTATTATAAAGAAAAAAATAAAGGTACTGCAATAACACGCTCCCTAGTCCCTACAATTATCTCAGGACAAGTAAAAAGGACTTCAGAACAAAAAAGTGTGGACAAATAAACAAGACAGGTAACTGTGCAGAAAGGAGGAAAATGATTTTTGCTTTCAAAAAAGCAGTTGGTTTGCACAGCACCGTGCACACAGCTATGCAGCTGCTGCACTAAAATACGACCTCCAGTGTCCCTGGACAAAAAGGTGGTGTTGGACAGTGAAAATCGCTACAGCACAGGAGGTTTGGGGGTTAATATTCCCTCCCTAACTCTGTCCCTGCTTCTGACGAAGCTGCAGCAACCTCTCCCTATGCTCAGATCGGCAGAAGTAAGATGGCGGTCGGCGTGCACGCCCCTTTATAGCCCCTGTGACGCCGCAGACAGCAAGACAATCACTGCCATGCCCTTGTCTAAGATGGTGGGGACAGAGACCTATGTCATCACGCTGCCCACACTCTGCTTCCTCCTTCATTGGATGAAAAACGGCGGTAACAGCGTCATACGAAACGCGACTTTGGCGCTCTGATCGTGTACCGCAGGGCCCATCCCACACTAGGATCAGTTCGGGTTTCATGAAACCCGACTTTGCCTAAAAGTCGCCGATTTATGAAAATGACCGATCCGTTTCGCTCAACCCTAGTGGAAAGCATGCCAAGATGCATGAAAGCTGTGATTAAAAATCATGGTTATTCACAAAATATTGTTTTCTGCACTCTTCCTGAGTTAAAACATTTGTATTGTTGTTTCTAAATGATTATGAACTTGTTTTCTTTGCATTAGGCCAGCCTCACACTCAGTGTATGTAAATACGGTCTGTTTTTTACAGCCGTAATATGCAGAAAAGTCCCCAAAATAGTGATCCGTATGTCATCCGTAGGCAGGGTGTGTCAGCGTATTTTGCACATGGCATCCTCTGTATGTAATCCGTATGGCATCCGTACTGTGATATTTTCTCGCAGGCTTGCAAAACCGACATCTAATGGATTTATGTGCTCAAATGTTCGGTAAAACATATATACAGTATATATATATGTCATTGAGACACACATATATATATATTCTGTATTTATATTTAATTCAGCGCGATATATGTGAAAAGCCGGTAATTCAATTGCCGGCTTTTAATTTCTCCTTCCCAAACCCGACAGGATATGAGACATGGTTTACATACAGTAAACCATCTCATATCCCCATTTTTTTGCATATTCCACACTACTAATGTTAGTAGTGTGTATGTGCAAAATTTGGGCGCTGTAGCTGCTAAAATAAAGGGTTAAATGGCGGAAAAAATTGGTGTGGGTTCCCGCGCAATTTTCTCCGCCAGAGTGGAAAAGCCAGTGACTGAGGGCAGATATTAATAGCCTAGAGAGGGTCCATGGTTATTGCCCCCCCCCGGCTACAAACATCTGCCCCCAGCCACCCCAGAAAAGGCACATCTGGAAGATGCGCCTATTCTGGCACTTGGCCACTCTCTTCCCACTCCTGTGTAGCGGTGGGATATGGGGTAATGAAGGGTTAATGTCACCTTCCAGATGTGCCTTTTCTGGGGTGGCTGGGGGCAGATGTTTGTAGCCAGGGAGGGGGGCAATAACCATGGACCCTCTCTAGGCTATTAATATCTGCCCTCAGGCACTGGTCTTACCACTCTCGTGGAGAAAATTGCACGGGAGCCCACGCCAATTTTTTCCGCCATTTAACCCTTTATTTTTCAAGCTACAGCGCCCAAATTTTGCATACACACTACTAACATTAGTAGTGTAGAATATGCAAAAAAAAAAAAGGGATATGAGATGGTTTACTGTATGTAAACCATGTCTCATATCATGTCGGGTTTGGGAAGGAGAAATGAAAAGCCGGCAATTGAATTACCGGCTTTTCACATATCTCGCATTGAATAAAATATAAATACAGTATATATATATATATATATATATATATATATATATATATATATATATACAGTTAGGTCCATATATATTTGGACAGAGACAACATTATTCTAATTTTGGTTCTAGACATTACCACAATAAATTTTAAACAAAACGATTCAGATGCAGTTGAAGTTCAGACTTTCAGCTTTCATTTGAGGGTATCCTGTCATGATTCCCAATGGCAAGGAAACATCAGAACACAAAAATAACGGACGAGCTCTGGGTGATGGACTTCCTAGATGCCACGCGCCAGCCGGAGGACTAACTACGCCTGGTAGAGGAAGGAACAGACCTGGCTTACCTCTAGGGAAATACCCCAAAAGATGATAGCAGCCCCCCACATGTAATAACGGTGAGTTAAGAGGAAAAGACATACACAGTATGAAAGTAGATTTAGCAAAGAGAGGTCCACTTACTAGATAGCAGAAGGATACAAAAGAGGACTTCACGGTCAACTGAAAACCCTTTCAAAAAACCATCCTGAAATTACTTTAAGACTCCTGTGTCAACTCATGACACAGGAGTGGCAATTTCAGCCCGCAAGAGCTTCCAGCTACAGAGCATAACAAAAACTGCAAACTGGACAAAAGATACAAAACAAAAGGACAAAGTCCACTTAGCTGATCAGCAGACTAGTAGCAGGAACATGCAACCGAAGGCTCTGGTTACAATGATGACCGGCAAGGAAATGACTGGAGAGCAAGGCTAAATAGGAAACTCCCAAACACTGATGGGAGCAGGTGAACTGAGACAGCAAAGCACACACAAGTCACCAGTACCACCAGCAACCACCAGGGGAGCCCAAAAAGCGGATTACAACAGTATCCACATTAAAATTGGATGAAGGGTTTAGGAGTTTCAGCTCCTTAATATGTGCCACCCTGTTTTTAAAGGGACCAAAAGTAATTGGACAGATTAAATAATTGTAAATAAAATGTTCATTTCTAGTACTTGGTTGAAAATCCTTTGTTGGCAATGACTGCCTGAAGTCTTGAACTCATGGACATCACCAGACGCTGTGTTTCCTCCTTTTTGATGCTCTGCCAGGCCTTCACTGCAGTGGTTTTCAGTTGCTGTTTGTTTATGGGCCTTTCTGTCTGAAGTTTAGTCTATAACAAGTGAAATGCATGCTCAATTGGGTTCAGATCAGGTGACTGACTTGGCCATTCAAGAATATCCCACTTCTTTGCTTTAATAAACTCCTGAGTTGCTTTGGCTTTATGTTTTGGGTCATTGTCCATCTGTAGTATGAAACGACAACCAATCAGTTTGGCTGCATTTGGCTGGATCTGAGCACACAGTATGGCTCTGAATACCTCAGAATTCATTCGGCTGCTTCTGTCCTGTGTCACATCATCAATAAACACTAGTGACCCAGTGCCACTGGCAGCCATGCATGCCCAAGCCATCACACTGCCTCTGCAGTGTTTTACAGATGATGTGGTATGCTTTGGATCATGAGCTGTACCACGCCTTCGCCATACTTTTCTCTTTCCATCATTCTGGTAGAGGTTGATCTTGGTTTCATCTGTCCAAAGAATGTTCTTCCAGAACTGTGCTGGCTTTTTTAGATGTTTTTTAGCAAAGTCCAGTCTAGCCTTTTTATTCTTGACACTTATGAGTGGCTTGCACCGTGCAGTGAACCCTCTGTATTTACTTTCATGCAGTCTTCTCTTTATGGTAGATTTGGATATTGATACGCCGACCTCCTGGAGAGTGCTGTTCACTTGGTTGGCTGTTGTGAAGGGGTTTCTCTTCACCATGGAGATTATTCTGCGATCATCCACCGCTGTTGTCTTCCGTGGGCGCTCAGGTCTTTTTGCATTGATGAGTTCACCAGTGCTTTCTTTCTTTCTCAGGATGCACCAAGCTGTAGATTTTGCCACTCCTAATATTGTAGCAATTTCTCGGATGGGTTTTTTCTGTTTTCGCAGCTTAAGGATGGCTTGTTTCACCTGCATGGAGAGCTCCTTTGACCGCATGTTTACTTCACAGCAAAACCTTCCAAATGCAAGCACCACACCTCAAATCAACTCCAGGCCTTTTATCTGCTTAATTCAGAATGACATAATGAAGGGATTGCCCACAACTGTCCATGAAATAGCCTTGGAGTCAATTGTCCAATTACTTTTGGTCCCTTTAAAAACAGGGTGGCACATGTTAAGGAGCGGAAGCTCCTAAACCCTTCATCCAATTTTAATGTGGATACCCTCAAATGAAAGCTGAAAGTCTGAACTCCAACTGCATCTGAATTGTTTTGTTTAAAATTCATTGTGGTAATGTCTATAACCAAAATGAGAAAAATGTTGTCTCTGTCCAAATATATATGGACCTAACTGTATATATATATATGTGTGTCTCAATGACATATATATATATATATATAAACTAGCTATTGAACCCGTTCTACGCCCGGGTGGCGAGCATTTATATTGGTATATGGTCTCCATCCTGGTATGTGTTGCTTCCATCCTGCGCCCTAATCTTGTCATGTGCTGCTACCATCATGCGCCCCCATCCTGTTATGTGCTACTATCTTCCTGAGCCCTTATCCTGTCATGTGCTACCATCCTGCGCCCCCAAGCTGTCATGTGGTGCTCCTATCCTGCACCCCCATGTTGTCATGGGCTGCTCCCATCCTGCACCTCCATTTTGGTTATGTGCTGCTCCCATCCTGCGCCCCATCCTTTCATGTGCTGCTCTCATCCTGCTCCCCCATCCTGTCACGTGCTGCTCCCATCCTGCGCCCTTATCCTGCCATGTGCTGCTCCTATCTTGTGCCCCCATCCTGTCGTGTGCTGCTGCCATCCTGCTCCCCCATTCTGTCATGTGCTGCTCCCATCCCGCGCCCCCGTTCTGTCATGTGCTGCTGCCATCCTGCGCCCACATTCTGTCATGTGCTGCTCCCATCCTACCCCCGTTCTGTCATGTACGGCTCCCATCCTACGCCCCAGTTCTGTCATGTGCTGCTACCATCCTGCGGCCCCATTCTGTCATGTGCTGCTCCCATCCTGTGCCCCCATTCTGACATGTGCTGCACCCATCCTGCGCCCCCATTCTGTCATTTGCTGCTCCCATCCTGCACCTCATCCGGTCATGTGCTGTTCCCATCCCGCGCCCCCATTCTGTCATGTGCTGCTCCCATCCTGCACCCCCGTTCTGTCATGTGCTGCTGCCATCCTACACCCCCATTCTGTCATGTGCTGCTCTATTCTGTCATTTGCTGCTCTATTCTGTCATGTGCTGCTCCCATCCTGCGCCACAGTTCTGTAATGTGCTGCTCCCATCCTGCGCCATCGTTCTGTAATTTGCTGCTCTTGTTGCCCCCCCATAAGATGCTCCATAGGATTATATGCCCTGTATGCTGCTCCATTATGGTTGATGGCCCCCATAAGATGCTCCATAGGATTATATGCCCTGTATGCTGCTCCATTATGGTTGATGGCCCCCATAAGATGCTCCATAGGATTATATGCCCTGTATGCGGCGAAAAGTGCGGACTGCTGCTCTAGGAATCGGCGCCTGCGCAGTCTGCGCTTTCCGGCGCCATTTTCTTGAAAACACACTGAGGTATCCAATAAAATGGCGCCGGAAAGCGCGCACTGCGCATGCGCCAATTCCGGGAGAAGGGAGACATTCATGGCCCGGAGTCAGGGGGCCTAAATAAGAAATCGCTGTGGCATGAAGTGCCACAGCGTAATGAGGGCAGGATCCTGTGCACACGCTACCTGATTCCTTTCCGCCGCCATTTTCTTGGTCCTCCTGCTGCCGGAATCGGCACCTGCGCAGTCCGCGCTTTCCGGCGCCATTTTCTTGAAGACATACTGCAGTGTGTCTTCAAGAAAATGGCGCCGGAAAGCGCGGACTGCGCAGGCGCCGATTCCGGCAGCAGGAGGACCAAGAAAACGGCGGCGGAAAGGAATCCGGTGGCGTAAGTAACAAATTGCTGTGGCATGAACTGCCACAGCATCATCAAGGCGCAATCATGTCCACGGTGTCCCCACGGATCATAAATGTCCCCCTGCTCCCGGCAGTCCGCGCTTTCCGGCGCCATATTTTTTTTTTCTGGCACTGGCTATAATATAACGCTAGGAGCGTCGCGCCTGCGCAGTCTATAAAGGCAGAGTGACGCTCCCAGCGTTATATTATATATATATATATATATATATATATATATACTGTATATATATATGTTTTAACGAACATTTGAGCACAAATCCATAAGATGTCGGTTTTGCAAGCCTGCGAGAAAATATCGCAGTACGGATGCCATACGGATTACATACAGAGGATGCCATGCACAAAATATGCTGACACACCCTGCCTACGGATGACATACGGATCACTATTTTGGGAACATTTCTGCGTATTACGGCCATAATAAACGGACCGTATTTACATACGCTGAGTGTGACGCTGGCCTAACACATGTAAGGTGCTATAATAACAGCCTTAGGCTGGTTTCACCAGCGTTTGACAGGGCTGCGGATGGCAGCCTTCTTCCCCCGTTAAGCCCTGCCCACTGATACACCTCTTCCTTCAGCTCCACCTACGTCTGCATGCGTCCTGCATACCCTATCTTTAACATTGGGTGCGCAGTCTATGCAGATGCCTCCGCTTGCGTTGTTTTGACGCTGCGCTAACCGCAACTAAATGCAGCATGTTGCGTTCGACGCAGTTCAGCGCATCATCAAAACGATGCATGCCTGCGTACCCAATGTTAACCCCTTCATGACCCAGCCTATTTTGACCTTAACCCCTTCCTGACGTCGGACAGGATAGTACGTCCGACGTCAGGTCCCCTGCTTTGATGCAGGGCTCCGCGGTGAGCCCGCATCAAAGCCGGGACATGTCAGCTGTTATGAACAGCTGACATGTGCCCGCAATAGGCGCGGGCAGAATCGCGATCTGCTCGCACCTATTAACTAGTTAAATGCCGCTGTCAAACGCAGACAGCGGCATTTAACTACCGCATCCGGCCGGGCGGCCGGATATGACGTCATCGCCGCCCCCCGTCACATGATCGGAGGTCGGCGATGTGTCAGGAAGGTAACCATAGAGGTCCTTGAGACCTCTATGGTTACTGATCCTCGGTAGCTGTGAGCGCCACCCTTTCGCCCCAATCCTAATAAATCAATAAAAAAAATCAAAACTACACATTTTTGGTATCGCCGCGTTCAGAATCGCCCGATCTATCAAGAAAAAAAAGCATTAACCTGATCGCTAAATGGCGTAATGAGAAAAAAAATCGAAACGCCAGAAATACGTTTTTTTGGTCGCCGCGACATTGCATTAAAATGCAATAACGGGCGATCAAAAGAACGTATCTGCACCAAAATGCTATAATTAAAAACGCCAGCTCGGCACGCAAAAAATAAGCCCTCACCTGACCCCAGATCACGAAAAATGGAGACGCTACTAGTATCGGAAAATGGATCAATTTTTTTTTTTTTTTTTACAAAGTTTGGAATTTTTTTTCACCACTTAGGTAAAACATAACCTAGACATGTGAGGTGTCTATGAACTCGTACTGACCTGGGGAATCATAATGGCAGGTCAGTTTTAGCATTTAGTGAACCTAGCAAAATAAGCAAGCAAAAAACAAGTGTGGGATTGCACTTTTTTTGCAATTTCACTGCACTTGGAATTTTTTTCCCGTTTTCTAGTACACGACATGGTAAAACCAATGATGTCGTTCAAAAGTACAACTCGTCCCGCAAAAAATAAGCCCTCACATGGCCAAATTGACGGAAAAATAAAAAAGTTATGGCTCTGGGAAGGAGGGGAGCGAAAAACGAACACGGAAAAATGAAAAATCCCACAGTCATGAAGGGGTTAATGACCTGGCCATTTTTTGCAATTCTGACCAGTGTCCCTTTATGAGGTAATAACTCAGGAACGCTTCAACGGATCCTAGCGATTCTGAGTGTTTTTTCGTGACATAGTGGGCTTCATGTTAGTGATAAATTTATGTCGATAAATTTTGCGTTTGCGGAAATTTCGCAATTTTTGAATTTTTATTCTGTTAAACCAGAGAGTTATGTGACACAAAAAAGTTAATAAATTACATTTCCCACATGTCTACCTTACATCAGCAGAATTTTGGAAACAATTTTTTTTTTTTTTGCTAGGAAGTTAAGGGTTAAAATTTGACCAGTGATTTCTCATTTTTACAACAAAATTTACAAAACCATTTTTTTTAGGGACTACCTCACATTTGAAGTCAGTTTGAGGGGTCTATATGGCTCAAAACACCCAAGTGTGACACCATTTTAAAAACTGCACCCCTCAAGGTGCTCAAAACCACATTCAAGAAGTTTATTAACCCTTCAGGTGTTTCACAGCAGCAGAAGCAACATGGAAGGAAAAAATAAACATTTAACTTTTTAGTCACAAAAATGATCTTTTAGCAACAATTTTTTTAATTTTCCCTAGGGTAAAAGGAGAAACTGAACCCCGACAGTTGTTGTCAAATTTGTCCTGAGTATGTCGATACCCCATATGTGGGGGGAACCACTGTTTGTGCACACGGCAAGGCTTGGAAGGGAAGGAGCGCCATTTAACTTTTTGAATGAAAAATTGGCTCCAATCTTTAGCGGACACCATGTCACGTTTGGAGAGCCCCTGTGTACCTAACGATTGGAGCTCCCCCACAAGTGATCCCATTTTGGAAACTAGACCCCCCAAGGAACTTATCTAGATGCATAGTGAGCACTTTGAACCCTCAGGTGCTTCACAAATTGATCCGTAAAAATGAAAAAGTACTTTTTTTTCACCAAAAAATTCTTTTAGCCTCAATTTTTTTTAATTTTCACATGGGCAACAGGAGAAAATGGATCCTAAAATTTGTTGGGCTATTTCTCCTGAGTACCCCGATACCTCACATGTGGGGGTAAAACAATGTTTGGGCACACGGCAAGGCTCGGAAGGAAAGGAGCGCCATTTGACTTTTTAATGAAAAATTAGCTCCAATCGTTAGCGGACACTATGTCGCATTTGGAGCTCCCCCACAAGTGACCCCATTTTGGAAATTAGACCTCCCAAGGAACTTATCTAGATGTGCGGTGAGCACTTTGAACCCCCAAGTGCTTCACAGAAGTTTATAACGCAGAGCCGTGAAAATAAAAAATCATTTTTTTCCCCACAAAAATAATTTTTAGCCCCCATTTGTTTTCTCAAGGGTAGCAGGAGAAATTAAACCCCCAAAGTTGTTGTGCAATTTTTCCTGAGTACGCTTATGCCCCATTTATGGGGGTGTACCACTGCTTGGGCTCACGTCGGGGCTCGGAAGGGAGGGAGCACCATTTGACTTTTTGAACGCAAGATTGGCTGGAATCAATGGTGGCACCATGTCGCGTTTGGGACCCCCTGATTTGCCTAAACAGTGGAAACCCCTCAATTCTAACTCAAACACTAACCCCAACACACCCCTAACCCTACTCCCAACTCTAACCATAACCCTAATCACAACCCTAACGCCAACACACCCCTAACCACAATCCTAGCCCCAACACACCCCTAACCCTAATCCCCACCATAACCCTAACCCCAACACACCCCTAACCATAACCCTAACCACAAGCCTAACCCTAACCCCAAGACACCCCTAACCCTAATCTTAACCCTATTTCCAACCCTAACCCTAATCCCAACCCTAACTCTAATTCCAACCCTAACCCTAAGGCTATGTGCCCACGTTGCGGATTTGTGTGCGGATTTTTCCGCACCGTTTTTGAAAAATCCGCAGGTAAAATGCACTGCGTTTTACCAGCGGATTTCCAGTGTTTTTTGTGCGGATTCCTATTGAGGAGCATGTGTAAAACGCTGCAGAATCCACACAAAGAATTGACATGCTGCGGAAAATACAACGCAGCGCTTCAGCGCGGTATTTTCCACACCATGGGCACAGTGGATTTGGTTTTCCATAGGTTTACATGGTACTATAAACATGATGGAAAACTGCTACGAAACCGCAGCAGCCAATCCGCTGCGGATCCGCAGCCAAATCCGCACCGTGTGCACATAGCGTAATTCTAACCCTAATTGCAACCCTAACCCTAATTCTAACCCTAATTGCAACCCTAACCCTAATTGCAACCCTAACCCTAGTTCTAACCCTTTCCCTAGTTCTAACCCTAACCCTAGTTCTAACCCTAGTGGAAAAATAAAAGTAAATATATTTTCTTTATTTAATTATTGTCCCTACCTATGGGGGTGATAAAGGGGGGGTTCATTTACTATTTTTTTATTTTGATCACTGTAATAGGTTTTATCAGTGATCAAAATGTACCTGTAATGAATCTGCCAGTCAGCAGATTCGGCGGGCGCACTGCGCATGCGCCCGCCAATTTGGAAGATGGCTGCGCCCATGAAGATGGACACTGGGAGGGACACCGGAGGTCGGTAAGCATGGGGTGGTGGGATCGGAGCACGGGGGGTGGGATCGGAGCACGGGGGGAGCGGACAGGAGGACGGAGGGGAGCGGGGGAAATGACAGGACGGAAGGGAGGAGATCCAAGGGGGGGTGGCAGATTGGGGTCTCCAGCCATGGCCGATGCTACTGCATCATTGGCCATGGCTGGATTGTATTATTTCACCGGTTTTCATAGGTGAAATATTACAGATTGCTCTGATTGGCTGTTGAAAGTGAAACAGCCAATCAGAGCGATCGCAGCCACGGGGGGCGAAGCCAGCCCCCCTGGGCTGAATTACCACTCCCCCTGTCCCTGCAGGTCGGGTGAAATTGGAGTTAACCCTTTCACCCAATCTGCAGGGACGCGATCCCTCCATGACGCCACATAGGCGTCACAGGTCGGATTGGCACCGACTTTCATGACGCCTACGTGGCGTCAAAGGTTGGGAAGGGGTTAAAGATAGGGGACGTAGACGGAGCTGAAGGAAGAGGAGCAGCAGTGGGCGGGGATTAACTGAGGAAGAAGGCTGCCATCCGCAGCCCTGCCGAACGCTAGAGTGAAACCAGCCTTAGACAGGTAAACCACTTTTGAAACAATGTTCACTTGTACAAGCGCTTAGGCCCTTAGTGACGGGGCCAATTTTTTAAAATCTGACCGGTGTCACTTTATGTAGTAATAACTCTGGAATGCTTCAACATATCCCATTGATTTTGAGATTTTTTTTTTCAGTGACATATTAGACTTTATGATAGTGGTAAAAACTTGGGTTGATATGTTTTGCTTTATTCTATAAAAATATCAGAAATTTGACAAATGTTAAATATAAATTTTCTAACTTTTTATGATTTTCACTTAAAGGGCAGAGTTGTACTAGAGAGGAATACGGACAAGTGCAATGCAAGAAAAAAAATTGCATAGCATTTGGACCAATGTTAATCTATGGGCAGCTCCCATCACCGTTTTTTTTTTTTCACGGACGTATTATATGTGCGAGTGAAATTGCAGTATGCTGCAATTTGCACCATATATCAGCCGAGACTCACCAATGTAAGTCTATTTGTGCAAGAAAAACTCACACCACATGGACCATCAGTGTGACTTGCGAGAAATATGCAACGGTGTCCTTTGAAAAGCCGGCAATTCAGGTGCAGTGTACAGTAAAATCACACTCAGAGGTTACAATAGAATAGATATATACACACAGTATAGGGGTGTGTATGTGTATATGATCTTTAGATTTCATAGCAGAATAGCCGATAATTAATTTGTCAACGTCTGTCGAATCATTGCAGAAGCTGACAGGATAGGAGACATGGTTTACATACAGAAAACCATTGCAGAACGGTTAGATTTATATATGTCAGTTACTAATAATGTTAGTAGTGTGTGTGTAAAATCTGGGTCCTGTATGTATTTAATAAAAGAATGTTTTCTCTGAAACAACTGGTGTTGGCTCCCGCACAATTTACTGTGCCACAGAGGGAAAGCCAGTGACCGAGGACAGATATTATAGCCTAGAGAGGGACCATGGTTATTGCCCCCAGCCACTCCAGAAAAGGTGCATCTGTAAGATGCGCCAATTCTGGCACTCAGCCTCTCTCTTCTCACTGACCTGTAGCGGTGGTATATGGGGCAATAAGGGGTTAATGTCACCTCTGTATTGTAATGTGACATTAGGCTAGCTTAGTAATGGAGAGGTGTCTGATAGATGCCTCTCCATTACTAACCTGTGGGCTTGATGCTACTTGACAATAAAAAGGTGACATCAACCCCACAAATATGAACCCCACTTGTCACTGCTACAGGGCAAGTGGGAAGAGCGAGGCCAAGTGCCAGAATCGGCGCATCTATAAGATGCGCCATTTCTGGGATGGCTGAGAGCTGATGGTTTTTAGCCTGTGGAGCTGCCAATATCCATGGCCTCTTCACAGGCTATTAATATCAGCCTACAGCTGTCTGCCTAGCCTTGGCTGGTTGGATTTTATAGGGGGACCTCATGTCAATATTTTTTTGTGTCCCCCTGTAAAGTAGCCAGTAAAGGCTAAGCAAACAGCTGAGAGCTGATATTAATAGCTTGGGAACCTTTATGGTTATTGGCTCTTTTCCAGAACATTAACATCAGCTGTCAGCTTTCCCACTGCTGGTTATAAAAATTATGCGGGAGCCCACGCAGGTTTTATTTTTATTTTTTGAAAAATAAACATACTGCATTTCATGCAGGTTTCTTATTTGATTTTGTTTTACAGCATATGTAGGTTAATTATGTTAATACTCCTACATGGGTGTGTGTGCGTGTGTCTTTATTTAACCCCTTTCTGTCATCGGACGTACTATTCCGTCCATGTGGGGTGGGCCATAATTCCCAATGACGGAATAGTACGTCCAGCGTGATCGGCAGCGCTCACAGGGAAATCGCGGCCGGGTGTCAGCTGACTATCGCAGCTGACATCCGGCACTATGTGCCAGGAGCGGTCACGGACCGCCCCCGGCACACTGCGATCAAACATGATCGCAGTGTACCGGCGGTACAGAGAAGCATCGCGCAGGGAGGGGGCAAACTGCGTGCTTCCCTGAGACGATCGGTACAAGGCGATGTACTCACCTTGTACCGAGCGTCTCCTCCCTGCAGGCCCCGGATCCAAAATGGCCGCGGGGCTGCATCCGGGTCCTGCAGGGAGTACTTCCGGGTCCACAGCAGGCGCAGGTAAGCCTGCAGTGCTGGAAGTAAGATCGCCGATCTGACAGAGTGCTGTGCAAACTGTCAGATCGGCGATCTGTGATGTCCCCCACCCCTGGGACAAAGTAAAAAAAAAATTTCCACATGTGTTTAAAAAATAAAAAATAAATAAATTCCTAAATAAATAAAAAAAACTAAATATTATTCCCATAAATACATTTCTTAATCTAAAAAAAAAACAATAAAAGTACACATATTTAGTATCGCCGCGTCCGTAACGACCCAACCTATAGAACTGTCCCACTAGTTAACCCCTTCAGTGAACACCGTAAGAAAAATAAAAAAAAACGAGCCAAAAAAACAACGCTTTATTATCATACCGCCGAACAAAAAGTGGAATAACACGCGATCAAAAAGACGGATATAAATAGCCATGGAACCGCTGAAAACATCATCTTGTCCCGCAAAAAACGAGCCGCCATACAGCATCATAAGCAAAAAAATAAAAAAGTTATAGTCCTCAGAATAAAGCGATGCCAAAATAATTTTTTTTTCTATAAAATAGCTTTTATCGTATAAAAGCACCAAAACATAAAAAAAATGATAAATGAGATATCGCTGTAATCGTACTGACCCGAAGAATAAAACTGCTTTATGAATTTTACCAAACGTGGAATGGTATAAACACCTCCCCCAAAAGAAATTCATGAGTAGCTGGTTTTTGGTCATTCTGCCTCACAAAAATCGGAATAAAAAGTGATCAAAAACTGTCACGTGTCCGAAAATGTTACCAATAAAAACGTCAACTTGTCTTGCACAAAACAAGACCTCACATGACTGTGGACCAAAATATGGAAAAATTATAGGTCTCAAAATGTGGAGACGCAAAAACTTTATTGCTATAAAAAGCGTCTTTTAGTGTGTGACAGCTGCCAATCATAAGAATCCGATATAAAAAACGCTATAAAAGTAAAGCAAACCCCCCTTCATCACCCCCTTAGTTAGGGAAAAATAATAAAATTAAAAAAATGTATTTATTTCCATTTTCCCATTAGGGCTAGGGTTAGGGTTGGAGCTAAAGTTAGAGTTGGGGCTAAAGTTAGGGTTAGGATTACATTTAGGGTTGGGATTAGAGTTAGGGGTGTGTCAGGGTTAGGGGTGTGGTTAGGGTTACCATTGGGATTAGGGTTAGGGGTGTGTTTGGATTAGGGTTTCAGGTAGAATTGGGGAGTTTCCACTGTTCAGGCACATCAGGGGCTCTCCAAATGCGACATGGCGTCCAATCTCAATTCCAGCCAATTCTGCGTTGAAAAAGTAAAACAGTGCTTCTTCCCTTCAGAGCTCTCCCGTGCACCCAAACAGGGGTTTTCCCCAACATATGGGGTATCAGCGTACTCAGGACAAATTGGACAACTATTGGGGTCCAATTTATCCTGTTACCCTTGTGAAAATACAAAACTGGGGGATAAAAAAATCATTTTTGTGAAAAAAAAAAAAAAAGAATTTTTATTTTCACGGCTCTGCGTTATAAACTGTAGTGAAACACTTGGGAGTTCAAAGCTCTCAAAACACATCTAGATAAGTTCCTTAGGGGGTCTACTTTCCAAAATGGTGTCAATTGTGGGGGTTTTTAATGTTTAGGCACATCAGGGGCTCTCCAAACGCGACATGGTGTCCCATCTCAATTCCAGTCAATTTTGCATTGAAAAGTAAAATGGCACTCCTTTCCTTCCGAGCTCTGCCATGCGCCCAAACAATGGTTTACACCCACATATGGGGTATCAGCGTACTCAGGACAAATTTCACAACAATTTTTGGGGTCCAATTTCTTCTCTTACCCTTGGGAAAATAAAAAATTGGGGGCGAAAATATTTTTGTGAAAAAATATGATTTTTTATTTTTACGGCTCTGCATTATAAACTTCTGTGAAGCACTTGGTGGGTCAAAATGCTCACCACACATCTAGATAAGTTCCTTAGGGGGTCTACTTTCCAAAATGGTGTCACTTGTGGGTGGTTTCAATGTTTAGGCACATCAGGGGCTCTCCAAACGCAACATGGCGTCCCATCTCAATTCCAGTCAATTTTGCATTGAAAAGTAAAATGGCACTCCTTTCCTTCCGAGCTCTGCCATGCGCCCAAACTGTGGTTTACCCCCACATATGGTGTATCAGCGTACTCAGGACAAATTGTACAACAAGTTTTGGGGTCCATTTTCTCCTGTTACCCTTGGTAAAATAAAACAAATTGGAGCTGAAATAAATTTTGTGTGAAAAAAGTTAAATGTTCATTTTTATTTAAACATTCCAAAAATTCCTGTGAAACACCTGAAGGGTTAATAAACTTCTTGAATGTGGTTTTGAGAACCTTGAGGGGTGCAGTTTTTAGAATGGAGTAACACTTGGGTATTTTCTATCATATAGACCCCTCAAACTGACTTCAAATGAGATGTGGTCCCTAAAAAAAAAATGGTGTTGTAAAAATGAGAAATTTCTGGTCAACTTTTAACCCTTATAACTCCCTAACAAAAAAAAATGTTGGTTCCAAAATTGTGCTGATGTAAAGTAGACATGTGGGAAATGTTACTTATTAATTTTCGCCAAATTTCCAATTTTTTCACAAATAAACGCAAGTTATATCGAATAAATTTTACCACTAACATGAAGTACAATATCTCACGAGAAAACATTGTCAGAATCGCCAAGATCCGTTGAAGCGTTCCAGAGTTATAACCTCATAAAGGGACAGTGGTCAGAATTGGCCCGGTCATTAACGTGCAAACCACCCTTGGGGGTAAAGGGGTTAATATATTAATGAGGGTATCTCGTGAAGAGGTTGAATAAGGAAAATACATCACAATTCCTTTTTTTTTAAATTTATTTACAGTGGCATGTAAAAGTTTGGGCACCCATGGTCAAAATTAATGTTATTGTGAACAGTTAAGCAAGTTGAAGATTAAATGATCTCTAAAAGGCCTAAAAGGTAAAGATGACACATTTCCTTTGTATTTTAGGCAAAAAAATAAAATATATTGTCATTTTTTACATTTTAAAAACTACAAAAAGGAAAATGGGCCTATGCAAAGCTTTGGGCACCCTCGGATATTTCTGGGCTAAAATTATTTTGACCAAGGTTTCAGACCTTAACCCCTCCATGACCTTGGGATTTTCCGTTTTTCGCTCCCCTCCTTACCAGAGCCATAACTTTTTTATTTCTTCGTCAATATGGCCATGTGAGGGCTTATTTTTTGCATGCCGAGTTGTACTTTTGAACGACTTCATTGGTTTTAGCATGTCGTGTACTAGAAAACAGGAAAAAATATCCAAGTGCGGTGAAATTGCAAAAAAAGTGCAATCTCACACTTGTTTTCTGTTTGGCTTTTTTGCTAGGTTCACTAAATGCTAAAACTGACCTGCCATTATGATTCTCCAGATCAGTACGAGTTCATAGACACCTAACATGACTAGGTTTTTCTAAGTTTGCGTCAATTTTCGATATCTGTAGCGTTTCCATTTTTCATGATCTGGGGTTGGTTGGGGGCTTATTTTTTGCGTGCCTAGCTGGCGTTTTTAATTATACCATTTCGGTGCAGATACGTTCTTTTGATCGCCCGTTATTGCATTTTAATGCAATGTCACGGCGACCAAAAAAAAGTAATTCTGGCGTTTCGAATTTTTTTCTCGCTACGCTGTTTAGCGATCAGTTTAATATATATTTTTTTTATTGATAGATCGGGCGATTCTGAACGCGGCGATACCAAATATGTGTAGGTTTGATTATTTTTTTATTGATTTATTTTGAATGGGGCAAAAGGGTGGTGATTTAAACTTTTATATTTTTTTCACATTTTTTTTACTTTTGTTTTTTTACTTTTGCCATGCTTCAATAGCCTCCATAGGAGGCTATAAGCAGGCACAACCCGATCGCCTCTACTACATAGGAGCGATCATCAGATCGCTGCTGTGCAGCAGAAATGCAGGTGTGCTATGAGCGCCGACCACAGGGTGGCGCTCACAGCTACCGGCGATCAGCAACCATAGAGGTCTCAAGGACCTATGGTTACAATGGAGAAGCATCGCCGACCTCCGATCATGTGACGGGGGTCAGCGATGCGCTCATTTCCGGCCGCCCGGCCGGAAGCGGTAGTTAAATGCCGCTGTCTGCGTTTGACAGCGGCATTTAGCTAGTTAATAGGCGCGGGCAGATCGCGATTCTGCCCGCGCCTATTACGGGCACATGTCAGCTGTTAGAAACAGCTGACATGTCCCGGCTTTGATGCGGGGTCACCGCCGGAGCCTGCATCAAAGCGGGGCTTCTGATCTACTATCCCGTCCGAGGTCAGAAAGGGGTTAATTAACCTGTTAGAGTTATGGCTTGCTTACTATCATTGCTAGGAAAGTGCAGTTAATGCAAATTTCCCAGCTTTATAAAAACCCAGCCACCTCGAACCTTGTGCCAAAATACAACAGTCATGGGTTATTCTAAACATAACAAAAATCCAATCGTGGACTAGCCACCTCCAAGAGCAATATTGAGAAACAAACACCACACCAATTGCAGGTGAAAAAGAGGCATAGGCAAATATATTATAAAAAATATATCTATACTTTATTAAACATTAATATAAAACTAGATGGGTATTTCCTGAAGGAACTACAGATAGTGCTTTGGAATGGTGCCCGGGCTGCCCCTGCAAGAATTTCACACTTGGGTGCCCCTCAGGTGCTGGTTTGGTAGTTGTAGCCCCTAAAGGGGTGAGGCCACTCTGGGTCCGATTTGGCGGGCGGCGCCACTCTGGGTCCGATTTGGCGGGCGGCGCCACTCTGGGTCCGATTTGGCGGGCGGCGCCACTCTGGGTCCGATTTGGCGGGCGGCGCCACTCTGGGTCCGATTTGGCGGGCGGCGCCACTCTGGGTCCGATTTGGCGGGCGGCGCCACTCTGGGTCCGATTTGGCGGGCGGCGCCACTCTGGGTCCGATTTGGCGGGCGGCGCCACTCTGGGTCCGATTTGGCGGGCGGCGCCACTCTGGGTCCGATTTGGCGGGCGGCGCCACTCTGGGTCCGATTTGGCGGGCGGCGCAACTCTGGGTCCGTTTTGGCGGGCGGCGCAACTCTGGGTCCGTTTTGGCGGGCGGCGCCACTCTGGGTCCGATTTGGTGGGCGGCGCCACTCTGGGTCCGATTTGGCGGGCGGCGCCACTCTGGGTCCGATTTGGCGGGCGGCGCCACTCTGGGTCCGATTTGGCGGGCGGCGCCACCCTGGGTCCGATTTGGCGGGCTGCGCACCTCGGGATCCGATTTGGTGGGCGGGTCACTTTAAGAGTTGATATTATCTGGCAAAACTGTGTCTTGGTACAGTTTGCAGGCGTTGGCATAGTAACTGAGTCTGACTGTGCATATCAATGAGCTAATCAGCCAGGTGGCAGTTATTTTTAGAAATTGCCTCAGAAATCAGGCCCATTATAAACGTTTGGGAAAATTTCCCTATTGAAATGCATTGAAACACTTTTTTCAAACGCAAATTGCGCCAAAACTACAAATCCGATCGACACGAAAAATACTTAGCACACCTCTTGGGGACGCTGGCTTCGAAATGACACCTCACTGGAGTCTGTGAGTGAAGCGGTTCGGGCCGCATTACGTGCGGACTGAATAATAATAAGAAGTTTACCACGATGGAATAACAGTATAGTGCTTTGTTCCAAAGCACTATAACAAGACCAGGAGGTTCATAGAATACTGATGGCTGACAGAACAGGAAAAAATAAAGCTGCAAATACTGCACCCAGGGCAGGCTCCAGGTTTTTGAGGGCCCCGGGCGAAAGAGTCTCAGTGGGCCCCCCCCCCCCCCCCTTTAACACATACCACGATTCATGATGCCCAGATACAGCAGAGAAATATAGGTATAGTACAATGCCAGATTTCACTTCTTACATGAGTGATAGCTATTGTAAATTCTGCAGTGTATATATACAGAACAGGAGGAGTGGTACTGTGCGGTGTATATATACAGGGGAGAGGTACTGTGCGGTGTATATATACAGGGGAGAGGTACTGTGCGGTGTATATATACAGGAGGAGTGGTACTGTGCAGTGTAAATATACAGGAGGAGTGGTACTGTGCAGTGTATATATACAGGAGGAGTGATGGTACTGTGCAGTGTATATATACAGGAGGAGTGGTACTGTGCAGTGTATATATACAGGAGGAGCGGTACTGTGCAGTGTATATATACAGGAGGAGAGGTACTGTGCAGTGTAAATATACAGGAGGAGTGGTACTGTGCAGTGTATATATACAGGACAGGAGAAGTGGTACTGTGCAGTGTATATATACAGGACAGGAGAAGTGGTACTGTGCAGTGTATATATACAGGAGGAGCGGTACTGTGCAGTGTATATATACAGGAGGAGTGGTACTGTACAGTGTATATATACAGGAGGAGTGGTACTGTACAGTGTATATATACAGGAGGAGTGGTACTGTGCAGTGTATATATACAGGAGGAGTGGTACTGTACAGTGTATATATACAGGAGGAGTGGTACTGTGCAGTGTATATATACAGGAGGAGTGGTACTGTGCAGTGTATATATACAGGAGGAGTGGTACTGTACAGTGTATATATACAGGAGGAGTGGTACTGTGCAGTGTATATATACAGGAGGAGTGGTACTGTGCAGTGTATATATACAGGAGGAGTGGTACTGTGCAGTGTATATATACAGGAGGAGAGGTACTGTGCAGTGTATATATACAGGACAGGAGGAGTGGTACTGTACAGTGTATATATACAGGAGGAGAGGTACTGTGCAGTGTATATATACAGGAGGAGTGGTACTGTGCGGTGTATATATACAGGGGAGAGGTACTGTGCAGTGTATATATACAGGAGGAGAGGTACTGTGCAGTGTATATATACAGGACAAGAGGAGTGGTACTGTGCAGTGTATATATACAGGAGGAGAGGTACTGTGCAGTGTATATATACAGGACAGGAGGAGTGGTACTGTGCAGTGTATATATACAGGAGGAGTGGTACTGTGCGGTGTATATATACAGGGGAGAGGTACTGTGCAGTGTATATATACAGGAGGAGAGGTACTGTGCAGTGTATATATACAGGAGGAGCGGTACTGTGCAGTGTATATATACAGGAGGAGTGGTACTGTGCAGTGTATATATACAGGAGGAGAGGTACTGTGCAGTGTATATATACAGGAGGAGTGGTACTGTGCGGTGTATATATACAGGGGAGAGGTACTGTGCAGTGTATATATACAGGAGGAGAGGTACTGTGCAGTGTATATATACAGGACAGGAGGAGTGGTACTGTGCAGTGTATATATACAGGAGGAGAGGTACTGTGCAGTGTATATATACAGGACAGGAGGAGTGGTACTGTGCAGTGTATATATACAGGAGGAGTGGTACTGTGCGGTGTATATATACAGGGGAGAGGTACTGTGCAGTGTATATATACAGGAGGAGAGGTACTGTGCAGTGTATATATACAGGAGGAGCGGTACTGTGCAGTGTATATATACAGGAGGAGTGGTACTGTGCAGTGTATATATACAGGAGGAGCGGTACTGTGCAGTGTATATATACAGGACAGAAGGAGTGGTACTGTGCAGTGTATATATACAGGAAGAGTGGTACTGTGCAGTGTATATATACAGGAGGAGTGGTACTGTGCAGTGTATATATACAGGAGGAGTGGTACTGTGCAGTGTATATATACAGGAGGAGTGGTATTGTGCAGTGTATATACTTCAACAGCCGCCCAGCCCAGGCCCCCAGCACCTGTCCTGTATATATATTATATACACTGTATCTATACAGGCTGTGCTGGGCGGCTGCTGTAGTATCTATCTATATATATATATATATATATATATATATATATATATATATATATATATATATATATATCAGCTGCAGCCGCCCAGCCCATGGCCGCCCCAGGTCACCCAGTCCCAGACTGTCAGAACATACAGCAATATAGCATTGCACTCACTCAGGTGCTGGTATGAGCTCCGTCTCCTCCGATAAGTTCAGCAGTGCACACAGCCAGGAGATTCAGAGCAGGAGAACTCTCCGCCCACAATGTCACGCTGGCTGTGTCCAGTTAACCCCTATGTGTGCCTGGCCCTGCACTGACAGTGAGAAGATGCTTGTGCCAGCGCAAATTGAAAGGGTAGAAAGGGTTAAAGCAGCCAGATGGCTCTATGACTGTGTGAGTGGGCCCCCCTGTCTCGTCAGGGCCCCGGCACTTGCCCTGGTAGGCCGGGTGCTGCTGCCGGCCCTGAGTCTGCACCACACTTATGCTATTCACAGTAAAGATTGGAACCTGCACCATGACTCATATACCAGTCTATATAGGCAGGACATACTGCTAGACAAACGAGTTTCCATCATGTTAGAATGTGCTAGAATTTGTTAGGAAGATAATCCATGTGCATACATTACTAAAAAGATGGTAGCTTTGAAATATAACAACCCAAGTTTTATAAGGCTCACATACGCCTAAGTGGTGCCCTGTCACATACAAAGTATTTAGTGCAGACACATCCACTGATGTAAGTATAACTAAAGCAGCTAAAATCCTATTTTACTCACATGAATGTGTAGCCTGTCCTGAGTGTCCATCAGTAACCCCGACAGCGCCGTTTCGCCATAATGGCTTCCTCAAATGGGGCATGTATGTATGCTGCATAGTTTCGTATTTATACCCCCGCCCACAGCTGAAATCAATGTCGGCATACCCAGCTCGTAACTGCGCATGCGCCAATTGACGAACTTCCCTCAATGCAAAAAGTGACTTCCTGTTCTCCGCGCTTGGAACGCAAGCGTGAAACGCTCTACGTCACCCTATCTGAGCGGAGCAGGAAAGCACAGGGCCCTTCCTATTAGCGCATGCCTCAACCAGGTACCGAGATGAATCAATATAACAAAAACAATATAAAAACAACAACTGGACAATGGGCATTTGATAGAGATAGGAAAAACAATGTTAGTGATACAATTAATAAATAGAATTCTATAACCCTAGATGTAAACAGTGTCTCATAAATAGTGATAAGATAAAAAAAAAATGTTTTTATATATACAATAAAGAACCCACCCACTTTAAAAAAAAATATACAATTTATAATAAATATTACCATATTAATCAATATAAGTAAGCATAATAAATTAGTGAAACACAAGCATAATCAATAAAATAAATAAGCAATACAAAAAATTACACAAGGTACATTCAAGACATTAAAAATATAAATAATGCCAGACTAATCATCTTATTACACGTGACTGTGTACTATAATTAACACCCATAACTAGATTATACAAAATTCCTACATCTAAACAACCGATGTCCCACAAACATCTAATACAAAAAAAGGGGGAGGGGAGGGGGAAAAAGACAAGAACAGGGAAAAAGAAATAAATTATTTCCCCCCATATAATTAATAGATTGCCGATAGGGAGAACTAATGGTCCCAGTAGTTCATAACTTCAAATTCCTCCGAATTCATAAATCTCCTTTTCCATATGGGACGAAAAGAAAGACACCTCCTATAAAAGATCCTCCTAAAACTAGGAATAATAAAAAAAAATGATTAATAATTAAAAATCACAAAAATGCAACATACAAAACAAAACAATTTAAAAACAGGAAAAAACGGAATTTAATTAAATATCAATAAAGACCTCTTTTACAAAAATGTATTGAACCCTAAATTTTCATTGAGGCCTTGAGGGGCCATAGTCCCAAGTAGATAAATACACCTACTTTCTTTTTGAGCCAGAATCTTTCCAAGGTTACCTCCTCTGGAGCCCAGACATACTTGGTCAAAAGCTTGAACCTTGAGACCTGTAGGATGAGACAGAGGGCCGGGGAGACGGACGGGCTGGGAAGACAGAGGGCCGGACGGGACGGGGAGACAGAGGGCCGGGGAGACAGAGGGCCGGACGGGACGGGGAGACAGAGGGCCGGATGGGACGGGGAGACAGAGCACCGGACGGGACGGGGAGACAGAGGGCCGGACGGGACGGGGAGACAGAGCGCCGGACGGGACGGGGAGACAGAGCGCCGGACGGGACGGGGAGACAGAGCGCCGGACGGGACGGGAAGACAGAGCGCCGGACGGGACGGGGAGACAGAGCGCCGGATGGGACGGGGAGACAGAGCGCCGGACGGGACGGGGAGACAGAGCGCCGGACGGGACGGGGAGACCGAGCGCCGGACGGGACGGGGAGACAGAGCGCCGGACGGGACGGGGAGACAGAGGGCCGGACGGGACGGGGAGACAGAGCGCCGGACGGGACGGGGAGACAGAGCGCCGGACGGGACGGGGAGACAGAGCGCCGGAAGGGACGGGGAGACAGAGGGCCGGACGGGACGGGGAGACAGAGAGCCGGACGGGACGGGGAGACAGAGCGCCGGACGGGACGGGGAGACAGAGGGCCGGACGGGACGGGGAGACAGAGCGCCGGACGGGACGGGGAGACAGAGGGCCGGACAGACAGAGGGGGACATACCCTAGCAAGCCAATATAAATAGAGAGAAAGGGAGTTTTTTTTATTTATTAGGAATTATACTCATCTATTTGACATTATCAGATGCCCACAGTGTCATCCCTTTGGGTCCTCACATGGATTGTGGGGGCAGCAGTATTCCACTTGGTGACGAGAAGTCTAGTGATGAAATGAAATCTGCAGGGAGGTCACTGCTCTGGGGGGCACAGGATGGGGAAAAGCTAAAATACCTAGAATAAAACAGAAAAAATCATGCAGAAAACTAGATACAAGTAGTGGCTGACACCAGTGGCCACCAGGCTAATACTAAACAGCACTGCGTGCAAGTAGAGAATAAAGCCCTGGATCTGGAGACATTGTTGTCACTCAGTTTTGCTCCTAGAGGTCATAGGCCAGTCATCAACATGACATCATGTGTGCCCAATAATATTAATGAGAAAACGTTTTATGTAAAAAAAACTAAACAAAAACAGGACTGACTCCTCACCATCAGGCAGAGATTGTCATGTTAAGTAATATCAATCCCTCAGATCTCCAACATCATTCATCCCCTCCCCTGTTCGCCCATGTAGCACTATACTTATCTGCAGGTAGACCCCCCTGCACGCAGATCCCCCACGCATGCAACATGACCCCCTTCCAACGAGAGACCCCAGCACGCAGCCTCGCTTCTCCAGAGACCCCCAGCATGCAGCCTCCCTTCCCCAGAGACCCCCAGCACGCAGCCCCCCTTCCCCAGAGACCCCCAGCATGCAGCCCCCCTTTCCCAGAGACCCCCAGCACGCAGCCCCCCTTCCCCAGGCAGGCCCCTCCAGCACGCAGTCCCAGGCAAGCAACGTCACCCCCTTCCCCAGGCAAGCCCCTAAAGAACGCAGTCCCATGCAAGCAACATCACCCCCTTCTCCAAGCAGGCCCCTCCAGAACGCAGTCCCATGCAGGCATCACCCCTTTTCCCAGGCAGACCCCAGGCACGCAGTCCCATGCAAGCATCACCCCTTCCCCAGGCACGAAGTCCCATGCAACCTGCACCCTTTCTCAAACAGACCCCCAGCACGCAGTTCCACGCAAGCAACGTCACCCCCTTCTCCAGGAAGACCACCAGCATGCAGTCCCATGCAAGCATCCGCTCGCAAGGAACATGACCCCCTTCCCCACAGAGACCCCCAGCATGCAGTCCCCCTTCCCCAGGCAGACTCCTCCAACACGCAGTCCAATGCAAGCAACGTCACCCCCTTCCCCAGGCAGGCCCCCCAAAACGCAATCCAATGCAAGCAACGTCACCCCCTTCCCCAGGCAGGCCCCTCCAGCACGCAGTCCCATGCAGGCATCACCCCTTTCCCCAGGCAGACCCCAGGTACGCAGTCCCATGCAAGCATCACCCCCTTCCCCAGGCAGACCCCAAGCACGCAGTCTCATGCAACCTGCACCCTTTCTCAAACAGACCCCCAGCACGCAGTACCAAGCAAGCAACGTCACCCCCTTCTCCAGGAAGACCACCAGCATGTAGTCCCATGCAAGCATCACCTGCTTCACCAGGCAGACCACCAGCACGCAGCCCCATGCAAGCATCACCCCCTTCCTCAGGCAGACCAAAAGCACGCAGTCCCATGCAACCATCACCCCCTTCCCCACGCAGACCACCAGTACGCAGTCCCATGCAAGCATCACCCCCTTCTCTAGGCAGACCACCAGCATACAGTCCCATGCAAGCATCACCCTGTTCTCTAGGCAGACCACCAGCACGCAGTCCCATGCAAGCAACATCACCCCCTTCAGCATGCAGACCCATGCAAGTAACATCATCCCATTCTCCCCAGGTAGCCCCTCCCCTCCAGCATGCAACCCCATGCAAGCAACATCACTCCCTTCTCCCCAGGCAGCCCCCCCTCCAGCATGCAGCCCCATGCAAGCAACATCACCCCTTTCTTCCCAGGCAGACACCCCCTCCAGCATGCAGCCCCATGCAAGCAGCATCAACCCCTTCTCCCCAGGCGGACCCCCCCTCCAGCATGCAGCCCCATGCAAGCAACATCACCTCCCTCCAGCATGCAGCCCCATGCAAGTAACATCACCCCCTTCTCCCCAGGCAGACTCCCAGCTCGTGCATCCACTTACCTGATCTGTGACCCCAAAACACTCCAAATTCTGCACAAAATACTCCAAATCCCGCCATGACATCCACTGCTTCCTCGGTAGCGTCTAGACTCACCCAGGGGCAGTCCTGGTCCTGGTCTGGTCCGATGGGCGTCGCGGTCCGGTCCGGCGCCTCCTATCTTCATCAGATGACGTACTCTTCTTGTCTTCACGCTGCGGCTCCTGCGCAGGCGTACTTTGTCCTGTTGAGGGCAGAGCAAAGTACTGCAGTGCGCAGGCGCCGGGCCTCTCTGACCTTTCGCGGCACCTGCACACTGCAGTACTTTGCATTCCAGAATGCTGTAGATAAGCCCCTGATGCTGGTGGGCTTAGCTCACCTTCGATTTTGGGGGTGAAATGTTCCCTTTAAAGCTGTGTGCACACGTTGCGTTTTTTTTTTGCTTTTTTTTGCTATAAAAATAAGATAAAAACGCATAAAATGCATCCCATCAATTATAATGCATTCTGCAATTTTTGTGCACATGATGCTTTTTTTTCAGCGAAAAAAATGCATCGCGGTAAAAAACGCAGCATGTTCATTCATTTTGTGGATTTTTTGCGTTTTTCCCACTATTTAATGCATTGGGAAAAAACACGAAAAAAAGCACAAAAAACACGAAAACAACGCATGCGGATTTCTTGCAGAAAATGTCCGGTTTTCTTCAGGAATGTTTTGCAAGAAATCCTGACATGTGCACATACCCTAAAAGATGCTTCAGGAAATACAGCTATGTTGTGTTCCTGAAAACACTTCCGGTAACAAAATCAATGTGTGCAGCCTGGCGTCTAAAAGACATGTGCACAACCTAGGAGCTCAGTTTTTTTGTTTTTGTGTCCCTAAGCCTACAGAGTAATAATCTTTTATATGGGACCACCCATTTCAATGATATGCATCCTCTGTTGACAGCATTGTCAAAATCAAGCCCTTATACAAACTTAAAAATAGAAAAGATTGATCTCTGGGAAACTAAAAAAAAACAAACTAAATCTTGACAGCTTAAAAGTGAACGGGTGTAGCTAAGGATCACATTGGTATTCAGGTTTTTTTTCTTTGTATTGTTATAGTAACAGAAAAATTAAACTAAGGCCATGACCACACGCTCAGTATTTGGTCAGTATTTTACCTCAGTAAAGGTCCTTGAGACCTCTATGGTTACCATTCTGATGCATCGCTGACCCCCGATCATGTGACGGGGGTCGGCGATGCGCTCATTTCCGTCCGGAAGCGCCGGTTAAATGCTGCTGTCAGCGTTTGACAGCGGTATTTAACTAGTTAATAGCGGCGGGTGAATCGCAAATAGCTGACATGTCCCGGCTTTGATGCGAGCTCACCGCCGGAGCCCTGCATCAAAGCGGGGGATCTGACCTGGGACGTACTATCCCGTCCGAGCTCCGAAAGGGGTTAAGTAAAAGAGCCACCTTCAGCAGCACCAAGGCTGCATTCTGTGAAGGTGGCTCTTATGCTTAGTATCCCTAGGAATTCTGAAATTATCACTTTTATACATTTTGCACCATACCTGTATTGAGTCCCGGAGGTATGTCTTCTACCCCGGTGTCAACTGCCTCCAAGACGTCAATCATCTTCCTCTTGCGTCTGTGCGCCGCCTCCTGTGTTCAAAATACATGCCCAGCGCCTGTACTCTGCCAGCATTTCTCGGGCATGCACCATGCGCACTGCCTCGTGAACTTACATCAGGTGAGTAACATTGGCAGAGTGCAGGCGCTGGGCATGTATTTTGAACACAGGAGGCGGCGCACAGACGCAAGAGGGGGATGATTGACGTCTTGTAGGTGGTTGACACCGGGGTAGAAGACATACCTCCGGGACTCAATACAGGTATGGTGCAAAATTTATTAAAGTGATTATTTCAGCATTCCTAGGGATACTAAGCATAAGAGCCACCTTCACAGAATGCAGCCTTAAGGTACCGTCACACTAAGCAACGTCGCCAGCGATCTGTGACGTTGCAGCGTCCTAGGGAGCGATATCGCTGTATTTGACACGCAGCAGCGATCAGAATCCCGCTGTGAAATTGCTGGTCGCTGCTAGAAGGTCTGCACATTATTTGGTCGCTAGGTCGCCGTGTATCGCCGTGTTTGACAGCAAAAGCAACCATACCAGCGATATTTTACACTGGTAACCAGGGTAAACATCGGGTTACTAAGCGCAGGGCCGCGCTTAGTAACCCGATGTTTACCCTGGTTACCAGCGTAAAAGTTAAAAAAACAAACAGCACATACTCACCAGCGCGTCCCCCAGCCTCTGCTTCCTGACACTGACTGAGCGCCGGCCCTAAACTGAAAGTGAAAGCACAGCGGTGACGTCACGGCTGTGCTGTTAGGGCCGGAGCTCAGTCAGTGTCAGGAAGCAGAGGCTGGGGGACGCGCTGGTGAGTATGTACTGTTTGTTTTTTTAACTTTTACGCTGGTAACCAGGGTAAACATCGGGTTACTAAGCGCGGCCCTGCGCTTAGCAACCCGATGCTTACCCTGGTTACCCGGGGACCTCGGCATCGTTGGTCGCTGGAGAGCGGTCTGTGTGACAGCTCTCCAGCGACCAAACAGCGACGCTGCAGCGATCGGCATCGCTGTCGCTATCGCTGCAGCGTCGCTTAATGTGACGGTACCTTAAGTGCTGCTGAAGGTGGCTTTTTTACTTAAAAACGCCCTGGAGGGGTGACAGGTTCCCTTTAAATACAGTGATCAGGTCTTTGTTGTTTCCGTTAGTGTCTTATCTTTTTAGCGAATAAAAAATGTGCAGCATGTTGTACCTGTTCTTCTAATGAATATAATGAAGCTTACTACTGAGCCTCCTGACAAATACTACAAAACAAAGGTGGACCTAGCCTGAGCATTGAAATTTAGAGTGGGCCCCTGGAGTCCGTTCCATTGGTGGGCCCTAGACACTGGGGCTACCCCAACCCCCGCTACATAATTAAGACGTGTACTACCTTAGATTATACGCTGATATTAGTGTGTTTTACCGCACAATTGGTGGTCTTGTATTTATTGCTATGTAGCTACATAGTGGGTCCCAAGAATGATTCTCTCTGGTGGGCCCGTCCGACGCTGCATGTATCTATCTTCTATCTATCATCTACAGTATCTATTATCTATCTATTTATGTATTATCTATCTATCTATTATCTATCATCTATCCATCTATTATCTATCTTTCTATTATCTATCTCTTACCTATAGATCTATCTGTCTATACATCTATCTATTATCTATCTCTATCTATTCTATGTATCTATCATCTATCTATTCTATGTATCTATTATCTATCTATCTGTTATCTATCTATCATCTATCTATTCTATGTATCTATTATTTTATCTATCTTTCTATGTGTGTAAACATTATTCTTCAATGGAGTATATAAATGAAGAGGTTGGACAAGAAATGACATGACAATTATTTTTTGTTAAATAATAGATCTTTATTTAGCTTACAAAAACACACACAAATCCGCATGAAAAAAAGGTGTGAAAATCTGCATCAAAAACGCATCAAATCCGTGCTGATTTTTACCTGCCTTTTGTGCCAAGAGATGCAGAATCTGTGCAGAACATTCCACAGGTAAATCTGCAGCGTGTGCACATACCCTTATTAGGTAGTGTTCAGATGTTGCAGCAATTTCCGTGACTTTTCCAGGCCTCTGAATTAGGTTTGTAAAAAATCCAAACTTATAATGCAGAAACAACCGCACGGAGAGGAGAACATCCTGCTCACATCACTGCGCTTCATGTAGTCCGACCATCCCCTTCTATTCTGCTCACATTAGTCTGCTCTGACCTAGTGAGGCATGTACTCGAGAAGACCTCCAAAGGGGTGAGTGGTATCCAGCGCCAAGATGTCAGCAGCTCTGAGCTGAGGCACCACAGGTGATTCCACATGAGGTGGACCAGGAGAACATAGTCCATGGCATCACACGCTCTCCAGCTGTTTTTTATTTTTATGATACAACATAGTGTCATGTCTTAAGGGACACAGGTACCTGTCCCTTCTCATGATGGACGGACAGACATTATTCAGATCTGGCCATCTTCTTCCTTTACCCCTTGCTCCAATTCTTATGCTCACATGCCAATTATAGGCGATTTTGGGGGTTCACATGGGCGCTTTGACAGATCTGTCTATGCACCTGTACTCAAGCTGCAATGAACTGTCTGTTCTGAGCCATTTCTACCATAGCTTGACTGTGAAGGCAATCTGTCAGCAGGTTATGGAATCCGAGAGCAGCGTTATGTAGGTGCACAGACCCAGATTCCAGCGATGCCACTCACTAGGCTGTTAGATACACCTACAATCAACAGGCTTAATTTTGGCGCTTCCCAAAATCATACAAAATCCAAATAGAAAGCAGAAGCAGATGCCAAGAAGTAAAATGCATCAATTTTATTAACACAAGAATCTAAAATGGTACACGACCAAGTAAAAGATGGAGATACAATACAGATAGGACTGCCCAGTCATATAGTACACCCACAGGTAACAAATATCATAATGAGCAACTTATCCCTCAATTCTCAATACAAATCCATTCATGGCCCTTTTGTGGTAAGTAGATTAATCTGCATCTCAAGCTAAAGTAATATCTGATAATATACACATACTTATGCCAAGAGGATAATCAATTTTTAATACACATAAAAAAAAGTGCTAGAACATCTAAGCGCCCATAGTAGACTAATGTCAGTATGTTGCATCTCAATACCACATAGGTAACTTTACTGATGTTCACCGCTATTTACTCAGTATAAATCCTAATTAATTAGATCTGAATAAAGTGCATAGTGCTTAAATATATAGTACATAGGTCCCATCATATAAAGAAAGTGCCACATTAACATGAGTCATGAATGCAACAGTGTGCTTCGGCACCTTGAGTATCCTTAGGTATCAGAGTAAAGAAGCATATACAGTACGTATAAATAATAGTATGCGACCTACTGTACTTAGGCTGCCCAAATCCCCTAAGGGTTAACGCCTCTAGTGCACCAGTGTGCTTAAACGCCGTAGGTATCCATGAGATAACATATACATGTAAGTAAATAAGTGGTGTACGACCTGATTAGGCTGTCCAAGTCCCCGACGCGCGTTTCGCGTGCAGCTTCTTCAATGGGGGTTTCATGAAAGCCTATACTATTATTTATACGTACTGTATGCGCTTCTTTACTCTGATACCTAAGGATACTCAAGGTGCCGAAGCACACTGTTGCATTCATGACTCATGTTAATGTGGCACTTTCTTTATATGATGGGACCGATGTACTATATACAGGTCCTTCTCAAAAAATTAGCATATAGTGTTAAATTTCATTATTTACCATAATGTAATGATTACAATTAAACTTTCATATATTATAGATTCATTATCCACCAACTGAAATTTGTCAGGTCTTTTATTGTTTTAATACTGATGATTTTGGCCTACAACTCCTGATAACCCAAAAAACCTGTCTCAAAAAATTAGCATATCAAGAAAAGGTTCTCTAAACGACCTATTACCCTAATCTTCTGAATCAACTAATTAACTCTAAACACATGCAAAAGATACCTGAGGCTTTTAAAAACTCCCTGCCTGGTTCATTACTCAAAACCCCCATCATGGGTAAGACTAGCGACCTGACAGATGTCAAGAAGGCCATCATTGACACCCTCAAGCAAGAGGGTAAGACCCAGAAAGAAATTTCTCAACAAATAGGCTGTTCCCAGAGTGCTGTATCAAGGCACCTCAATGGTAAGTCTGTTGGAAGGAAACAATGTGGCAGAAAACGCTGTACAACGAGAAGAGGTGACCGGACCCTGAGGAAGATTGTGGAGAAGGACCGATTCCAGACCTTGGGGAACCTGAGGAAGCAGTGGACTGAGTCTGGTGTGGAAACATCCAGAGCCACCGTGCACAGGCGTGTGCAGGAAATGGGCTACAGGTGCCGCATTCCCCAGGTAAAGCCACTTTTGAACCATAAACAGCGGCAGAAGCGCCTGACCTGGTACTTTTTTCTGATGAAAGCAAATTTTGCATGTCATTCGGAAATCAAGGTGCCAGAGTCTGGAGGAAGACTGGGGAGAAGGAAATGCCAAAATGCCTGAAGTCCAGTGTCAAGTACCCACAGTCAGTGATGGTGTGGGGTGCCATGTCAGCTGCTGGTGTTGGTCCACTGTGTTTCATCAAGGGCAGGGTCAATGCAGCTAGCTATCAGGAGATTTTGGAGCACTTCATGCTTCCATCGGCTGAAATGCTTTATGGAGATGAAGATTTCATTTTTCAGCACGACCTGGCACCTGCTCACAGTGCCAAAACCACTGGTAAATGGTTTACTGACCATGGTATTACTGTGCTCAATTGGCCTGCCAACTCTCCTGACCTGAACCCCATAGAGAATCTGTGGGATATTGTGAAGAGAAAGTTGAGAGACGCAAGACCCAACACTCTGGATGAGCTTAAGGCCGCTATTGAAGCATCCTGGGCCTCCATAACATCTCAGCAGTGTCACAGGCTGATTGCCTCCATGCCACGCCGCATTGAAGCAGTCATTTCTGCCAAAGGATTCCCGACCAAGTATTGAGTGCATAACTGAACATTATTATTTGATGGTTTTTTTGTTTGTCATTAAAAAACACTTTTATTTGATTGGACGGGTGAAATATGCTAATTTATTGAGACAGGTTTTTTGGGTTATCAGGAGTTGTATGCCAAAATCATCAGTATTAAAACAATAAAAGACCTGACAAATTTCAGTTGGTGGATAATGAATCTATAATATATGAAAGTTTAATTGTAATCATTACATTATGGTAAATAATGAAATTTAACACTATATGCTAATTTTTTGAGAAGGACCTGTATTTAAGCACTATGCACTTTATTTAGATCTAATTAATTAGGATTTATACTGAGTAAATAGCGGTGAACATCAGTAAAGTTACCTATGTGGTATTGAGATGCAACATACTGACATTAGTCTACTATGGGCGCTTAGATGATCTAGCACTTTTTTTTATGTGTACTAAAATTGATTATCCTCTTGGCATAAGTATGTGTATATTATCAGATATTACTTTAGCTTGAGATGCAGATTAATCTACTTAGCACAAAAGGGCCATGATTGGATTTGTATTGAGAATTTGAGGGATAAGTTGCTCATTATGATATTTGTTACCTGTGGGGGTACTATGTGACTGGGCAGTCCTATCTGTATTGTATCTCCATCTTTTACTTGGTCGTGTACCATTTTAGATTCTTGTGTTAATAAAATTGATGTATTTTACTTCTTGGCATCTGCTTCTGCTTTCTATTTGGATTTTTTACTAGGCTGTTAGTTGCAGGTTCAATAAAATCAGTGTTTTATCAGCAGAGTATTATCACTACAGGACTAGTTGTCGCATGGCATGTAGTCTCCTCCTGCTCTGTAGAACCCCACGCCTAACACTGATTGGCAGCTTTCTGCCTATGCAGTGTACAAAGCTGCAAATCAGTGGTGTGAGTGGGATTATACGAGCTTAGCATTCAGACAACTGCTAGAGGCAGCCCAGTAATGATACATCCCTGGAATCAAGGTCTCTGCCTCTACATCATGCTGTTCTCAGATTACATAACAAACACCTGCTGTCAGATTTTCTATACCTTTTACAGCATTTAGCCTTTTTTGGGGGGATTTGGACACCTTGGACCCTCCACTCCTTGTTCGCGTAAAGGAAATGGACTGCGTGGCTGATGCATCGGTTATTTTCCCAAGACCAGTTTTGGCAGGAATTAACCATTGTATACAAAGGACGGCACACAAGACCTGTAATTTTGGAAATATTCTGGCCCTGTCTTCTAACCATCATAATTTTGCACTTGTCATAGCCACTCAAGTTTTTATTCTTGCCTATTTTCTTGCTTCCAATGCTTTTTTTTTTAGTTTTTTTTTTCTTATTGCCCATAGAAGAAAGGGGAAAAAACTAATTTTTGTTTTTACACATCTTTAATATGATCGTTCCAACCAGCATGAAATTGTTTTATTTTTGTGAAAAATGAATATTCTGACTTAATATTGTCTGGAAACTAATGTTGATCACATATATGGTCTTTATTTTAAGATTATTTGTCACGGTCTTTTTTTTTTTTTCTTTACATAACCAATATACACTCACTGGCCACTTTATTAGGTACACCTGTCCAAATTCTTGTTAACACTTAATTTCTAATCAGCCAATCACATGGCGGCAACTCAGTGCATTTAGGCATGTAGACATGGTCAAGACAATTTCCTGCAGTTCAAACCGAGCATCAGTATGGGGAAGAAAGGTGATTTGAGTGCCTTTGAACGTGGCATGGTTGTTGGTGCCAGAAGGGCTGGTCTGAGTATTTCAGAAACTGCTGATCTACTGGGATTTTCACGCACAACCATCTCTAGGGTTTACAGAGAATGGTCCGAAAAAGAAAAAAAATCCAGTGAGCGGCAGTTCTGTGGGCGGAAATGCCTTGTTGATGCCAGAGGTCAGAGGAGAATGGGCAGACTGGTTCGAGCTGATAGAAAGGCAACAGTGACTCAAATCGCCACCCGTTACAACCAAGGTAGGCCTAAGAGCATCTCTGAACGCACAGTGCGTCGAACCTTGAGGCAGATGGGCTACAGCAGCAGAAGACCACACCGGGTACCACTCCTTTCAGCTAAGAACAGGAAACTGAGGCTACAATTTGTACAAGCTCATCGAAATTGGACAGTAGAAGATTGGAAAAACGTTGCTTGGTCTGATGAGTCTCGATTTCTGCTGCGACATTCGGATGGTAGGGTCAGAATTTGGCGTAAACAACATGAAAGCATGGATCCATCCTGCCTTGTATGGAGCATCTTTGGGATGTGCAGCCGACAAATCTGCGGCAACTGTGTGATGCCATCATGTCAATATGGACCAAAATCTCTGAGGAATGCTTCCAGCACCTTGTTGAATCTATGCCACGAAGAATTGAGGCAGTTCTGAAGGCAAAAGGGGGCCCAACCCGTTACTAGCATGGTGTACCTAATAAAGTGGCCAGTGAGTGTATATATATAATAAATCAACTAATTGTGTTGTGAGGGGTAAAATATTAAAGGGCTCTTCCCTTTTAGTAACTTTTTGTTTCTAAATGAACCTCACACACAATGTGAACATAGCCTAATTCTAAGGGAATTGGGCGTCATTTGCCATAGGTCGTTCATTAACCATTACCATATTCTTTTTCCCAAGGTTCGACCATTCCCCCTGCGACCCCTCCATTGCTCTCCATGGTGTATGTGACAACTCCTATGCCTGTCTTCTATGTGTCAAGCTATTTGGAAGCTTTCAAGCGAATGATGATCATGTTGCAGAAAAGGTTCCTTCTATCACACAAATGGAAATCCTCAGTTTTGTGGACTGGACTAACATTTTCTTTTTGATGATAAAAAAGTCTGTGCTCCTAAACAAAGTAATATAAACCCTTTATTGCTTAAGACCTGTTCAGATGGCCATATCTACGGTAAGGAAAAACCCACATGGCAATATGTGATTGTGATCTCCCCTCTGTACAGCTCCTTGTGCCTGTCACTGATTAGCCACCTCGTGCCATCATGCATGCTGGGTGCCACCAATGGGTTACCCTCTATCTGCTGAAATTACAGAATCCCTATATAATGCGGTATCCTAAGGAGCTCCTCGGAGCCCAACTGTCAGTTGCCCTGTTCAATCACGTGCCCTAAAGAAGCTTTGCCATCAAACTTTTTATCCTTTTAATGTATTGCAGTCAACATATCATACTACACTGTGTACTTACCATTGCTCATTTTGCTTTTCTACCCAGTTAATTCTTCTCTTTCCTCCTCTCTATGTAGAATCAGGAAGTCTCTTGTCCCTGCATGAGTCATCACCCCCACCCCCTTCAACTCCTGACCCAGCTGCTCCCTCCTCTCCCCTGCCATGGGTTTTACAGTGATGACTCATGCAGGGAAGAGACTTTCGGTTCCTACATAGAGCTTAGGAGGGTTCAGCTAGTTAGTGTTTAACCCCTTCACGACTTACGACGTATTCCTGTCATTGGTCGTGTCCCTGCATTCCATGCGGGCTGCGGTCCTGAGTCCTCATGTTTTCAGGCACATGACAGCTGATTTGAGGAGGAAGAGGCCTAGAGTTCTAGTCCTCTTCCTCTCTGAAGAGACAATTTGAAGGGTCAACAGACATTTCTGCAGTGTAACCCCCTTTACGACCTATGACGTGTATATATACACCATAGGTCGTGTACCCCCCCTTGGATGCGGACTCATGCCCCATGCCCACATCTTTTCCAGCACATGACAGCTGATTTGATCCTCTGTCATGTGCCCCTAACAACTGCAGGTGTAATCTCGAGCCACCCGCAGCTGTTAACTAGTTAAATGCCCCTGCCAATCTGACAGCGACATTTAACTTGCGCTTACCAGAAGCACGTCACTAATCCCGCCCATAGGTCCCTATGTCACATGATCATGGGGTGCTGATTGGTTGGCATGACAACCAGGGGGTCTGCATTGTGCTTGACATTGTGTATCTGCGTTCACAAACGCCCGATCTGTCAAGAAATAAAAAAAATTAATCCGATCAGTAAACGGCTTAATGAGAAAAAAATCTAAATTCCGGAATTAATGTTTTGTTTATTTTTTGGTTGCCACAGCATTGCTATAAAATGCAATACCGGGCGATCAAAACACTGTATCTACCCCAAAATTGTATCAATAAAAAATGTCAGCTCATTGTGCAAAACCTGAGCCCTCACCCAGCCCCAGATCCTGAAAAATAGAAATGCTACGGGTCTTGGAAAATGGCGGGGTTTTGTTTCTAAACTTTGGATTTTTTTTTTTCACCACATAAATAAAAAAAGAAGCTATACGTGTTTGGTATCTGAGTACTTGTATTCACCTGGAGAATCATAGTGGCAGGTCAGTTTTAGCATTTGGTGAACATTGTTAATAAAAAAATCCCAAAAAACATTTTGGAATTGCATTTTTGCAGTTTCACCGCACTTGGATTTTTTTTTCCTGTTTTCCAGTACGCTATATTGTAAAGTCAATGGTGTCGTTCAAAAGTACAACTCGTCCTAAAAAGCAAGACCTCGTACAGACATATTGATATTGAAATAAAAAAGTTATGGCTCTGGGAAGAAGGGGAGCAAAAAACAAAAATGCAAAAAGTGTAAAATCCCAAGATCAAGAAGGGGCGAAGAGACTGCAGACTGCCCAATCATGACAGTGTGCGCACACCACTGGGAATTTCCTCCATTTTCTGCCGCTTTATTCAATAGCGCTATTGAGAGGAGCTGATGAGCCTAGTTGGCATATGACCACAACTACGCACTCAGTGTGACCGCTCACTCCATCTGAAGATGGGGTATAGGTATAGTGTTGTTAAGGGAAATGGATGAGAATCTAGCTTGTGACCTCCCACCCGTGCTGGATAAGGAGCCGAAACCGGACAGTGTGCGCACAAATGATCACTTTATTTTTCCATTGCTAACTAGTGAGTGGGCTTACTTCTTGACGTGCTGGTTTCATATTTACTTTCTTCTAGGCAAAGTTGGCTGATGGCCATGAAACACGCATACCCTCGCTGCATAGCCAAAGTTTTGCCTGTCCGAGCTGTTTTCTGCTGTTTTACCAGAGGGATAAATGCCTGAAACACATGTCTGCCAGGAATCACTTGAAGCGAGCAATTGTCATTAAGGGCTGTCCCACACGTCCAGATAATTCCGGTACCGGAATAAATCGGTACCGGAGTTATCCGTGTCCGTGTGCCTGGGAACTCACGTAGGCCATACGTGCGGCACACGTGTGCCGCCCGTATGGCGAGTGGGTACCACACGGAGCGTGTGGTACCCACGCGTGTGGTACCCTGCATCGTGCTGAAGCCGCGATTCATATGTTCCCTGCAGCAGCGTTTGCTGCAGAGAAAATATGAATAATAGTGTTAAAAATAAAGATCTATGTGTCACCTGTCAACTGTCACCTCACGTACCGGAGCCACTGACGTGTGAAACCGGCCTAAAGGTGTGCTGCCGAGATGTCACATGTCACTATCACAGCTGGGCGGACGTCCATGGAAATGTTCCTATTGTTTTGTAATGTGCAATGCTCATTGTATGTGAAAGGAATAAGATTACAAGGCAGAGGCTGCCCCATCACTCAGCACACCGCTGAGAAGTGCGCCCTTCATAGAATTCAGAGGAACTTTTAGAGACAGTGAATATACTTTCACATATCCATACAGGCTCTCCAGACGCTTCTGTGCTAGCAAATACTTGTATTCTCCATTTTTTAGAATTATTTTTTCTTAAAGGGATTGTGCCACCATAAAGAATACACTTAAGAAAGCAGAAAAGGTGGAAATAAATGGTTTTGTAATTTACAGTTATTAAAAGTGATGCTCCATTCAAAAAATAGCAAACTTTCATCTTCTGAAGTATGCTCCCTGGCTTTATTCCATTGCATCCTCCCAGGAGCCGATCAGCTGGCCGAGCATGCGCTGTTCCTGTCATCATAAGTTCCCCAACCTCTCCACCCCCAGTGTGCGTAACCAGTGGCTTAACTACAAAGTTATGGGCCCCGGTGCGAACTTTCAAATGGGGGCCCCCCCACCGTGCCAAAATATTTTCTACCCAAATTCACATTTTCCCTGTTCATTTTGCACACCATAGCTTTGCTGCAATGTTGTATAGTCTGACCTCGTAACTGTCCGGTGCCCCATCCTGGTATATATTTGTCCCCCGTACTGCCGTTGTTATGTAATGTATAAAAGAAAATAAACCATTATACTCATCAAGGGCTTACATAGAAGTCATGGGGATCCATATAAGAAGTATAATGCACCCCCATAGTTCTCCTTATAATATAATGCACCCCCATAGTCCTCTATATAATACACTGCACAGTTCATGGTCATCGATGCAGTATAATCAAATGCACCTCCATAGTCATCCATAAAGTATAATGCACAGCTCATAGTCCTTGATAAAGTATAATGCACCCCATAGTACTTCATAGTAGTAAAATCTACCTCATAGTCCTCCTATAAAGTATTATGCACCCCATAGTTATATATAGTATAATGCAGCAGCCCCATAGGAGTATAAAATGCAGCAGCCTCATAGCAGTATAATGCATCCCCTTCCCCTCCCATAGTAGTATAATGCACCCCCATACCAGTATAATGTGCCCCATACCGAGGCTTTACAAGAAGAAAAAAAAAAGTCTTTCCTTACCTGGCCGAGCTCCAGCGATGTCCTCACCCACGATTCTGCTTAGGCATGCTGCGTTTTTCCAGCGTATGACAGTACAGTGACGTTATACGTTGGCGACATGCGCGCTGACATCAGCTGCCGGCCTGTGGGGAGAATAATGGTATGCACTCTGATCAAAACAATGCGAGGTGCTGGTAAGACAGACCCGAAGGCCCAAAGAGTCATGTAACAAAAAATTACCGCACACTCTGACTCGATATGATGCAAAAAAGTGTTCAACAAGTTTATTACAGAAAAAGAAAAGTTGCCATGGACTGAACAGAAGCACAATAAATTCAGATTGGACCAGACCCAACGTTTTGACCCACAAGGGTCTTATTCATGGGGGTTACTGGGGAGATAAAGAAACAGTATAAGCAACTGATCATAGCAAAACATCATTAAAGACAAATACATGTTGGAAAAACGGAAGAAAATATAAAATCACCAACATCTAAAGATTTACAAATAAAGCAGACATACTAACAAAAAAGCTAAAAATATACAGAGAGTGGTCACCGGGGTTACCTGCTTTGTTCTTTATGTATGCATTTTGGAAACCAAGGTAATCCTTCGCTCCCTACATTTCCCTATAGGCCGGGATCACACACAGCGATATACGGCCGAGTCTCGCTGGTTAAAACCAAGCTCTGGCACCGGCACTCCGGAGCGTAGCGTGCAGCCGCACAGCAATACATGGAGCCGCACGCTCCGCTCCGGAGTGCCGGCGCCAGAGCTGGGTTTTCACCTGCGAGACTCGGCCGTATCTCGCTGTAGTGTGACTCCGGCCATAACCTGTTTTCCCTCACTCAGTGATACTCTCCCCAGTAACCCCGGTGACCACTCTCTGTATATTTTTAGCTTTTTTGTTAGTATGACGTGACGGCGAGCTGCTCTCCCTAATTCAATGTTCAGTTAAAAACTGAGAGAAGCAGGAAAAGAAGCTCATTGTTACCCAACAGTATGAAAATCACATATGAGTGAAGCGGCCATGTGATGACTGCTGGAACCTGCAAGCAGAGCTGAATCCTGACAGTGAGTATATTTCAGGCTGCTAAGATTGGCTGCAGGGCTTCTTTTTATAATTAAAGGGTGCGTCCAGGTTTGAGATGAAAGTCTGCAGTCACTATAGGAGGCTGCAGGCTTCGGAATTCTCACAGCGCAGGCACTGCACACATTTAGGATTCTCCTTTGCACAAGTATGTGATTTGGATACTTCTGGCCACTAGACGTGCCCGGCCTCTCTCAACTCATTTTCATAGAGTGAGGCCACACATGTCTTGTGAGCACGTGACCACATGTATGCAAATCACCAGCACCAGAGAGTATGCAGTGTGTGCACTGTGAGAATTCAGAAGTCTGCAGTCACATAAAATGACTGCAGACTCATCACAAACTTGGACAACGCCTTTAACCCCTTAACGACCGCCGATACGCCTTTTAACGGCGGCCGCTAAGGGTACTTAATCCACAGCGCCGTTAATTAACGGCGCTGTGGAAAAAGTGAATAGCGCCCCCCAGAGTCGGATTTTCTCTGGGGTCTTGGTTGCCGAGGGTAGCCGAGACCCCAGAGAACATGATTCGGGGGGTTTTTACCGACCCCCGAGTTGCGATCGCCGGTAATTAACCGTTTACCGGCGGTCGCAACAAAAAAAAAACAACGCGATTTGCCGTTTAATTTCTCTGTCCTCCGATGTGATCGCACATCGGAGGACAGAGAAATGTGGTCCCCGATGGCCCCCAATAGCCCCCCAATACTTACCTACCTCCCCCGGTGCTCCTCGTGTCTCCCCATGGGCGCCGCCATCTTTTTTCCGGGAAAAAATGGCGGGCGCACGCGCAGTGCGCCTGCCGCCCGGCACCCGGATGTTCTTTGGGGTCTCGGCTGCCGGGGGTAGCCGAGACCCCAAAGAACATGATCGGGGTCGGTTTGCACCGACCCCTGCTTTGCGATCGCCGGTAATTAACAGTTTACCGGCGACCGCAAAAAAAAAAAAAAAAGCGATCAGTTATTTCTCTGTCCTCTGATGTGATCGCACATCAGAGGACAGAGAAATAGGGGGATTCGGGGACCCTATCATACTCACCCGGGGTCCCTGGGTCCTCTTCTGTCTTCTCCTGCCAGCCGGCTTTTTCATCATGGCGGGCGCATGCGCAGTGCGCCCGCCATCTGCTGCCATCTGCCGGCCGGCAGGAGAAGACAAGTTGGGGCTAAAATTAGGGTTAGGGTTAGGGTTAGAGTTAGGGTTAGGGTTAGGGTTAGAGTTAGGGTTAGGGTTAGGGTTAGAGTTAGGGTTAGGGTTAGAGTTAGGGTTAGGGTTAGAGTTAGGGTTAGGGTTAGAGTTAGGGTTAGGGTTAGAGTTAGGGTTAGAGTTAGGGTTGGGGCTAAATTTAGGGTTAGGGTTAGGGCTAGGGTTAGGGTTAGGCTACTTTCACACTAGCGTTTTTTGGCTTCCGTCGCAATGCGTCGTTGGAGAAAAAACGCATCCTGCAAAAGTGCTTGCAGGATGCGTTTTTTTCTCCATTGGCTTGCATTAGCGACGCATTGCGACGGATTGCCACATGTCGCATCCGTCGTGCGACGGATGCGTCGTGCTTCGGCGGACCATTGACACAAAAAAAACAACATGTAACTTTTTTGTGCGACGTGTCCGCCATTTCCGACCGCGCATGCGTGGCCGGAACTCCACCCCCGCCTCCCCGCACCTCACAATGGGGCAGCGGATGCGTTGAAAAAACAGCATCCGCTGCACCCATTGTGCGGCGCTTACAACGCTAGCGTCGGTACGTCGGCCCGACACACTGCGATGGGCCGAGTACGACGCTAGTGTGAAAGTAGCCTTAGGCTTCTTTCACACTTGCGTCGGTACGGGGCGGTCGCAATGCGTCGGCCCGATGTACCGACGCACGTTGTGAAAATTGTGCACAACGTGGGCAGCGGATGCAGTTTTTCAACGCATCCGCTGCCCAGTCTATGTCCTGGGGAGGAGGGGGCAGAGTTACAGCCACGCATCCGCGGAAATGGCGGACGCGACGTACAAAAAAAAGGTTACATTTAACTTTTTTTGTGACGACGGGGGCTAAAGTTATGGTTAGGGTTGGGGCTAAAGTTAGGGTTGGGGCTAAAGTTAGGGTTAGAGTTGGGATTAGGGTTAGGGTTTGGATTAGGGTTGGGATTAGTGTTACGTTTGGGATTAGGGTTGGGATTAGGGTTAGGGTTGGGATTAGGGTTAGGGGTGTGTTGGATTTAGGGTTTTGATTAGGGTTATGGTTAGGGTTGAGATTAGGGCTGTTTTGGGGTTAGGGTTGTGATTATCGTTAGGGTTGTGATTAGGATTATGGATCGGGTTGAGAATAGGGTTAGGGCTGTGTTGGGGTTAGGGTTGGAGTTAGAATTGGGGTGTTTCCACTGTTTAGGTACATCAGGGGGTCTCCAAACACGACAGCCAATTTTGCGCTAAAAAAGTCAAATGGTACTCCCTCCCTTCTGAGCTCTGCCGTGCGCCCAAACAGTGGTTTACCCCCACATATGGGGCATCAGCGTACTCGGGATAAATTGGACAACAACTTTTGGGGTCCAATTTCTCCTGTTACCCTTGTGAAAATAAAAACTTGGGGGCTAAAAATCTTTTTTGTTGGAAAAAAATATATTTTTTTATTTTCACTACTCTGCATTATAAATTTCTGTGAAGCACTTGAGCTTTCAAAGTTCTCACCACATATCTAGATAAGTTCCTTAGGGGGTCTAGTTTCCAAAATTTGGTCACTTGTGGGGGTTTCTACTGTTTTGGTACATTAGGGGTCTGCAAACGCAACATAACGCCCGCAGACAATTCTATCAAAGTCTGCATTCCAAAATGGCGCTCCTTCCCTTCCGAGCTCTGCCGTGCGCCCAAACAGTGGTTTACCCCCACATATGGGGTACCAGCATACTCAGGACAAATTGGACAACAACTTTTGGGGTCCAATTTCTCTTGTTACCCTTGTGAAAATAAAAATTTGGGGGCTAAAAAAATCTTTTTTGTGGGAAAAAAAATATTTTTTATTTTCACTACTCTGCATTATAAACTTCTGTGAAGCACTTGGGCATTCAAAGTTCTCACCACATATCTAGATAAGTTCCTTGGGGGGTCTATTTTCCAAAATGGGGTCACTTGTTGGGGGATTCTACTGTTTAGGTACATTAGGGGTCTGCAAACGCAACATAACGCCCGCAGACAATTCTATCAAAGTCTGCATTCCAAAATGGCGCTCCTTCCCTTCCGAGCTCTGCCGTGCGCCCAAACAGTGGTTTACCCCCACATATGGGGTACCAGCATACTCAGGACAAATTGGACAACAACTTTTGGGGTCCAATTTCTCTTGTTACCCTTGTGAAAATAAAAATTTTGGGGCTAAAAAAATCTTTTTTGTGGGAAAAAAAATATTTTTTATTTTCACTACTCTGCATTATAAACTTCTGTGAAGCACTTGGGCATTCAAAGTTCTCACCACATATCTAGATAAGTTCCTTGGGGGGTCTATTTTCCAAAATGGGGTCACTTGTTGGGGGTTTCTACTGTTTAGGTACATTAGGGGTCTGCAAAGGCAACATAACGCCCGCAGACAATTCTATCAAAGTCTGCATTCCAAAATGGCACTCCTTCCCTTCCGAGCTCTGCCGTGCGCCCAAACAGTGGTTTACCCCCACATATGGGGTACCAGCATACTCAGGACAAATTGGACAACAACTTTTGGGGTCCAATTTCTCTTGTTACCCTTGTGAAAATAAAAACTTGGGGGCTAAAAAATCTTTATTGTTAAAAAATATATATTTTTTATTTTCACGACTCTGCATTATAAACTTCTGTGATGCACTTGGGCATTCAAAGTTCTCACTACACATCTAGATAAGTTCCATGGGGGGGTCTAGTTTCCAAAATGGGGTCACTTTTGGGGGGTTTCTGCTGTTTAGGCACATCAGGGGCTCTCCAAACGCGACATGGCGTCCGATCTCAATTCCAGTCAATTTTGCATTGAAAAGTCAAATGGCGCTCCTTTGCTTCCGAGCTCAGCCATGCGCCCAAACAGTGGTTTACCCCCACATATGGGGTGTCGGCGTACTCAAGACAAATTGTACAACAGCTTCTGGGGTCCATTTTCTCCTGTTACCCTTGGTAAAATAAAAATTTGGAGGCAAAAAGATCATTTTTGTAGAAAAAATGCGATTTTTTTATTTTCACGGCTCTACGTTATAAACTTCTGTGAAGCACCTGGGGGTTTAAAGTGCTCACCACACATCTAGATAAGTTCCTTAAGGGGTCTAGTTTCCAAAATGGTGTCATATGTGGGGGGTCTCTACTGTTTAGGCACATCAGCGGCTCTCCAAACGTGACATGGCGTCCGATCTCAATTCCAGCCAATTCTACATTGAAAAAGTAAAACGACACTCCTTCTCTTCCAAGCTCTGCGGTGCGCCCAAACAGTGGTTTACCCCCATATATGGGGTATCGACGTACTCAGGAGAAATTGCACAACAACTTTTGTGGTCTAATTTCTCCTGTTACCCTTGTGAAAATAAAAATTTGGGGGCAAAAAGATCATTTTTGTAGAAAAAATGAGATTTTTTATTTTCACGGCTCTACGTTATAAACTTCTGTGAAGCACTTGGGGGTTCAAAGTGCTCACCACACATCTAGATAAGTTCCTTAAGGGGTCTAGTTTCCAAAATGGTATCACTTGTGGGGGGTTTCCACTGTTTAGGCACATCAGGGACTCTCCAAACGCAACATGGCATCCGATCTCAATTCCAGCCAATTCTGCATTGAAAAAGTCAAACGGTGCTCCTTCACTTCCAAGCTCTGCGGTGCGCCCAAACAGTGGTTTACCTCCACATATGGGGTATCGACGTACTCAGGAGAAATTGCACAACAACTTTTGTGGTCTAATTTCTCATGTTACCCTTGTGAAAATAAGAATTTGTGGGCGAAAAAATCATTTTTGTGAAAACAAATGCGATTTTTTATTTTCACGGCTCTACGTTATAAACTTCTGTGAAGCACTTGGGGGTTCAAAGTGCTCACCACACATCTAGATAAGTTCCTTGGGGGGTCTAGTTTCCAAAATGGTGTCACTTGTGGGGGGTTTCCACTGTTTAGGCACATTAGGGGCTCTCCAAACGCGACATGGCGTCCGATCTCAATTCCAGCCAATTCTGCATTGAAACAGTCAAACGGTGCTCCTTCACTTCCAAGCTCTGCGGTGCGCCCAAACAGTGGTTTACCTCCACATATGGGGTATCTGCGTACTCAGGAAAAATTGCACAACAAAATTTGTGGTTAAATTTCTGTTTTTACACTTGTGAAAATTAACAAAAATGGTTCTGAAGTAAAATGTTTGCAATAAAAAGTAAAATGTTCATTTTTTTCTTCCACATTGTTTTAGTTCCTGTGAAGTACGTAAAGGGTTAATAAACTTCTTGAATGTGGTTTTGAGCAGCTTGAGGGGTGCAGTTTTTAGAATGGTGTCACACTTGGTTATTTTCTATCATATAGACCCCTCAAAATCACTTCAAAGGTGATGTGGTCCCTAAAAAAAACATGGTGTTGTAAAAATGAGAAATTGCTGGTCAACTTTTAACCCTTATAACTCCCTAACAAAAAAAAAAATTGTTTCCAAAATTGTGCTGATGTAAAGTAGACATGTGAGAAATGTTATTTATTAACTATTTTTTGTGACATATCTCTCTGATTTAAGGGCATAAAAATACAAAGTTTGAAAATTGCAAAATTTTAAAAATTTTCGCCATATTTCCATTTTTTTCATAAATAATCGCAAGTAATATCGAAGAAATGTTACCACTAACTTGAAGTACAACATGTCACGAAAAAACAATCTCAGAATCAGCGGGATCCGATAAAGCGCTCCAGAGTTATAACCTCATAAAGTGACACTGGTCAGAATTGTAAAAATTGGCTCGGTCATTAAGTACCAAATTGGCTCTGTCACTAAGGGGTTAATATCCCTAACAAATATAAATATGAGAATTAGTATAACAAAAAACATTTACATCCAAGGTACCTTATAAATGATGTAGTCTCTGCAGTCGTTCTCTTTCTTTTCTTCATCATCTTGTCCAGACTCCATGAGTTTTCTCATCCACAGCCGTCTGCAGACTTCCATCTTCTCCGGTCTTGTGCAGCACCTCCCCACAGCACCTCCCCACATGACGCCCTTAAAGATAGCAGTTTCATTATAATGCTCGTGAATAAAAATATCTGCCTTACCCTGAGCACCTGAATAAATAATTGCCCCTTACTATATGCCCTGCACAGAATATGACCCAACACTGTCCCTCTTATGGTGCATGCTCTCCACACTGCCCTCTCCTTTCCATACTTCACGCTGATCTCTCATACTGAGTCACCCCTTTAGGGCCTAGTCTCTATACTGTGCCCCATTAGCACACTCCCCCTCCTTGGTATACTGTTGCCTCCTGGCTATGCCCTTACACTGTTCCCCAGGCTACATCCCCCACACTGCTCAGTCTCTATTCTGTACCCACTCACACTTTTTCCCACCGTGCTGTCTCCTTGCATGTTTCCTCCTCCCTCCTCATACATTTACCTTCTTACTTTACATACTGCCTCCTCACACATCCTTCCGACTTCCCATATCGTGTCCACACCCATCCCATCACCCACACTTCCCATACCTTGTCCTCATACATTTTTCCCTCACTCCTCATGCTGTATCCACACCCATACCACAACTCACCATACTGTGTCTGCACTCATCCCCCATACGTGCCCCCCATCTCATACCTTCCTCCTCATATTGTGTCTTCAAATTTCTCTCGCTCCCCATATTGTGTCTGCACCTGTCCCTTCCTTTTTTCCCCAAATTTGTATCCTCAAATCGTACCTCGTTACACAAAATCTCACCCAGCCCTGCTATACTAAATACCCCCATCACAGTAAATCTCCTTCTGCGTGTTACAGTAAATACCCCATCACACATGCCGTAAATATACACACACACACACAGAGTAAATACCCCCTCATACACACAGTAAATACACCCCCCCACACACACACAGTAAATACCCCCTCATACACACACAGTAAATACACCCTCATACACACACACAGTAAATGCCTCCCCATACACTAAATAGAACACACACACAGTAAATGCACCCCCCCCAGTAAACACCACCCACATCCAGTAAATACAACACACACAAACTAAATAGCTCGCCACACACAGTAAATACACATAAACAGTAAACACCCCCCCAGGAATGAAATACCCCTGCGAGCAGTAAATACCCCCCTCCTATCTTTGGTGTCTTCAGCTCTACTAAGTGGAGCACTTGCCACCAATCTGCGACCCGGCAGGCAGTGCTTCAATTGTACACGCTTCTGTAAGATGCGAGTGCCGCAGAGAACAGCCGACTCCTGGGGAGGAAAAATGCAGCCGCCGCATTAGGAGGCCCGACTGCACCTCCCTGCCGGCACATGCCATGGCTGCCCCCCTCCTGCTAGATATGGAATCTCCTGCTCTGCAACATGGTGTCGGGTGCCTCTGGCCTGATGGGCCCCTGACCCGCCAGGCCCGGTCGCAGTAGCGACCGTGGTAGTTACGCCACTGTGCGCATCGTATGTAAAGCACTGACATCTAGGTGAGACAATGTCTGCAATCGCACTCACAGCTCTGACGGCGCTCATATGAAGCAGAGCGATCTCACCCAGATGTCAGAGCTGTGTGAGCGCACAGGGAAAGATCACTGCACACACTTTTGTGCTTCTCAGCATTCTGCATCCTGCGCACTCTGGCAGTGCTGTGTGAGTGGAACGCCCGCCAGGGCCGTGGGGTACTTAAAGGGATGTGTCAAGGCGGCGGTGACCCGGACCGTGGCCCTGGGCGCCCATGTAAAAGGGAATGTCAAAGGGGGTTTGTCAAATAATAACAGTTCATGACGCCACTTGTGGTATTCTGTCAGGGTTGACCGACGCTGCTTAAAGGGGTCCACTGGGGTGATGTTATGAAGCTGGGTCCCCAGGGCTCCCAGTGTAGTAGATAAAGATGGTGAATGATGTAGCAAGAAACGGAGAACACAGGGTTGCAGTCTCTTTGCCTTTTTACTGAAGGCTCAGGCAGCCACAGTCCAGGGTACCAGATCACAGATGCAGGTGTGGTCCGACCGGCTTGGAAGCGAATCTGGAATCCCCCTTACCAGGTGGGGTTGGAAGCCTTCCTACTAGCGCTGTGGTGTTGTAGTCCCTTTCTGCCTTAGGCCTCACACAAGGTCCTCACGTTATGTCTCTGTCCCCCTTTAGGTAGGACACTACCCGTACAACAGGTAGCTTGAGCCTTTTTACAGGATCTCTATCACGACCCGGGCTCTATTTGCTACTGTGTCCTCAGGTGTCAATGGTGAACAGGAAACTTGCAATATGCTGCCCCGCCGGTTTCTGCTGTGAGACGTAGAGTACTGCACAACCTCGGTCTTCCGACTACCGGTATCTGCGCTCAGCATGGAGGAAGCCCAGTCACAGCTTCTCTCTCCTGCTCTTCACTTCGCCTTTACTTCTTTCCTCCTTCACGCTCTCTACAAACTGCTCCTTTCTTTTCCTTCCTTTCCAGGAGCTGTAGCACCTCACGTGGCTGCACGGCCCCTCTGACTTCCTGTCTCCTGTCACTCTGACAGACTGCTCTGTGACAGACTACTCTACTTTCCCTCCAGTCAGAATATATATAGGGGAGCCACCCACAAACTGGACCAGAGCTCCCCCTTCTGGCATGGAGTAAGAACATGTTGCATGTTTGTGATTACCTGATAAAAGGAATCCTTCCTCACTTCCAAGCGTGACATCACTCTCCCTGTAAGGAAAGCAATGCCACCGGAGCACTGGGGGTGGAGAGGTTGGGAAACTTATGATGACAGGAACAAAGCATACTTAGCCAGCTGATCAGCCTCTGGGAGGACGGAATGGAATAACGTAAGGGAGCATTCTTCAGAAGATGAAAGTTTGGTTTTGTAATTTACAATTATTAACCCCTTAATCCCATATGACGTACTATCCCGTCAAGGTGACCTGGGACTTAATTCCTCACGGGGGGAGCGCGGCCGATCGCGACCGGTTGTCAGCTGCCTATCGCAGCTGACATCCGGCACTATGTGCCAGGAGCGGTCACGGACCGCCCCCGGCACATTAACCCCTGGCACACCGCGATCAAACATGATCGCGGTGTACCGGCGGTATAGGGAAGCATCGCGCAGGGAGGGGGCTCCCTGCGGGCTTCCCTGAGACGATCGGTACAAGGTGATGAACTCACCTTGTACCGAGCATCTTCTCCCTGCAGGCCCCGGATCCAAAATGGCCGCAGGGCTGCATCCGGGTCCTGCAGGGAGAACTTCCGGGTCAGGAGCAGGCTGCAGCTGCAGCTCTGTAAGCCTGCGGCGATGTGAATGAGATAGCCGATCTGATAGAGTGCTATGAACACTATCAGATCGGCGATCTGTGATGTCCCCCCCTGGGACAAAGTATAAAAGTTAAAAAAAAAAATTTCCCGGTGTGTAAAAAAAATAATAAAAAAAATTCCTAAATAAAGAAGAAAAAAAATATATATATTATTCCCATAAATACATTTCTTTATCTAAAAAAAACCCCAAAACAATAAAAGTACACATATTTAGTATCGCCGCGTCCGTAACGACCCAACCTATAAAACTGTCCCACTAGTTAACCCCTTCAGTGAACACCGTAAGAAAAGAAAAAAAAAAAAAAACGAGCCAAAAACAACGCTTTATTATTATACCGCCGAACAAAAAGTGAAATAACACGCGATCAAAAAGACGGATATAAATAACCATGGTACCGCTGAAAACGTCATCTTGTCCCGCAAAAATGAGCCGCTAGATAGCATCATAACCAAAAAAAGAAAAAAGTTATAGTCCTCAGAATAAAGCGATGCCAAAATAATTATTTTTTCTATAAAATGGCTTTTATCGTATAAAAGCGCCAAAACATAAAAAAATGATATAAATGAGATATCGCTGTAATCGTACTGACCCGAAGAATAAAACTGCTTTATGAATTTTACCAAACGTGGAACGGTATAAACACCTCCCCCAAAAGAAATTCATGAGTAGCTGGTTTTTGGTCATTCTGCCTCACAAAAATCGGAATAAAAAGTGATCAAAAACTGTCACGTGTCCGAAAATGTTACCAATAAAAACGTCAACTTGTCTTGCAAAAAACAAGACCTCACAGGACTGTGGACCAAAATATGGAAAAATTATAGGTCTCAAAATGTGGAGACGCAAAAACTTTATTGCTATAAAAAGCGTCTTTTAGTGTGTGACAGCTGCCAATCATAAAAATCCGATATAAAAAACGCTATAAAAGTAAATCAAACCCCCCTTCATCACCCCCTTAGTTAGGGAAAAATAATAAAATTTTAAAAAATGTATTTATTTCCATTTTCCCATTAGGGTTAGGGTTGGGGCTAAAGTTAGGGTTAGGATTACATTTAGGGTTGGGATTAGAGTTAGGGGTGTGTCAGGGTTAGGGGTGTGGTTAGGGTTACCATTGGGATTAGGGTTAGGGGTGTGTTTCGATTAGGGTTTCAGGTAGAATTGGGGAGTTTCCACTGTTCAGGCACATCAGGGGCTCTCCAAATGCGACATGGCGTCCAATCGCAATTCCAGCCAATTCTGCGTTGAAAAAGTAAAACAGTGCTTCTTCCCTTCCGAGCTCTCCCGTGCGCCCAAACAGGGGTTTACCCCAACATATGGGGTATCAGCGTACTCAGGACAAATTGGACAACTATCGGGGTCCAATTTATCCTGTTACCCTTGTGAAAATACAAAACTGGGGGATAAAAAAATCATTTTTGTGAAAAAAAAAAAAAAGAATTTTTATTTTCACGGCTCTGCGTTATAAACTGTAGTGAAACACTTGGGGGTTCAAAGCTCTCAAAACACATCTAGATAAGTTCCTTAGGGGGTCTACTTTCCAAAATGGTGTCAATTGTGGGGGGTTTTAATGTTTAGGCACATCAGGGGCTCTCCAAACGCGACATGGTGTCCCATCTCAATTCCAGTCAATTTTGCATTGAAAAGTAAAATGGCACTCCTTTCCTTCCGAGCTCTGCCATGCGCCCAAACTGTGGTTTACCCCCACATATGGTGTATCAGCTTACTCAGGACAAATTGTACAACAAGTTTTGGGGTCCATTTTCTCCTGTTACCCTTGGTAAAATAAAACAAATTGGAGCTGAAATAAATTTTGTGTGAAAAAAGTTAAATGTTCATTTTTATTTAAACATTCCAAAAATTCCTGTGAAACACCTGAAGGGTTAATAAACTTCTTGAATGTGGTTTTGAGCACCTTGAGGGGTGCAGTTTTTAGAATGGAGTAACACTTGGGTATTTTCTATCATATAGACCCCTCAAACTGACTTCAAATGAGATGTGGTCCCTAAAAAAAAAATGGTGTTGTAAAAATGAGAAATTTCTGGTCAACTTTTAACCCTTATAACTCCCTAACAAAAAAAAAAATGTTGGTTCCAAAATTTTGCTGATGTAAAGTAGACATGTGGGAAATGTTACTTATGGCTCTTTCACTCGTCCTGATATTTCCGGTACCGGAGATATCCGTGTCCGTATGTCCGTGTGCTCAAGTGGCACATACGTGCGGCATCCGTATGCCACCCGTGTGTCGCCTGAGGACCACACGGACCGTGCAGGAGGGACAGCGCTACACTAAGCGCCGTCCCCCCTGCATGTGGTGCTGAAGGCAGAATTCCTCTCTTCTCCCCCGCCGGAGAGAGGAGATGAAAGATCAAGGTTTTTTTTTTGTTTGTTTTTTTTTTTTTTTGGGGGGGGGGGTGAAAAATAAAGTTTGCATGTGCCCCCGCGTCCCCCCCCCCCCCAGTGCGCCGCCTGGCCCCTTGCCGCAGAAATACTCACCCGGCCAGCTCCTGCGACATCTCCTCTGTCCTCTCCGCGCTGGCCCCTTCTCCTGTGTGAGCGGTCACGTGGTTACAATCAGTGAATATTCCCTGACTGTAATGAGCGGTCCCACGTGACCGCTCACACAGGAAAAGCTGCCAGCGCGGAGAGGACAGAGGAGACGTCGCAGGAGCTGGCCGGGTGAGTATTTCTGCGGCAAGGGGCCAGGCGGCGCACTGGGGGGGGGGGACGCGGGGGCACATGCAAACTTTATTTATAACCCCCCCAAAAAAAAACAAAACAAAAAAAAAACCTTGATCTTTCATCTCTTCTCTCCGGCGGGGGAGAAGAGAGGAATTCTGCCTTCAGCACCACAGCGGGGGGGACAGCGCTTACTATAGCGCTGTCTCTCCTGCGGGCGGTACGTGCACACGGAGGAGAGTGCACACTGTTCTCCGTGTGCACGTGTGCTGTCCGTATTGCTGTACGTGCTGCTGGTAGAAAACGGACATGTCGACGTGTTTTCAGCATGGACATACGGTCCGTGTGAAAACACGCACATGTGCATAGACCCATTCATTTAAATGGGTCTACGTGTGTCAGTGTCTCCGGTACGTGAGAAAACTGTCACTACACGTACCGGAGACACTGACGTGTGAAAGAGCCCTTATTAAGTATTTTGCGTGACATATCTCTGTGATTTAAGGGCATAAAAATTCAAAGTTGGAAAATTGCGAAATTTTCAAAATGTCCGCCAAATTTCCATTTTTTTCACAAATAAACGCAAGTTATATCGAATAAATTTTACCACTAACATGAAGTACAATATCTCACGAGAAAACATTGTCAGAATCGCCAAGATCCGTTGAAGCGTTCCAGAGTTATAACCTCATAAAAGGACAGTGGTCAGAATTGGCCTGGTCATTAACGTGCAAACCACCCTTGGGGGTAAAGGGGTTAATATATTAATGAGGGTATCTCGTGAAGAGGTTGAATAAGGAAAATACATCACAATTCCTTTTTTTTTTTTTTTTTTTTTATTTACAGTGGCATGTAAAAGTTTGGGCACCCATGGTCAAAATTTATGTTATTGTGAACAGTTAAGCAAGTTGAAGATTAAATGATCTCTAAAAGGTAAAGATGACACATTTCCTTTGTATTTTAGGCAAAAAAATAAAATATATTGCCATTTTTTACATTTTAAAAATTACAAAAAGGAAAATGGGCCTATGCAAAGCTTTGGGCACCCTCGGATATTTCTGTGCTAAAATTATTTTGACCAAGGTTTCAGACCTTAACCCCTTCATGACCTTGGGATTTTCCGTTTTTCGCTCCCCTCCTTCCCAGAGTCATAACTTTTTTATTTCTTCGTCAATATGGCCATGTGAGGGCTTATTTTTTGCATGCCGAGTTGTACTTTTGAACGACTTCATTGGTTTTAGCATGTCGTGTACTAGAAAACAGGAAAAAAATTCCAAGTGCGGTGAAATTGCAAAAAAAAGTGCAATCTCACACTTGTTTTCTGTTTGGCTTTTTTGCTAGGTTCACTAAATGCTAAAACTGACCAGCCATTATGATTCTCCAGGTCAGTACGAGTTCATCGACACCTAACATGACTAGGTTCTTCTTTATCTAAGTGGTGAATAAAAAATTCCAAACTTTGCTTAAAAAAAAAAAAAAAAAAAAAAAAAAGTTTGCGTCAATTTCCGATATCTTTAGCGTTTCCATTTTTCATGATCTGGGGTTGTTTGGGGGCTTATTTTTTGCATGCCTAGCTGGCGTTTTTAATGATACCATTTCGGTGCAGATACGTTCTTTTGATCGCCCGTTATTGCATTTTAATGCAATGTCGTGGTGACCAAAAAAACGTAATTCTGGCGTTTCTAATTTTTTTCTCACTACGCTGTTTAGCTATCAGGTTAATGTTTTTTTTTTTTTATTGATAGATCGGGCGATTCTGAACGCGGCGATACCAAATATGTGTAGGTTTGATTATTTTTTTATTGATTTATTTTGAATGGGGCGAAAGGGAAGTGATTTAAACTTTTATATTTTTTTATTTTTTTCACATTTTTTTTTAACTTTTGCCATGCTTCAATAGCCTCCATAGGAGGCTAGAAGCAGGCACAACCCGATCGCCTCTACTACATAGGAGCGATCATCAGATCGCTGCTATGCAGCAGAAATGCAGGTGTGCTATGAGCGCCGACCACAGGGTGGCGCTCACAGCTACCGGC